>NC_080042.1:60234632-60549632 GCF_012489685.1 Lotus japonicus
GATTCAGAGCCACTCTGGAACCCTCTGTGATTTTGGGCTTGGAAAACCAAAGAAGGTGTTTCCTGGCTCATGCAGTTCCTGTTATTTAAGATTTAGCTCACAAATTTGTTTGGCATCAAATCAAATACATTCAAAAACATAACCAAACAAATCAAAACCTAACCTGCTTCAGTAAGATCCTTTTACTCGAGGAATTCAAGGATTTGCACCCTACTGCTGATAAATATTTTAAGCTCGGCAGAATTGCTTTAATTTCTCGAAGTTCATAGCAATAAACCATTTCAAGCTTCCATAAATAGCGGCATTCTTTGATGCACTCTGGAACACTTGTGATATTACTATGAGACAAGTCTAATTCTTTCAAGTTATCAAAGTACGGGAGAACTAATGCCAGCCATTTATTTGCTCCCTTAATGTCATGGAGACAAAGACATTCAATTTTTGAAGACAGCAGCATTGAGCTCACTTGTTCTTCACCTTCATCCTTCATTTCCAATAGCGGCCCCCTTACACCACCATCCATGACCACAACCGAAGCCAGCTGTGGTATTGTGGCAAAGCCCCTTATTGACAACAAGAGATTTACATGTAATAATTTAAGTCGAGACAAATTTTGAAATGAAGATGGAAATTTCCTTATATAAATGTTTTGCAAGTCAAGAAAGGTTATCTTTTACATCTTTTCTAATATTTCTGGAAAACTCTTCAGACTTGAACAACCTGAAAGCTCGAGCTGTTCAAGTGAAGGCAACTTGAGGGGTGGAACACTCCTCAGCTTCGGGCAATCACTAGCATCCAAGATTTTAAGTTTATGCAACAATCCAACCGAATTGTGAATTGTAATTAAATTGTCACACCCATTGAATAAAAATTCTTCTAAATTTGAGAGACTAGATATATCATATATGTGTGTTAAATATTTACGCTCTTCCAAATTCAAAATTTTTATATTCACGAACCCCTGCTTAAAAAAAAGAAAGAGAAAAAGAAAAGTAGAGGCATTAATCAAAAGAATAATCTTAATGTGATTTATTGACAGATTAAATAAAGAAATCATAATTAAACTTGCCTTTGATGAATTAAGCAATTCCGATGATGAAAAGCAATTACCAGGGAGCTTACATATGGAAAGTTTCTTGGGATGAAAATCATATGGTAAATGTTCTGAAGGATATTTCCACCACTCTAATACTCTTAAACTATTTGGAAGATACTTCAGACCTTCAGAAAAATGAGCTCTCTTGATAATAAGTGTTCTAAGATTTTTCATCTTCTTGAAAGCATTCCCATCACATTCTACTTCTTCAAATAATGGGGAATCTAGACATATCAGCTCAATTTTATTTGTTCCCTTTAACATAAAAAAAGAAATACAATCAAAATAAATACATACATTAGGACATCAACAACAATAAATATGGATATTTATATATTATAAATGACAAAAATATGTAACATGAACATTCGTGGCAACAATAATAAAGGTAATTTAAGGTTAAAAAAACACAATTTATTGTCTTACCGCATTTTCTTCCAAAACTTCTACTATATCCTTAGGAGACCATAACCTACTACGTTTTCCAAACACTTTCGGTGATTCTTGTCGGACAATTTCTTTACCCATAACTTCAATCAAGTCATGTAGTGCCACTTCACCATCTTGAGTAATCTTTATGAGAGATTTATCAATTAACACACCAATTTGATACTTCATGCATCGGTCATGATGAGCATTGAGTATACTTTCAACCTCTTTTAATTCATATCCTTTGAAGCAACAAGCAACGTCTAAGAAAACACTCTGCTCTTTTTCCTCCAAAGCATCAAAGCTCACTTTAAGTATCTTTTGGATCTTTTTATCTGGAGCCTTTTCATATTGTTCTAATGCAGATTCCCATTCTTGTATACTTTTTCTATACAAGTTTGAACCAATTACTTCCAAAGCCAATGGAAGGCCGGAAGGATAAGCCACTGCACGGTTTACTATGTCTACATAACTTGGTCTAACTTTGTCATTTTTAAAAGCTTTCCATCTCAGCAATTCAAAAGCATCTTTCCCCTTCAACTCTTTCACTTCACTTGTTCTTACAACCCCGTGCCATGCTAGCAAGTGTTTATCCCGAGTTGTGATGATGACTCTACTACCAAGACCAAACAAATCAGGTCGTCCAACAATCCATTGTAATTGCACCTCCTTGTCAACGTCATCTAGTATCAGAAGGAACTTCGTTTGTTGGAGCCTACATTGTTATCCACTTGTTATCTCAATATCCTTCTCTCCAAGGACAGCCAAAAGAAGGGTCTTTTGGAGATGTAGTAATCCATGTTTGTTTGAATTTTCTCTAACATTCTCCAAAAAACATAAATCTTCAAAATGGTCAGCAATGGAATTGTAAACTGCTAGAGCAAGTGTTGTTTTACCAATTCCACCTGTTCCATGGATCCCTACCATGTGAACTCTATCAATAGACCCAACATCCAAAAGTGAAACTACTTGTCGCACTTGGGACTGTAGTCCAACCGGATAATCAGCAATAGGTAAAGCAACACGATTAATCTTTCTTGATACTTCATTAACAATCTTTCCAATAAACTTGTGTTCATATCCATCTCTGCCCAATAAGAGAAGTGAAGTTTGTGTAAAGTCATAATAATATTAATACATCATGTTCATGTTTGTATTACTTATTCACTATAACTCAATTTTTGTAATAATTAGACAATATCTAAAACGGAATGAAATCAGAATAAGAAACACACCCGTGTTTGAAATGTCCAGACAAATCAGCCACTTGTTGTAGAACTGTCCTCCATTTTTGCAACTTGTCCTTGTTATCTTCAAACCTCTTGGTATGCAGGGTCATTGCTTCTCCATATGTCCCTGTTTGTTTTCGCACATCAGAAGGATCCACATCATAAAATACTGGCCAAACAATTATGGAAAGTTCATGTAAACAAAAAGTGGAAGATGCATAGTTTTTGGATAGCACAACAATGGCAATCCTGGATTTTTCAATGGCCTCCTCAAGTGCTGGTGTGATTTCATCCCCTTTATGAAGCTCCCCGTCATCACAGAGAGCTTTGTAGAGATTTCCGGTAAAGCCGTAGCGGGTATCAAAACCCCTGAAGCTGAAGAACGCATCATAGGTGAATGAATAGGTGATGGAAGAGGAAGATGATGATGGTGGTGGTAGAAGAGCCATGAGAAGAAAGGAAACTGGTAGAGATAGTGATTTTCGGGAAGTTTCGTGTGTTTGTTTTGGCACAGACAGTCAAAAGCCAAATAGTGATGTTTCCTTGTCTTTCTTTTCTTTACATTATTTTTGCTGGTAGATATTTTTAATTTTGAAAAGTATAATAATAGAGTGAAAATGAGATCTAAGAAAATAAGGTATAAATCAAAACCGTTTGTTTTATTTTGGTAAAAAGCTAAAAGCCATTTTCAGCTGTAAAAATTGGACTAGCAAGAAATCTGTCTTTTACCAAGTATCAAATGGACCCATTTATCAATAAATGTTTCTAAGAAACAACAAAAGAACAACGAATATAGAGCGCAACATCAGTATGGATGGATAGTAGGAAATTTTTGGACCTAAAAAATCAAACAGCTTAGAAACAATAAGGTAAGGCATCAAAAAGTTCTGAAATTTCCATTTAAGAATAACATACATTGATAATGTGAAAATCACAATGTTTTATGTTACTTACATTCTACATCCATTTCTACGATTGAAAAACTTTGCATACTACACAGCATGCCATTTTTTGCTGTAACAATGGATTTGCAAGTAATTAGTAACCAGGCATAAGAGTGTGTCACACAATTAAGCAATTCAAATAAGAAATTGGTACTTGCTAGCTTAAATTAAAGCCAAACCAGAATTTTTTATTAAGTTCTAAGCTACATCTCTAAGGAAACAGACAGTATGCAATTTCCATTTCGATAACCTGAGTTGTGCATGAACAAAGATAGGACATACTTTATACTCAATAGTGAAACCTAATGAATTCACTCTAAGTCAAAGGAATTACCTTGTATTTCATCCTTACCAAGAAAAATAAATAATGACCTAGCAAGGATGGATGAAAAGAATTTCTTCACAGCATTTCTTAAAACTCATTGAAAAGAGAAAGTAGAATACAGTGGCATAAATGAAGAGATTAGTACACAAGCACCATTGTCGCTGGCCATCTTAATCTGATATCATCACATTGGTGTTCTTGATCCAAGTCATACTTGTGTCATTTGAGGCATGGTGGCATTTCCTACTTGTCTCGTACTCCTAATCCATTAGATCTGAAGTTAAATGACAAAACAGATTCATTCAAGTGAGATTCAGATGACAAAGACAAACTTCAAGAGCTGTGTAAACACCTCATTTGATTACTTAGATGTCCCATTTATTATTATGAGTTAGTTACTCCAAAGTTAAAGGAATATTATAATGCCTGTAACACAGCACATCTTCCAAAAGAGGAAGGCTAGCTTGTAACTCTCTTTATAATGTACACTCTACTGCCTAACCACAATGCCAGGATCCAGCTCTCAGCTCTCCACTTTGATGCTGCTAGGAGTGAGATTTTTTTTAACTGACTTGATATAAAAATATAGTCAAAATCGTAATGTGCATTTTATGGTGAAAACAAGCCAATCTATTGATAACTTATCCCTTAAATGAATTACCTTTGTATTACCTCCAATACTAGCAGATTCACCAACCAACCTTGATATTATTGAATCTGAAATCAATATCCTTGAGGCAGAGAAATAAACTTCAGAGTCTTCTCCATAGGATAATGTGGCTCCTCCAGATTGGTTTTACATTCATGGTATTTTTCCACATCGTGCAGCGGAACCTAAAGATTGGTCAAGGTCAAAATAGAGTCGATGAGGCTTAGCTGTGAAAAAAATCTAATTCCATCAACAATAATCCATACAGAATAGACATTAAATTACTACAATTAAACTCCATTTTACGTCAAATTAAATAACCTTCTAAAATGCTTCTGAAGAAGACAACTGAAACTAATTTGCAATTAAAGAATCCAATGAACTAAAGTTAAAGTATCAGTGAACTATTTTAAGATTGTTTGCAATTGGAATTTTAACTAATATATGCTGATATGAGCATTAATGCATAATTCAAGATGTCTGGTAACAGTTTTCATAAAAGAATGCACAGCCTAAGCAAATATTTGCAAATCCTGAACAGATTTAACTGGTACTAAAAGTGAAGGCATAGAATAGGGGAAAAAAAGAAGCAAACTGATGAATGTAAATGTAAGATCCAAGAAATGTTATTTACAAAATAGGACTTGGACAAGCGCCGTGACCGCCCAAACATGATGGTAAGATATCTAAATAATTTAATCATGTGAAGTTAACTCTATCATAAAAGAAACAATTTTAAAATATGTACACAAACATAGTATATCCTATAAGATGAAAACTTTGTGCGAAGGGATTGACATACTTACTTCAACATCTCATGTGATCATAATATAAATGTATGGTGAAGCCTCTGAGTTGATCTCATTCCCTTTTATTCACATATGAATCAACGCCCGAGAACAATGATCCAGAGCTTGTGCTTTATAGAGTCAGCTCAATATTAACATAACAACCATGAAGTGGTGCCAAGTTCAAGTCTAATTTTCTCCTTTTATAAGGACAGGTGACTCGGATATTGTCCTCCGTGCCACTTTTCTCTGTCAATACATGGATTCCAATATCATGATTTATGCACCAAGTTAACAATTTGGCATCTACTACCAGGAGGCATACCCTCCCAATAAAGAAGCTTACACTCACCTTGTCATCTCTGTGGCCTCTGATTCTGCTACCTTTGTCATAAATAAATCCTAGCATTCAAGCAATAGCTTCTACATAAGCTGCACTAGTACACATGAGTTAATGCCCCTTAGTGCTTCCCAGGTTTTTGTTTCTGTTTTCTGCTTGAAAGAAAATTAAATGTTCAGTCAGTATCACAAATGATTTCCAATGATTGGGATTTAGTAATCCTATGCATTCTTTTCCCTGTAATTTGAAGTGTGTCACATTATCCATTTGTTACTTTTCTATAAATAAAAGCTTGTAATACAGCAAACGTGATTCAAAGTCTCCATAAAAGCAGAAGACCCAATTTCAAATTCTCAACTTTACACTATTTTTAGCGTGTAAGACCACACATCTTCCAAAAGAGGAACACTTTAAAGAATGCCATCATACATTCTGTAAAAATTTAGGTTCTGAAAATTATAAACCAAAACCAATAAGAGACTTCGAAGTTAGCCATCACCACCATTTGGGAAAATTAAAATCATATGCCTAGAATTCTCCAACAAATGTGATCCTGTTTATGTTACTTTTCTGAACTACATACCTTCAGCTTTCAATTCAGACCACACCTAACAAGCACTATTGTAGATAGAGATCTATGATTAGAAATAATGAATTAGGCTAGTAATATACTTTTGAAGTATGTACAGAGAATTGCCATCATACACTCACCTGTATTATTGACAGCACATTTGACTCCATAGTCCTTCCTTATTTCCTCCTCATATATACTGCTTCCCCTGATTTTATTTTAACTTCATTTCTCTTGAGAGATTTTGTGGCAATATATAGATGCTATATGTCGGTGCCTCTTCAAATATAAGATCCATAAACCAGTAAAAAGTTAGGTACACTCGCAAGACATGTCAATGCAACTCATCTTGTTTCTATAATAAAATTGATGCATTCAAATGGAACTTTTAGTCATTTTTTGAAGAAACAAATAAAAATTAGTACACATAGTAAATATACGATGAGTATAATTTTCATGCACATTCAGTGTAAAACAGTTTCGCTCATACTATACCACATAAGACCACATTCTATGAGCTGCTATATTTTTTATAATTTCAATCAAAATAAAAATATTTTTTTTTTGATGTGGCGAAATTCAATTTGATGCTTCTGTAAACAAAAATCACACACACAGTGCATCAACCATTTTCTCATATTCGATTTGCAAATTCAACTAAATATCTGTTTGAATATATGAAGTTCACAACACCTGGAGAAAAGAATGCCACAGCATAGTTCCCCTACAGGCTCCATCAAAAACAGTTTCACATATCAACCGTGAGATTATTGAATCTGAAACTACCAGTCTGTGATAAAAGCTCCTTGAGGCAGCGGCTAAACTTCAGAATCCTACAAGAAGACAAGTTGCTGTCTCTATCACAAAATATATGATAAAACAGATTGCATCCTATAAGAAGAGAAGTTTGTGTAAAAGTATTGATAATATATATGTCATGACCCAAAATCCTAAGCCGTGACCGGCGCACAGACTGACACTCTAGTCTGGCAAGCCTGTTTCTCACAAAAATCATTTTCCAAACTATTCTCTAAAGTTACATATGTTTCTCTATATTTTATAAAAAATAAATATACAAGATCTCATCTGTAACATCAATATCTAAATGACAAAACTTGTCAAATAATGATCTCCATTTTCATACTTTCATTAAAAGGAAATTTTCAATTTTAGCACTCAAGTGCAACTTTTACAATAAAACAATAAATAACAATCTTAAATCCAAATCCTTCTAAGACTCCCTATAGCTGCAGATAACTAGAATCAAATAAAAGACACCAATCGAGCCACCAACCAAAGGAGGCCTACCAATAAGATAAATTGAACGATCTGAATCTGATACCAGCTTACTACTTAGTTGCTTGTGAATCTGTGGAGGGAAAATAATGAATGGGGTAAGTCACAAAGACTTAGTGAGGATTTAACAACCACCATGAACAGGAAAGGGGAAACATATGAAGCACGAGTTTTTCACTATCAGCTCAGAGTGTATAATATATATAATATTAATAAAATTAATAAGAATCAAACTGCCAAGTTTATAAATAACCATTTCAATGAAACTGAATAAAAATCATGTCAATCATATGAAAGCGTTTCAAAATCGGAAATATAATTTAATAGGGTCACACATGTAGAACCGTGAGGCGGCTCCATCTCGTTGATAGCCCTCTCCTCCTAAGGGATGGCCTATCCAATAGGGGCGGCTCCATCTAACGGATAGCCCTTTCCTCTCTCATATCACATGTCACATCCAGTGTTGTCAAATCGCGATCGCGGAAAATCGCGGCGAGGCAAAAATCCGCTATTTCGTTTAGCGGATCGCGTCGCGGGCAAATAGCGGTTACCGCATAGCGGTTAAAATAAGTACAATATTATACAAAAAACAGCTAAAAACAACATAATTTTAACTCAAAGTCTCAAAACAACATAATTCAAGGCTGTCCAACAGCTCAAAACAGATAACAAAAGTACTTAAAACAACATAATGTTAATGCAAGTATCAAAAGAGCACAATTTAAAGAGATAAGAATACGTAAGAGATAAGTTAAGAGAAAAGGAAGAAGAAACAATGGAAAACAGAGCATGAGTTTTGAACAGAGAAGAAAACTGTGAAACAAGATATTATAAGTTTAGTAAAGGAAGAAGAAACAATGGAAAACAGATCATGAGTTTTGAACAAAAATAAAAGAAAAAGAGAAGAGAAGATGACTGTTAAAGGAAGAAGAAACATTGAAAAACAGAGAAGAAAACTGTGAAACAGGGTAAAGGAAGAAGAAACATTGAAGAACAGAGTATAGGTTTTCAACAAAAAACAGAGGAATGAGAGGATGCGGACAAGAGTATGATCTACTCAGCAGAAAGCAGAAACTCTGAGAAGGTTTGCTTGCAAGTTGCAACTGTGCTGTAGAGTGTAGTCTCTGAGAAGTGAGAACCAGAGAGAATTTGAAAGAGAGGAGAGGAGAGTTGAAGCGTTAATATAGAGAATAGTTATTAGGGAATTAGGGTAATTAATGGGAATTAGCGTTAATAGGAGGTGGCCCATTATATGCTGTTTTTAAAACCCTAAAAACTAGCCAGAAAAACGTTTGAATTCCATGAAATCCGTTATTTCCGTTTCTGGCATAACGCCGCTATGGCGTTCGCGGCCGCGATTATCGCGGTGGCCGCTATGTAGCGGCATAACGATTGCGCTGAAGCAAATTCCCGCTACGCTATAGCGGGTAGCGGCCGCTATCGCCGCTATTTAACAACACTGGTCACATCGTATCATATCATCGGGGGAAGCTACATCTCGTTGATAGCCCTCTCCGTGCACTGGCGGCTCCATCAAACGGATAGCCCTCTCCTCCCGGAATCAAACTAGCTAGGTGCACCTAGGCCGTTACCTCCGTTAACGGCTACGGGGTTCTATCAAGGATCCCCAAAACCGTTTTCTCAAATCAGTTCAAGTCTCATCAAAAGTCTCAAAATCAACTTTCCAAGTTCATAATCTCAGTTTCACATAATTTCCAAAATCAAAGCAATATAAATTCTTTTCTCATGTCAGTTCATAATCAGACTCCAAATCAACTTCCTAAAACCAGCTTTCAAATAATTAAAGAACTGTAAAACATGTTTCCCCAATTTAAATAAATAGTGATATGATAAAATAATCAAATCAGCAATTATATAATTATTAAAAAAAGTCACAGTGATTGGAAAATCACTCACAACTATGACGAAATAATTGGACCGTCCTCAACAGTTCCGCGACGCGCAAACGAACCTACGCCCAGCAAATCTGAACACCAAGAACATATTCCAACCCTTCAGCAATAATTAACTTATGTCATACTACCCGTGAGCAACTACGAAAACCCCAATTATTTACCCAAAAGCCCTAAATAATTCTACTTTAAGTCTAGCATACCAGACTACTATTTCTAAAATTTGTGAGTGCGGCATACCTCAATGCAATTAACAGAGAAACCTTGACATGTGGGCACTCCCTTCCTTCCTTAAAGCACCAATTATAAACCCCATAAATTAACCAAGTGCCTTTGCAATTGAGTGCCACAATTCGTTCCTGAGTGTGTATGCTACAGAGGGATTGGTAGTGATTTTTGGGAAGGAGGGATAGTTGGTATAAGAGAAAGGAGAAGGACGAGTTGTTTCAAAGGCATGGGAGGAAATTGTCGAGGAAGAGAATGGAGTTACGGCTGGGAGAGAAAAGTAACAAGAGTGGGGTTAATTGTTTTCTTTAACCAATTAGGGTATTTGTTTATATTTTTTTTTCTAAAAACCCATGAGGTGGGCTACGTGCCCTTCTAAACTAGATTAACTTCATCTTCCCCCTTTTTTTTTAGCCTTATCTCTTTTATATATAATAATAGTGGTAATAACAATTTTAATAATTAAAACCATACTAATATTAAACGGGTCTTTCCAATATACTTACATCAACATTTGACCTTAAGTGATCCTGATATAATTGAGTTACGTGATGGAGTCTCAAAGTTGTACGAGTTGATCTCCTTCCCTCTTATTCACATGTGATGTGAATCAACGCTCGAGGGCAATGATCTTCGATCAAGAGTTATGCTTTATAGAGTCAACTTAGTATTGACATCATTCTCTTGAAGTGGTGCCAAGTTCAAGTCTATTTTTCTCTTTTTATAGGGACTGGTGAATCGGATATCTTCCATGTTACTATGCTCTTTCAATACATGGATTCCAATTTCCATATCTGAGCTAATTTGCTCTTCGTTGAAAAACTTAACCTCTGCATGGTCCCACTCATTTCCAATTTCCTCTTCCCCTTCTTCCCTTTCCTCCTCTTCCCCTTCCTCATCTTCCCTTTCCTTTGGCAGCATATTAAAAAGAAGTGTATAAAAACCTTGCCATTGTTTATGAAATAGAAACATTGTTCAGGAAGATACATCTTCTGCGGAAGTTGATAATCAAGACAGAACAGTAAAATCGGTCCAACAGTTAAAGAGCACATATCTCTCAGTTAACCAAAAAAACAAACAAATATTAGCTAAATGGTTTTTTCACTCCGAATTTGACAAGCTCTTGGCTTAGGCAATAAGAAAGAAATATATGAGATGTTTCCTTTTCTTTTCTTTCCTTTACGAGTTGTTTTGATTCACTTACATCTCATTTTCACTATCTTTCTCTACTTATCTCTCCCTTCTATTCCTTCACATCACTCATCATATCTATCATTTACTTTTGTAACCATATCCAGGAGTTGCTATATTGGGATAATTTTCCAGGTTTTACTGTTTCATTTTTATTCCCTCTTCTGTTGTAGTCTCTCACTTTGCTAATTAAGGAGTATTAAATAATAAAAAACAAAAACTCTAGGTGAACAAAGGTGTGAAATCCCCTGTCATGAAGAGCTTTCCCCACATTGTAGGTGAAGGAACAAGAAAAAGGAGGATGATAGCACAACCATGACAGAAGCTTATCATGAAATATTGAAATGGACCACATTTTTTTTATTAACACCATCTTTTTCTTTCTTTATAGAATTTCGAAAATAAAGGTTGAGACTTGAGAGTAGATTCAGTGTGGATGGAGACTAGAGAGATTTTTGGACCTAAAACAGTAGATTTAGCTTCTTCTTTTATTGTTGTGTTTCCATGTGAGTTGAGATCTTATCATGAGATGTAAGCACAAGCCTCATTGATATGGATGCATCTAGAAAGAAACTTATCATGAAATGAAAAACACAAGTCTAAAAGCTTATCAAATTTTTGGGCAAGGTAGTCAAATCGAGATACGTATCGTGTATCGTGTATCGCTAGACCCTAATTCCGTGTCGCGTATCGTATCGTAACATGTATCGTAAGATACGAACACAAAAAAAATTAAGTCATAAATTAAATAATACTAGACAACAACACGCGCGTTGCGCGGGCGAATACGACTAACTAAATGTGTAGTGTATCTGCGTATAAATATTTTCTTATATTGTTGGTGGTTGTTAAGACATACAAAGTGGTTGACTATATTTCGTGCATTACTGGAGTTTATGGCTATGTTTGGCATGTTTAGCTGATAAGCTAGCTGAAAGCTGAAAAGCTAGCTGATAGCTGAAAGCTGATAACTGAAAGCTGAAAAGCTACGTGATTGAAACAAAAGTGTTTGGTAGAACTAACTGTTAAACAAACTGAAATTGTAAAATGACATAAAAGGACATACTTGTATAATTATTTTTATATTAAACATTACTTTATTTTCACATTAATACCAATATGATATTAATATTAAAATTATTATCACTTTAAATATTTTTATTAGCTACAGTTATATACATTGTTTTAAAACTCAGCTCGGACCGGCCGGTCCGACCGGTTAGACCGGGACACGGTCACCTGACCGGTCCGAGCCTCTTAACATATCGGTTAAGCAATCGGCTCGCTGTGAACCGGCTTGACTCGGCCGGTTCGCCGATTGAACCGGTGACTCGGTCAATTTTCGGTCAGACCGGCCAGCTTTTTAATTTTTTTTTTAAATTAGTTGTTAATGGGTCAGCACGTGAGGCCCAATATTTTTTTTTTGAAATAAGGCCCAATAATTAGACTGGCTAAATTCTGTTAGCACGTGGGCCTTTCATTATTTTTTTTAAATTCTGTTAACAACAGTTTTTTGTTACAGTGGGCCTTTTTTTTTAAATTATTCTAACATCAGTTTTGTTTTTGTTGTTGATAAAAGTAGAAAAAACGTGAAATATGTTTAAATTGTGTTGCAAGGAGGATTCGAGCACAGGACCAGAAGGGAAAAAAGAGAAACCTTTACCACTAGACCATGATATTGTTTGATTATATCACGCGTTTTTTAAAATTTATACCTTAACTTCAAATTGCAATGGATATTTTTTAGAATATTTGAATATAGACCGAGTCAAGCAGTCCACCCGTTGACCCAGTGGTCTGACCAGTGACTCATTGACTCAGTACCTCGACCGAGTCGACCACCGAGCCGAGTCTTAAAACACTGGTTATATATCATCTTAAAAATATAATATTTATTTTTATTAATATAATATTTATAATACTTGTGGTGCGCAGCGGTGTGACGGGAAAGGTGGCGGAAACTGTATACGTAAGTGTGAGGGGAAAATAAGTTTGGTGTTTTTATAAATATATAAGGGTAATGGTAGAATTTTAATAAAATAATAAGGATAAAAATGAGAATAAATTTAATAAGCTATAAGCTACCTGAGATAGCTTATAGCTTAAAGCTTTAAGCTACTAAAATAAGCTTCTTCACCAAACACTTTTGAAGAGCTTTTAAGCTAGTCAAATAAGTTTTAAGCTAGTCAAATAAGCTATAAGCTAGCTGAAATGGCATGCTATGGGTATGTTTGGCATGTTTAGCTGATAAGCTAGCTGAAAGCTGAAAAGCTAGCTGAAAGCTTATAAGCTAGCTGATAGCTGAAAGCTGATAAGCTAGCTGAAAGCTGATAGCTGAAAGCTGAAAAACTACGTGATTGAAACAAAAGTGTTTGGTAAAATAAGCTGAAATTGTAAAAAGACATAAAATGACATACTTGTATAATTATTTTTATATTTAACATTACTTTATTTTCACATTAATACCTATATAATATTAATATTAAAAAATTATTATTATTTTAAATATTTTTATTAATTCAAGTTATTTATCATCTTAAAAATATAATATTAATTTTTACTTTAATACTTGTGGTGCGCAACGGTGTGGCGGAAATGGTGGCAGAAACTGCATACGTAAGTGTGAGGAGAAAATATGTTTAGTGTTTTTATAAATATATAAGGGTAATTGTGAAATTTTAATAAAATAACAAGGATAAAAATGATAATAAATTTAATAAGTTATA
Source organism: Lotus japonicus (assembly GCF_012489685.1). Classification (NCBI taxonomy): domain Eukaryota; kingdom Viridiplantae; phylum Streptophyta; class Magnoliopsida; order Fabales; family Fabaceae; genus Lotus; species Lotus japonicus. Next base: position 60,248,355 of record NC_080042.1, read on the forward strand.
AGCTTTAAGCTATAAGCTACCTAAGATAGTTTATAGCTTAAAGCTTTAAGCTACTGAAATAAGCTTTTTCACCAAACACTTTTGAAGAGCTTTTAAGTTAGTCAAATAAGCTATAAGCTAGCTGAAATGACATGCCACATGTTTAGCTGATAAGCTAACTGAAAGCTGAAAAGCTAGCTGAAAGCTTATAAGCTAGCTGAAAGCTGATAAACTAGCTGAAAGCTGATAGCTGAAAGCTGAAAAGCTACGTGATTGAAACAAAAGTGTTTGGTAGAACTAACTGTTAAACAAGCTGAAATTGTAAAATGACATAAAATAACATACTTGTATAATTATTTTTATATTAAACATTACTTTATTTTCACATTAATACCAATATGATATTAATATTAAAATTATTATCACTTTAAATATTTTTATTAGCTACAGTTATATATCATCTTAAAAATATAATATTTATTTTTATTAATATAATATTTATAATACTTGTGGTGCGCAGCGGTGTGACGGGAATGGTGGCGGAAACTGCATACGTAAGCGTGAGGGGAAAATAAGTTTAGTGTTTTTATAAATATATAAGGGTAATGGTAGAATTTTAATAAAATAATAAGGATAAAAATGAGAATAAATTTAATAAGCTATAAGCTTTAAGCTATAAGCTACCTGAGATAGCTTATAGCTTAAAGCTTTAAGCTACTAAAATAAGCTCCTTCACCAAACACTTTTGAAGAGCTTTTAAGCTAGTCAAATAAGTTTTAAGCTAGTCAAATAAGCTATAAGCTAGCTGAAATGGCATGCCAAACATAGCCTATGTATTATTGGGTTTTTTTTTTTCAATTCACTAATGAGTGGTTATTGTCAAATTTAATGTAACCATTATTTTGAACTAAGAGCATGATGTAATTAAAATAAGCTTTTGATTTTGAAATAAAATAGTCAAATACATGACGTAAATTGTAGGAAATGAAATATAAGCTACACATGGAATTACTCTCTATTTTTTTTGTCTTCTTTTTGGCTTCCTTGTGGTGTTTGTATTGCTAACTTTGGTTCTCTTAGATGTGTTTGTCCTCAGGGTTTGAATCAAAATTTGTTCTTCATCTGCTGAAGTAATGTCATTTGTGCCGTTGATTTCTTATTGATCAAATGATGCACGCTGTCTCGACTTTTCCAATGCTAGCTTTTTTTTTTCTTTTTAAACACCAAAGGTTCTTCTTCATCCGATGATATTTGTTGTGAGCAAATATTGAATAGCCAAGCCTGAGCTAGAACTTGTGGTTTTGAGCATGTAACACGTCACTCTAACATAGAACTTTCAATAAACATAAAGAGAAAGAAAAAGTTGGAGGTTAGATGTATGATGTATCTCCACACCAAAATTAATGTATGAGTAAGAGTGTGACATGTGCATTAGTTTACTCTTAAATCATAAGGAAGGTTTCAGAAGGATTAATTCAAAGTTACTTTGCTTTTTTTAAGCCCTTTCAATGACTTTTTCCTCAATCGTATACTGTGCAATTACCATGATATGAGATATTGACACAAAATGAAAGCAGGAAATAGGAGGCACCAACACTTTAAAATAGTTGTCAAACACAACGCTTTTTGGATTCCTTCAATACTTAAATCTTTGAATTATATTATTTATGTACAGTGCTTGTATCCATACTTCTAGATAGAATTATAATATTAGAAACATACCTAATAATGAGCAAAATAAGTATAAAATCACACACCTCTGAGCAGAATATGTAAACTTCAACTTCTTTCTTCTGGCGAATCCTATGAGCCTGATCTTGAGCTTATAGGTCAACCTGTTGGTTCTCGTTTTAACACCACCAATTATGAACGAACAATTAGTTGTGTACATAAGGCAATAATCTAAATCGGAAGGGTGCTGACATAAGTGAAATACTCACCAGTCACTGTGATAAAGAATGTCAATGTCAGCAGTAGCAAGATTAATGGCAACAAAAACAGCAATGGAAGCATGACGATGTTCTCCATCAATATTGTCTTCTATGCGGGAATGTTGGTATCCATGAAACATTAAATAATCTTCAAGTATATATAATAGCCTAGTCATATGAAGAAGAGATATACAATAAGCTAGAATTGAAACAAATACAGCAGGAAAAATAAGTTATTGACAGCCATTTGAAAGGATTCTAATTCTTATATAGAACCGACCTAGCCATAGTGCAGGTCGACATATATATTTTGACACTTATAATGTAGCCACGTGAGGTTGGCTACATGGTTCATGGGGTGCAATAATTCCCTATCATGTACCTCTAAATATCTTAGTTGTTTGACTTATAATTTCTTTTTTATCCCCCTCAACTATTTGTCTATCATATATCTCCTTCATCTGGTCAGCTCTTCTTAATGGTGCTTCTACAAGTTTTTTTCATTGTTAGATTAAGAGATGATTTTCAGAGGAAATGTAGAAGGTGGGATTTGTCATAGGGAGGCAGAGAAATCAGCAAAAAGGAAACTTTTGAATCATCACTACAATAACAAACTTACTACTAAATTCCTATATTCCTTGATATGTCACAACTCAGATAAATCCTTAAGTTGGTTTTTGTTTCTGGATTGTTCTCATGGGTTTCTCAAAAAATCCTGGACATGTGGTAGTACCTGGACTTGTCCAGTCTCGGAAGTGTGTAGGTCTGCAGGGCATTTGGTCCCTTACTTCCAATTTGGCCAACAACTCTATCGAATACATGATGCTCAATTCCATACATGCCCAAACCACCTAATTACCCGTGCATGGCACGTGAATGACAATGTCAGCAGTAGCAAGATTAATGGCAACAAAAACAGCCATGGAAGCTTTCCGATGTTCTCCATCAGTATTGTCATCAATGCAGGAATATTGGTATCCTTGAAACATTAAATAATCTTCAATTAAATCTAACAGCCTAGTCATCTGTAGAAGAGATATAAAATAAGCTAGAATTGAAACAAATACACCAGGTAAAATAAGTTATTGATATCCATCTGAAAAGATTCTAATTCTTATATAGAACCGACCTGTGTAAATTTAAGTGCCCTGGAATCCCGTTCTTTTAGTTTGGAAAGTAATTTATCCAGTAGAACCATTTTACCTGCAAATAGGATATTTTTAGAAATAGATGCAAATTTAAGATGTTATTAATCAGTTTAAAATGACTTCTGATGTATGTATAGATATAAATTAAATTTAGCAGCATTTGTAATGAGATGATCTCATGGTGTAGGGAGGACCAGGTTCAGCACCTTGGAAGAGATATGATTGATTACAACTTGGCATCTGCGCAGCTAAAAGCAAAGGGGGAATGCATTGTTCTGCCTATTATAAATAGTAATATATGATTCAAATCCTGAACCTATGATTATGATGGACATCATATGAAATATTTAATAATAGCATCCAATATTAGTTCAACTTCTAATGAGAAGCATTTTGACCACAATCGGATCAGGGAGCCCTTGATTAGTTGCTATTTTCCATTTGTGAAAAAAACATAGAGAAAGAAATTAATCTTTAGTTCATGCTGGGGTGGTATTAATTGCTCTCAAATGATGAAGAGTGCAAGTAGAGGACCAAATATTTATTAAAAAACAAAAGCTTGAGCCGTGCTAATAGGGAAATGGTGTCATAGGTAAATATCATGCAAAAGACAAATGAAACAGAGCAAGATTTGCAATCTAAATTTCTCAAATGGCAAAGGACACAAATAACATACCAGGTGAGATATAACATAGAAGAAGCTAAGTTTGACCAAACTGTTCAAAGAACTTATAAGGTCCAAAGCATAGTGATTCATATAAAGGCAGAAACATTAATTTCCCAAACCTTTCTCCCATCTTGTAAAAATGTTGTTTCTGCAACCTGCAGCAAATATAGTTTTTCAATAATATAGAAAATTTGTATCAATCCTCCTCACTTAAGTTATATCAATCCTCCTCACTGCCTCTTTTAGTCATAGATCAATATTTACTTTTATGTAGATGTAGGTAATGATCCACATAATCCCAATTTACTAAAGGACTTGGATGACTAAAGGGAAAACTGCAATTTTTACAAGTAAAATATGTTCCCTCAATCCAGCAGCTGTATTGTATCCTAGTAAGATGAAACAAAACAAAAATAAGAATTGAAAATGAAGGGGAAAGATTACCTTTGTCGTTTCCATGATATCCATCGAAGTTGGACTCTGATATTGCTCCTGGAGCAATTGGCCATCGAAAATTGAAGGGGACAGGGTGCTGGGCTCAGCGGAGATGAAACTGCACAGCGAAATATACATAGTTCCCGAACACTAACTCACGGGAGGGGAAGCGAAAGAAGAAGGATAGTGTCGGAATTAACTTGTCACCGTTGACATAGTCGCGGGAGAAGGGAGAAGAGTCTGCGTCGCTTCCTCGCCCGTTGTCAGGAAAAGGGGGCAGCCATGGTTGGTTCATGAAGCCTGTATCACGGGAGGAAGAAGTGGTTGTGTCGCCATCGTCGTAGTTGCAGGCTGACGAACCGTGAGGTTCTCGACCAAGAGGATTGGGGAAGATGAAAATAAGGTTTTTACGGGGTTGATCTGTAGTTCTATTTTGTGTCTGTCGATCTTCTATTCTGTGTGTGTGGATCTCTAGCTCTGTTCCATCCTTCAGAAATTACATTATGACACGTCATTAAAATTGCTGATGTGGGCTCTTTTGTTAGAGGAATAAACGTTGATGTGGCAGCGCCACATTGCGCGCTTCAGCATTACTATATTACTAGACTCAAACCCGCGCGATGCGAGGCGGAATAATTCATCGTGATTTTGCTAGAATCAAAAGTGTTATATTAACCTATCTTTCTAAACTTTTGAAATAGGCTATTATCGGGCATCATAGTTACTAATCAACCAAGTAGACCCCAATTTTTCTCATATTTCCATCTAAACATATCAACAATAATCTAAAAAGAAAACATTTTCTAGTCATTAACTTGCAGTGGTTGTAATCTACTTTTCCACATTCATGGTCAGGAGGTATATTTCCTTTCTCTTACTCTGCACCAGCATTCAAAGTGGTTGTGCAGAATAGAGAAAATGTTATACACTTCTACAGTATTATTTTTAAAAAGTTTTAGAATGGTTTCAGATTTGATTCCTTTTAATCTCCTGTCACTTAAATGGCTTGTAACATTACAATAAAATAAAGTTTCATTGGAGATGAGAATACCCCAAGAATCAGTATCTAATATTTAAAAAAGATTCATCTTAAAAATAGTCAAGATATTAACAATACACATACAAGTCGAAATCTTAGAACAAATAGTGTATACATGTCCTACTGTGAAATTTGAGCAGTTTGATGAATCTCCTAAACTTGCTTTTATCATGTACACAAGATGTCATTGGAGAGGTTGGTTAACAGAAGCTGTGAAAAAGTACCAGAAATATATACATTGAATAAAATTATCTAAAAAGTTGAAATAAACAATTAACTATGGAACACATATGCAATCAGGCTCTCTTCCACACAAGTTCATTTCTTCATGAATCTATAATGAAATAGACCAAAGCCCAGAGTAGGCGACAGAATTTCATCAGACCTGTACCTGATCATCAATTCATCATACATGTACATTGTACCATTGGTATGCCTTTCACAGTAGATTGCTGACTGTGATTGCATCATCTTTGCAAATCTAAGAATGGAAAAACTGAATAATTTGGGTAACATTCTTATTAGAAAGATTGTGGCTTAATTTGATATAGCGAGCTATGCACTTTTTCATCCACTTCAAAGTATAGGTAGAAAAAATATCTAGTCATTTTGGTATAAGTTAACTTCCAGACAAAAGGAAACACTGAATTCGAAATTCAAAATAGTCTTGCAGTGAACATTTTTCTACAGCAGAAAGAAAGTTCAAATTATTGTAATTTGAGGAGATAATCATTCCAAAATATTGCAGGAAGAAATACATGAAAGGAAAACCTGATAACTGAATTCTGCACGACCAATTTTCGCAAATCACTGTGAAGCTTCAGGTTAAATTGATACTATAAAAAGAAGCATAGAACACATTTCTAACAGGTAAATATAAGAAACATGTCAAACCTTCACTTAATATATATTTTGGATGGGACTGAGGTAGTTTTATTCTTAACCAAATGGATGGATGTATTCATTAGCATGAAAAGAAAATGAAAAAACACACTCATACCTTGTAAAAGATAGCATCAGCTGCAAAGAAAAGCAAAAGCAAAAGATACAGTAGGTTTGAGTAAGTATTAAGAAACAGGAAATAAATCATACTTCAAAAAGAAAAATGACTCGTGACTTTTGAGATTCATAGTTTTTTGTTATACATGCAGAATAATAGAACACATATCACTTTGTAAATTCAGATCTTATTCATAATGTCATTCATGCAAAGGAAAATGGGTCTTAGCTAGCAACCATTACCATCCTATTTATTCAACCTTAAGCACTCTTGAAAATCGTTTAGAAAATAAGAATGAATACATGAAAATATAACAAATGATCATTGAAAAATAAAGTAGTGTGTTCCTACCGTGGAACATGCACGGTGCACCTTGTCCCAATTTCTCTTTTGTACTCTGAAGAGTAAAAGCTTCACTTTATTAGTCAATGTGAAAGGTGTTTGTTGTGCCAAATAACTAAATTTTGCATAAATCCACTTCAAAGAAACATAAACAGGAAGGAGTGAGTAAACTAATCAAACAAATGGTTTGATTACCTAGCCATGAGCGAGCCTCGGAAACATGCGGTTTAGCTGTGCAATGAGCAGATCTCTGTAATTGGAAGAAGTAGAACATAATAGTTGAAAGGAGGATGGAGAAAACTGACCTCAAATGGCGATTGATGGCAAAGGACTCGAAATCCTTTAGCATGCGAGTTGAGGAGCAGAGCGTAAGAGTGGAACGGACGGAACAGCAACAACATAGTTGGCGGAGGTCGAACAATTATATATCATCCCTCTTTTGTTCTTTTCTAACAGCAAGGAAGCCAAAACCGTAGAATACAATTATGAACGGGGGAGCGTTAGAAAAGCCCTTTATTCTCTAATGAATGGGTTCAAAGAATGAGAAACCGAAAGAATGAGTGTGAGGGGTCAGGACTCAGGATCTAGTAGTAACTGTGATAGATGGGTTCAAAGGGTTGGAAATCAGAGTGTGGGAAAGAAATAAGGAAATTGATGACACGTCAGCTAATTATCAGATGTGGCAAATATAGGTGAGTAAAAAAATATGAGTTGTCAGCGCTTAATTGCGCGCTTGAGAATTACTATATTATTTATAAATAGATAGATAATAGATAGCTTGACCCACCAGCTTGGACCATTGTCAGTTTCTTATGACATGAAGTTGGGTAATTTTGCTAACCCCTTTCTTCACCTCATCCTGAAACTATCTCGTGATCAAAGTTTATATTATTTCTTTAGGGGCATGTTTGGTACCTAAAAGAAAAGAAAGAACTGGAACAAAATAAGCTGTAAAAGTCAAAACTAATGCCAATTTAAATGACAACAGATTCATCAGCATTCTAAATATTATTATAGGGTTCAACCTAAATGAGCACAATAACAAACTCAAATGGACATTAAACACAGCAGCTATCTCTCCCAAAAAACCCGTGTCGCCCTCAACTTCAAGCATCCATGGCCAAACTGTTATTCCTTTGGAAGTGTTCTCAATCGCTTTGAAATTCTCGTACCTCCCTAATCAAGTAATAACCTCAGTTACTCAATTGTCCAAAAAAAAAATCCAATTACATCAAACAAACCCAAAGTAAGCAAACACTAACCTCTCTTCTTCAGGCACATCAATATGTGTGAGCTTGACAACTCTAACCCCAGATTCAGGCTCCTCAAACATAATTCTCACATGCAAAACAAAATTCACAACCATTCAGAACTAAAACCTCAAACCAAAAGTAAGAAGCAAATTAGCCCCTGAGTTTACTCTCAAATCAAAACAGAACATGGCAATGCAACAAATCTCAGAGGCCTGTACGATCTTTTTGAGACCCATGACAGAGAAGACAGAGCAGCGATTTCTGATTTCCAAGACCTTTATCTCCTTGCATGTTCGACACCACAATCCGGCCACCGTGAATATCCCTCGAATATCATACGCTTCTGTGAGGACAAGGCACAGTTATCACCCAGGATTGCGACGCTTCTGTTAGGGATACTACCACAATAAACGACAACGAAATAGAAACAGAGAGAGGGGAATGGGGCTTCAAAATGAAGAGGAGGGATATGAGATATCGATTCAAACCTTCTCAGTGCATCGCATGCATACTCGCCGCCAATGGAAGCAGGGGCATTGTCAAAGGCCACGTGAATTTTCTGAATTCAGATGACACCGCTTCCTATTTTCAAAGGCCACAATGTTAAACTGATGATTCCAGTGTGTTTCTAACATATATATTCAACAACATACAAACCAATATGACTTTTTGTTCAGTCTAATACTAATAATTTAAGCTCTCTCCTCCTTTTCTCTGCTAGGGTTTCTGGCAGGATGTTGGAGTGTGAGCCTTTTTCCCCAAGTTCTTCTTGGTTTCCTCACCCCTAAGTGGGTGGTTTTTTACTGTTTTCTATTTTGTCCTTTCTACTTTTCCCTGTTAATCGGTGTGTGTCAGTAGTTATCCATAAAAGCTTTGGTCCACCATGGATCGAGGAAAAAACGTTATTCTACAAGGTGAGGAAACATCTCTTCTTCAGGTCTCCTTTGACGAAGAGGAGGTCGCTGCAAGTTTGCCTAAGGAGTTCTGGCTCGTAGGCAAGGTTCTTACTCAGAACTCATACAATGTTCGAGCTTTCAAGACGCTGCTGGCGCAGATCTGGAAGGTGAAGAATGGAGTTGAGATCCGTGAGGTGGGATCGAATCTATACGTCTTTCGATTCTTCAGCGAGAAGGATCGTGAAGGGGTCCTTAAACAAGGTCCGTGGAATTTTGACAAGTCTCTGGTGGTGCTTCAGATCTTGGATCCAGACTCGATCCCGGCGGAAGTTCCTCTGGTTCGAGCCGCGTTCTGGGTTAGGGTTCACGATCTACCGTTGGGCCTGAGGAAGGAGGCTGTTGCAGTCTCGATCGGTGACTTCTTGGGTGGTTTCATTGGATGGGACAGATCTGATGATCGGAGACTGGGACCGTTCCTAAGAGTAAGAGCGAGAGTCAATATTCAGGTCCCGATCCGGAGAGGCACTTTGATCGCCAGATCAGGTAAGGATCCGGTGAAGGTGTGGTTTCAATATGAACGGTTGGGGAATTTCTGCTATAGTTGTGGGGCTTTTGATCATGTGTTGAAAGACTGTGATGATTTTGCTGGTGATGAGGCTGAGGATGAGGTTCATGACTTCCCCTTTGGGTCGTGGCTGCGTGCTCCGCCGTTGCGGCCCAATGTGGTATCGGGAGTTCGCGGTATGCCATCTAACTCGGGCGTCAAAGTTGCCCCTGTCCATGGGACGGAGAAGGAGAAGGATCCTGAGGTGGTGGAGGATGCGATCCTTGTTCCTGAATCAAGGTTGGGTGGGAAACACTCAGAACTGGTGGACTCTCTGGTTTCAGGACTATCTAAGGTCAATGTGGTGCAGAATGCAGATCTGCTAGCAGTGGCCACTGTTATCGATGAGGACAAAGAAAATGCGAGGCTGTTGGAATCCCCAAGGGTGATCCCACAGAGAGGAAATGGTTTGGTCCTTGCGGATGTGGAGAACACTTTGCAATCTGTGGAGTCTTCCAAGAAAATTGAGTCTCCAGTGAAGACTATTGTGTCTAAGGTTGTGTCTGAGGAGAAGAAAGTTGTGAAGAGAGGCAATCCTGGGGGTAAGAAGTGGAAGAAGGCAACTAGAGGGGTGGCTCCAGCTGCTCAGGGGGAGAGGGAGGAAGTTGTCTCTAAAAGGAAGGCAGTGGAGTGGGATGATCCTATGTTGACAGATGAGCTTCCTGAGGGAACAAGTCTAAAGAAGAAAGTGTGCTCTGCACAAGCGGTGGAGGCTGTTGCTCAGCCCCACCGAGAATTATGAAAATCCTAGCTTGGAACTGCCGTGGATTGGGGAATCCACAGGCAGTTCGAGCCTTGTCAAGGCTCTTATGTAAAGAAAATCCTCATTTAGTGTTTCTTATGGAAACTAGAAGTACAGTAAAAGAAATGGAAAAAATAAAAAAGAGGGTGGGTTTTGAAAATGGTGTTGCAGTTGGGTGCTATGGTAGAGGACGAGCAGGGGGTGTAGGACTTTTGTGGAGGAATTCTATTGATGTGCAGTTGTTGTCTTTCTCCAACAACCATATTTCAGCTGAGGTTATTGATGACTGGGAAGCAAAGTTCCTCTTCTCGGGGATCTATGGTTTTCCAGAAGAGAATCAGAAATGCAGGACCATTGATTTGATTAGGAAATTGAAGCAGGAATGTATGGGGAAGTGGATTTGCCTAGGGGACTTCAATCTGATCAGTGAGCTGAAAGAAAAATCAGGGGGAAGACTAGCGAATTTGGTTCAGATGGGGCAGTTTAGGGAGGTTATGGAGGATTGTGGCCTGGCTGATATGGGATATTCGGGAATAGATTTCCCTTGGGATAATGGCAGGGAGGGTGACCAAAATATCAGAGAGAGATTGGATAGGTGTTTAGCAAGTAAGGAATTTCTAGATTCTAATGTTGCTGTCTCTGTTAAGCATTTGGGCAAATTTGGATCTGACCACTCAGTGGTAGCTGTATCTCTCATTAATGATTTTGAAAAGGTAGAACACGGCCAGGAAAGAGAGAGACCCTTCAGGTTTGAAGAATCTTGGATCAGAACAGAGGCGTGTGATGAAGCAGTGGGTAATGCTTGGTTTTCTCCAGGAGCAGGGTGTTTGGAAAGAATTGGTGCTGTTCAGGAAGTTCTGACTTTCTTTGGTAAGGAGCAGGGCAATGTGAAGAGGAAGCTGGGGACCAAAGAAAAGGAACTTACCAAATTAGAAAAGGCTCCTGCAACTACTGAAAACATTGCTAAACGAAAGGCGATCCAGAAGGAGCATAGTGAGTTACTTCTCCATGAGGAATTGTACTGGCGCCAGAGATCCATAGCTGTTTGGCTTCGTGAGGGTGATAAGAATACGAAGTTTTTTCACAAGAAAGCGTCTCAGAGGCAATCTCACAACCGTATAAAGAAGATAATGAATGAGCATGGTGACGTTGTATTTGGTGATGGGGCTGTGGAAAGAGTGATACAACATCATTTTATGCAAGTGTTTTCTGCTTCTTCTGTTCACAATGTGAAGGACACTTGCTCGCGGGTTAGAAGCAAGTTAAAGCCTGATATGATAACTTTCTTGGAAATGCCTTTCACCAAGGATGATGTGGCTTTCTCCATAGACCAAATGCATCCTTTAAAGTCCCCAGGTCCCGACGGTCTGCCTGCACTCTTTTACCAGCATTACTGGCATGTGGTGGGAGGGGCGGTCACGACTCATGTGCTTGATGTCCTCAATAATGGAAGGGAAGTCTCTGATATCAATGATACTTTTATTTGCCTGATCCCCAAAATCAGTAAGCCCCAAGCTCCCAAAGACCTGAGGCCAATTAGCCTCTGCAATGTGTTGATGAAAATCATCACAAAATGCATTGCTAATAGACTCAAGGTTTTTTTGCCTGCGGTGGTGGGAGAGACTCAGAGTGCTTTCATTTCTGGTCGCCTAATTACTGATAATGCACTTATTGGGATGGAAGTGTTCCATGCAATGAAGAAAAAGAAAACTGGCAAAAAGGGTTGGATGGCCTTGAAGCTAGGCATGTCAAAGGCTTACGATCGTATCGAATGGGTATTCCTAAGGGAGGTGCTTACTGCAATGAACTTTCCCCAATCTATGGTCTCCCTCATCATGAAATGTGTGACTTCTGTCCGCTACGCTATATTACTAAATGGGAAACCAAGAGAGTGGTTTTTGCCTCAAAGGGGTCTCCGTCAAGGAGACCCTCTGTCCCCATACTTATTCATCTTATGTGCTGAAGTCTTTGCGGGCCTTATCGAGGAACAAGTATCTCAAAAGCAGCTGCATGGTTTCTCAATTGCTAGAGGAGCACCACTGATTTCACATCTCTTTTTTGCGGACGATAGCCTCCTTTTCATGAGGGCCAATCATACTGAAGCTGACCGGGCTCTAGAGACTATCAAGAGGTATGAGGAGGCTTCGGGACAGCGGGTAAACTTCGATAAAACTGAGTTATCTTTTAGCCAAAATGTGCATGAATCTGTTAGAAATTCAATCCGGGATAGGATGCAAGTAAAGGCTGTGGACACTCATGAGAAGTACCTTGGTTTGCCCACGGTGATTGGTAGATCAAAGAAGAGTGTGTTCATGTGTGTTCAGGAGAGAGTGGCAAAGAAGCTAAGAGGATGGAAAGAGAAGTGCCTTTCTAGAGCTGGTAAAGAAATCTTGCTGAAATCCATAGCGCAGGCAGTACCAATCTATATTATGAGTTGTTTCAAGTTCCCAACTAGTGTTTGTGATTCCCTTGAAGCTTCAATGTCGAATTTTTGGTGGGGGCAACAAAAGGATGAGAGGAAGATCCATTGGATGGGCTGGTCCAAACTCTGCAGACCAAAATTTCGAGGTGGCCTAGGTTTTAGGGACCTCCGGTTATTTAATGAGGCTCTTCTGGCTAAACAAGTCTGGCGGTTGCTCCATAATGAGGAATCCTTGCTCTTTAAGTGCTTGAAGGCTAGGTATTTTCCTAGATCTTCTTTGATGGAAGCCTCTGTGGGTTTCAGACCCAGCTTTTCCTGGAGGAGTATCTGCTCAGCAAGGAGCACTATCCAGCATGGGTCCAGATGGAGAATAGGGAATGGTAAGTCAGTGGCCATTTGGGAGGAGGCTTGGTTACTAGGTGGGGGTTCGGGGATGGTTCAGAGTCCAATGCAATTGCTACCCAAAGATGCCTGTGTTGAAATGTTGATTGATGCTCCCAATAGAAGGTGGAATAGTGAGCTGGTGATGAAAACTTTCCATAGTTTGGAGGCTGAGATAATTCTGAAAATTCCTCTGCCATGGAAGGACAAAGCTGATGTCAGGGTTTGGGCTCATGATAGACGTGGCTTTTTCTCTGTTAAATCTGTTTACTCTCTGTTAATCCAGGAAAAAGCTGAGAATGAGGCATCCTCTTCTAAGGGGCATCCCAATTGTGGCTTTGTGTGGAAGCTTGGTGTTCCCAGAAAGATCCAACACTTTGTGTTTAGATTGGTGAATAACGCTCTCCCCTGCCAAGAGAATCTCAACAGGAGGAAAGTGGTTTGTGAACCCGGATGCTTTTTGTGTGGTGAGCATATTGAGGAAACTGCTAAGCACATCTTCATGTCTTGTGAGTGGACGAGGCTTACTTGGTTTAACTCTAGCTTGGCTCTTAGGACTGGAGAAGTCAGTGAAGATGTAGGGTCTTGGATTTTAAGTTTACACAAGCTTCTGCCCAAAGATGATTTTGACCTCCTTGTCATGACTCTCTGGAGCATATGGAAAACCCGAAATGACTGTTTGTTCAACAAAGCAAAACCTGATGGCTCGAAGACCTTGTTGATTGCGCAGGAGCTGAGAGCAGAATGGCTGAGTTGCCAAGATCCTAAGGGTAGTAAGGACCAAGCTAAGCCTCAACCTTGCTGGAAAGCTCCCCCACCGGGTACTTTGAAAGTTAATATGGATGCTGGGTGGTCGGGAAGCAAGGGTACAGGCTTTGGTTTGGTTATTAGGGATGAGAAAGGATCTTTTTAGGCTGCAGCCTCTCATTATGTTGATCACAGGATGGATCCAATGCTGGCAGAAACTTTGTGTCTCAGATGGTGTTTGCATATGGTTGGAGAATGGAATCTGGATCACCTAATCATTTCCACCGATTGCCAACAACTTGTTCAAGCCTTTGAAACCCCCCACAAGTTCCCGACAATCCAAATGCTAGTGGAAGACTGTCTGTCTTTAGCTGAACATTTTTCAAGTTTTCTCTTCATTTTTTAGCATAGGAGCACCAATAGGGTGGCTCATTATTTAGCTGCAGATAGTGTTTTGTACAGAAACTGTTCATGGTGGGGAGATCCTCCTGAGGGTATTCTTCTCAGCCTGGCAGTGGACTCTCTCTCTGATAAATTTGAATGAATGAAAGCCTATTTGACCTCAAAAAAAAATATGACTTTTTGTTCATTTCACATGCAGATTTCAAACCAGAATTATACACAAACTTCATTGCATTGACTCCATTCCTCAATCCTTGTAAAATGTCAAACTTGTCAGATGAATAATTAGAAGTTAGAACATCCTATACGTGTATGCCTAAAATTTTATCAAAGAGCTCCACAAAACCTAGCTTGCATAGATGAAGGACACGTCAGACATTCAGCTCTTGCAAAGACTTCTCACATCATAGAACTACATCCAGCCATTCACACATATCATATCCATAAAAAAATCGGGAATGAATTATGTGACTCCACGTGTAGATACCACAAATTATACCACAAAAATCATAACAAAATCAGCTTGGCACAAGAAAGGGACACGTCATCCAATCCCTTCTTGTAAAGGCTTCTGAATTGTATGTATATAGATATAGATTTGCTGAGAACAAAATTTCACCCTTACAACTTGCTTGACTTGTCTCCCTCCAAATTTGACTCATGACCTTTTCTTTCCATCTCATTTTCACAATCTTTCTCTTCTTATCTCTCACTTCTTTTCAAATCACATCACTCATCATATCTATTACGATAGAACTCAGAATTTCTGAGGTCGATTCTTATTGAATATTAAAGAAAAGATGAGCACAAGTGACGCAGACACGCTTGCTGCGCGTTTTGATGAAGACGTTGCGCGTGTTTCCGTCTGATGCAGAAGCAGTTAATTAGGGAGTTATTATTTTTAGTATTTTTAAATAAATTTAGGATTTATTATGTTCTTTAATTAAGTTAGAATCTTTATGATCTTACTTATTTTTTGTTAGGAACTTATTTATTTTCAATTAGGATCTTTTACTTTAAACTAGGATCTTTTAGGATATTATTTATTTTTCTGTTAGGATATTTTCTTTTCCTATTTAAGCACTTGTAAGGCATAGTCTATTTCAGTTTATTGTTGACAATCAAAAAACGAGAATTTTCTCAAATCTTGGTGACTTCTGATCAGGAATTCTGTGCAGTTTTTAGAGCCCTCCGTCAATGGGAACATTACTTGATTCAGAGGGAGTTCATTTTGTTCACTGATCACCAAGCTTTGAAGTTCATGCACAGCCAGAAAGTTATCAACAAGATGCATGCTCGGTGGGTGAGTTTCTTGCAGAAATTCCCTTTCATTATTCAGCACAAATCGGGTGTCCTCAACAAAGTGGCAGATGCATTGAGTAGGAGAGCTTCTTTGCTTATTACTTTATCGCAAGAGATTGTAGGCTTTGAGTGCCTAAAGGAGCTGTATGAGGGTGATGCTGATTTCAAGGAATTATGGGCCAAGTGCAGTATTATGCATCCCTCTGCTGATTTTCATATCCGTGATGGCTACCTTTTTAAAGGTGATCTATTGTGTATCCCTCATTCTTCTTTGAGGGAGAAGCTGATTCGTGATTTACATGGTGGAGGTCTCAACGGTCATTTGGGGAGAGACAAGACCATTGCCAGCCTAGAGGGAAGGTATTTCTGGCCTCACTTGAGGAGGGACGCTGGGACTATAGTCAAGAGGTGCTACATTTGTCAGACTTCCAAAGGTCAGTCACAAAATACTGGTCTTTATATGCCTTTACCTGCCCCTGATGATATCTGGCAAGATCTGGCCATGGATTTTGTGCTGGGTTTGCCTCGCACACAGCGCGGGGTGGATTTTGTTTTTGTGGTGGTGGACAGATTCTCCAAGATGACACATTTCATTGCCTGCAAGAAGACTGCTGATGCAAGCAACATAGCCAAATTGTTTTTCAAGGAGGTTGTGCGCCTTCATGGAGTTCCCCTGACGATTACTTCAGACAGGGATACCAAATTTCTCAGCCACTTTTGGATCACTCTTTGGAGGATGTTTGGCACGCAGTTAAATCGCAGTTCTACTGCTCATCCGCAGACTGATGGTCAAACTGAAGTTACCAACAGGACCTTGGGGAATATGATTTGGAGCATATGTGGGGATAAGCCAAAATAGTGGGATGTGGCACTTTCTCAGGTAAAGTTCACTTATAACAGTGTTGTACACTCAACTATCGGAAGGTCCCCTTTTTCTGTAGTTTATACTGCTGTTCCAAGGCATGTGGTGGATTTACTAAAGCTTCCTAAGGCACAGGCGTTAGTGCATTAGCCGAGACCATGGCCAAGGAGGTTGTTGCTGTTAAGGAATCTGTGAAGGCTAGAATAAAGGCTGCTGGGAAGAGGAACAAGGCTGCTGCTGATAAACACCGGAGGGCTAAGGTCTTCAATGAGGGAGATGATGTTATGGTGTTTTTGCGCAAGGAGCGGTTCCCAGTAGGTACTTACAACAAGCTGCAGGCGCGCAAGTACGGACCATTCAAGGTGACTCGGAAGATCAATGATAATGCTTATGTGGTGGATCTCCCGGATCATATGAATATCTCTAAAACTTTCAATGTGGCTGATATTCACGAGTACCAGGCAGACAAGGCTCTTTATCAAGAAGAGAACTCGAGGTCGAGTTCTTTACCGGTGGAGGAGACTGACGCAGACATGTTTGCTACGCGTTTTGATGAAGATGTTGCGCGTGTTTCCGTCTGATGCAGAAGTAGTTAATTAGGGAGTTATTATTTTTAGTATTTTTAAATAAATTTAGGATTTATTATGTTCTTTAATTAAGTTAGAATATTTATGATCTTACTTATTTTTTGTTAGGAACTTATTTATTTCCAATTAGGATCTTTTACTTTTAATTATGATCTTTTAGGATATTATTTATTTTTCTGTTAGGATATTTTCTTTTCCTATTTAAGCACTTGTAAGACATAGCCTATTTCAGTTTATTGTTGACAATCAAAAAAACGAGAATTTTCTCAAATCCTAGTGGATTCCGGTTTTCTATTACTTAGGGTTTTGTGTTTGCAAACCCTTGTGCGTTCCGCTGTGTCAACAAGGCTCTACAATAGGAAATACTCCAGAGTCTATGACTCCTTACCAGAGAGATATTCTCTCCTTAACCTAATTCTCACCAGCAAACATGCCTCCTTTCTCCTCCCCTCCTCCCTCTTATATAACCCCTATTAACCTAAAATAACCTAGCTGCCACATAGGCTACAGATATTTATTTTAAATATATAAAATAACAATAATACTAATTATCTCTAATAACCCTTTCCCACTAATCAAGGAAATCCCCCCTAATGAACTGAATCCCACTAATCAAGGGAATCATTAATCCTCATATCTGGTGTCCTATCATATTATTTATCTGTTATAGTCTTTCACTTTGCTGATTAAGGAGTATTAATATTTAAGGGCTTTCCACACATTGTAGGTGAAGGAACAAGGAAAAGGAGGTTGACAGCACAACCATGAAACAGAAGATTAACCTATGTACTCGAAAAGGACTACACTTTTTTTTATCAACACCATCTTTTTCTTTCTTTTTTGAATTTTGAAAATAAAAATGTTCAAAGAATAGAGGGTTGAGACTTGAGAGTAGATTCAGTGTGGATGGAGACTAGGGAGATTTTTGGACCTAAAATATCAAACAACTTAAAAACAGTAGATTCAGCTTTTTCTTTTATTGTTTTGTTTCCATGTGAGTTGAGATCTTATCATGAGATGAAAAGCACAATCTCATTGATATGGATGCATCTAGAAAGAAGCTTATTATGAATTTTAAAGCACAAGACTAAAACTTATCAATTTTTTTGGTTCTAATTCAACAGTGAAAATAATTTAACTATGATGAACTCCTATGAAGCTTCTCATATCAATGTTCTCATGTCTGCTGATATGCATCATCTACAGACAAATTGGGAACAAAACTGAAGCATCATTGAATGTATTTCGATTTGCCATGCTTGATGATTTATCAGAGGAAACTAGGAACATCAAATAACACGAGTCCCAACATTAAAGAAGCCAAATAAAATTCTTCCAAGTACATCATGTGTTGACTTTGTTCAATATGCTTTGTGAAAGAGTCATCAATTGTTGTTGATAAACTACGGCCACAGATTCTTACGTGCAGTTGTCTCCACTAACTTTGTCACTTGATAAAGTGGGACATGGGACCTGAATATTTTGCATCTTAAGAAACCAGAGGGCTTGTGAAGATTTTACAAGAGCCTTTTCCCGAGTCCACAACTGCTCCATCTAGTTCAGAATATACAGGAGAAGGTTAAGGGACTAGTAAAGATGAGTAAACAGAGTGATAGTAACACTCAAAGCACACTAGAATAAGGAAAAGTAATCAAAATGCAGTTACTCATTTGGTAATGATATACCATATTACATAAAAACCATTTTTGTCAGTGTTAACTATGTTACTTGGTTTAGTCCGAGTTTAATTGTGATCAAAGCACAATCACATGATAGCGAAGAACAATACAACTAAAGTTTAACAGGTGGAGAGGAAGGATAAAATATATTGTACCTATGTCATTGGAGATGTCAATCCATGTTGGTTTTCATTAAATCTGAATCGGTTCCCTCGAGAAGGGACAATCTTTGGTGTATGCAGTAAGAAGTTGGACCTTTTACATAGAATAGAATGTTTTAAGTCAGGGGTAATCCTTCTAATTTCTAGAAAAAGCTTGCAATGATTCAAATTAAGTTTTCTCAAAACGATGAGTTTTGTGAGGCATGCAGATCTAACTCTTTGGCAAAGCAAAGCAAGACTTACTCCAAGGAATTCGCATGATACACTCCAAAGCAAGACTTACTCCAAGGGGTAATCCTTCTAAGTGCCAAGTTCAAGTCTAAAGGATTGATGAATCGGATATCCTGCATGTTTTGCTCTTTCAATACATGGATTCCAATTCCAAAATCAAAGCCCCTTTCAGTCCTAAACTCCACATGATTCCACTCATTTTTTGATATCCTGCATCTTTCGCTCATATGTGTATCAAAGTAGTCTTTGCTTAGCCTCTTAAGAAGAGTACAACCCCAAATTACTCTAAATTTTTCACCTTTAGAGCCATTGATGAAGGAATTTACTCTGAGTGAATAATCACATGAATAATCATGGTCAGGCATATTTGGCGAAGGTGGAGAAGCAATACATAGTAAGATGAGAGGGACTTTGTTACGAAACCAGAAAGAAAGTGACGGAGATCGACCCATGTTCTGGTGCTCATACCACTCTGGAATCTGTAAGTTTCGCAATTGAAGATCAATTTCTACAGCCTCATGCAGTTCCTGCCTCACCAACATGCTTCTACAACTGGAACTCAAGGATGGACATCCGAATACAACTAACTTGTTTAATCTTGGCAAAATCCCCTCACAAATTTCTCTAAGTTGCTCAACTGTGATTGATGGACAATCCTCTATGTGTAATTCTTTCAAGTTAGGAAAGAACAAGGGAACTAATACTAAATATTCATCTAACAGGTCGCACTTATAGAGAAAAAGATGTTCTAGTTTTGAAGGCAAAAGCATGGAACTCTTTTTTTCATTCAAGTTAGGAAACAATGTCGGAACTAATTCCATAGCTCCACCATCCATCACTTCTTCTTCACTCTCACTCTCGCTATCCTCTTCCCATATCCGCCGCTGATTGATTGTGTGCCATAATAGTTGTGGCATCGTGTCTAAGCTCCTTGGTGGCAGCAAGTGATAAACCCACATTAATCGAAGTCGAGTCAGATTTCCAAATGAATGTGGATATTTACTTATTTTAGTGCCACTCAAATCAAGCTTACTTATATTTTCCATCTCTTCTAATATTTCTGGAAAACTCTCAAGACTTGAACAACCTTCAAGCCCGAGTTCTTCAAGAGAGGGCAGCTTGAGGGGAGGAAAACTCCTAAGCTGGGAGCAATGACGAGCATTCAAGCTTTTAAGTTTGGCCAACAACCCAACCGAACAGTCAACCGTAATTAATTTTGAACAATCTTTAAATGAAAGCTCTTCTAAATTTGGGAGACCAGATACGTCAGGTATATGTGTTAATGATCCACACCGATTGAGATTTAAGACTTTCATACTCACGAACTTCTGCTAAAAAAGAAAAGAAAAATAGGAAAACAAAAATCAAATGAATATTAGTGATGTATAATACACAAGAAGATCAAGGATATTGAATCATTATCATACTTGCCTTTGATGAACTTAGCAACTCCAATGACATAAACCTACTCTCGGGTAATTTGCATATGGAAAGTTTCTTTGGACGGAAATCACTTGGTAAATGTTGTGAAGGGTATTTCCACCACTCTAGTACTCTTAAACTATTTGGAAGATGCTCTGGACCTTTAGAAAAATGAGTTTTTCTAATGACAAGTGTTTTCAGTTTTTTCATCTCTTTGAAAGCCTCTCCATCCCAATCCACTTCTTCAAATGACGGGTAATCTAGATGCATCATTTCAATTTTGCTTGTTCCCTTAAAAAAAGACAAATCAATCAAAATGAATACATATACGTTAGGACATTAACACAAGTTCTTGGAAATATTATAAAGAGGGAAAATGGTAATATAAACATTAGTAGCTTTGAATAATCAAAAAGGCTAAATAAAGATTAAAGATAAACAACCAAATCATCCGAACTAGTCTTACCGTATTTTCTTCCAAAACTTCAAATATATCTTCAAGAGACCATAGCCTACTGCGGCTTCCGGGATCTTTAGGTGATTCTTGTCGCACGATTTCTTTACCCATATCCTCAATTAAGTCATGTAGTGTCAATTCACTCAAATACGGAGTAATCGTTATGAGAGACTTTTGAACCAACACCTTAATGTGATTTGCTATGCAGAAACCATAATGAGCACAAAGTAAGTCCTTGACCACTCCCAATTCATATCCTTTGAAGCAACAAGCAATGTCTAGGAAAACATTCTTCTCTTCTTCCTCCAAAGCATCAAAGCTCACTTCAAGTATCTTTTGGATATCTTCAAGTGGAATCCTCCTATATTGTTCTAATGCAGACACCCATTCTTCCCTTGTTTTTCCAAACAAGTTAGAACCTATTACTTCCAAGGCTAACGGAAGGCCGGAAGCACAACTCAATGCTTGGTTCAATAAGTCCTCATAACTTGAATTAACTTCCTGGTTTTTAAAAGCTTTCCATGTGAACAATTTGGTAGCATCTTCCTTCGTCAACTCTTCCACTTTGTATGTTATTTCAACCCCATGGCATGCTAGCAATTGTTGGTTTCGGGTTGTGATGATGACTCTACTACCAGGACCAACCCAATTAGGTCTTCCAATAATATCATTTAATTGCTCCTTCTTGTCAACATCATCTAGAATCAGAAGAACCTTTTTTTGTTGGAGCCGATGTTGTATTATTGAACTTCCATGCTTGACACTTGTTATCTCAATTTCCTTCTCTCCAAGGAAAGCCAAAAGAAGGGTCTTTTGGAGATGTAGTAACCCATGTTTGTTTGAATTTTCTCTAACATTCTCCAAAAAACATAAACCTTCAAAATGGTCAGCAATGGAATTGTAAACTGCTAGAGCAAGTGTCGTTTTACCAATTCCCCCTATTCCATGGATCCCTACCATGTGAACTCTATTAATAGACCCAACATCCAAAAGCGAAACTACTTGTCGCACTTGTGACTCTAGTCCAATCGGGTAATCAACAATAGGTAAAGCAACACGATTCATCTTTCTTGAAACTTCATTAATGATCTTTCCGATAAACTCGTGTTCATATCCATCTCTGTCCAATAAGAGAAGTGAAGTTTGTGTAAAGTCATAATAGTGCATCATGTTCCTTTTTTTATTACTTATTCACTATAACTAAATTTTTGTAATAATTAGACAATATCTAAAACGCAAGGAAATCAGTATAAGAAACACACCCATGTTTGAAATGCCAGCCTGACAAATCAGCTACTTGTTGTAGAGCTATCCTCCATTTTTGCAACTTGTCCTTGTTATCTTTGAACCTCTCTGTATGCAGGGCCATTGCTTCTCCGAACGTCCCAATTTGCTTTCGCACATCAGAAGGATCCACACCATAAAAAACTGGCCAAACAAGACGACCCTCTTCCTGAGAGCAGTCAAGAATCTTGGAAAGTTCATCTAAGCAAAATGAGGAGCACGCATAGTCCTTAGAGAGGACAACAATGAAAATCCTGGAGTTTTGAATGGCCTTCTCAAGTGATGGTGTGATTTCGTCCCCTTTGTGAAGCTCCTTGTCATCAATAAAAGTGTGAATTCCCTTACCATAGAGAGCTTTGTAGAGATTGCCGGTAAAGTCATAGCGGGTATCAGAACCCTTGAAGCTGATGAACACATCGTAGGTGAATGCATAGGTGATGGAAGAGGAGGATGATGATGGTAGGAAAGCCATGAGAAAAGAAGGCTTGGAATGATAAGTGTGGAATATGAATGGTGTGTATGAGTGAGCACGAACCTGATTGCCATATAAAAAGAGAATGAATGTTATGTTCTCAACGTGTTGCAGCCTTGCAGGAGCCCGAAATTTCTATACATTTTCCTGTGTCTTGTCTGTTTCGTGTAACAGTGTGATTCATTGTATTCACTGGTATATGGTAATAAATTTGCTGACTTATTGACAAAAAACTGTCAGTTATTGTAGAAACTCACAGGAAATTTGTTCTCTTCACACACGCTTTGTACTAAACCATATATAGGCTTGTTGACATGTCCATTATTTTATTTTAATATCGATTTCATCAGATAACAAGAAGTGTAAAAAAATCTAGGAGGGTGATGCTTGGAAATACAGAATTAAAAGAGAGTTATAAAATTGTGTCACGCAACTTATTAGTCTCTCCTTGTTTTTCAATTTTTCTTTTTGATAGGACCCCATTCTTGTTTTTGTAGCTGAAGTGATCCCACAAAGAATGGATGACCATTTAAATCAAGTAAAGTCAAGAAAGGAAATTTACAGGAAATTGTTTACCTCTGTCACTGTCATCATACTTGTTCTCTTAGAGCAACTCCAACCCCAAAATTCTTATCTGGTTTCTTAACACACTATTCAGCACTATTCAGCACTATTCTTGTGGGCCCGTACTGCCACATCAGACTTAAGAAACTCCTAAGAAACTGAAGCAGATTTTGCTCCAACCCATGGTTTCTTAAATTACTATTTGAAGGGTCCCACCCGTGTCCCACCATACAACATAAATTAATAATATTTATTTTCACTCAATTTAGATTTAACATTTAATACTAAATCAATACTTCAACTTAAAAATAATTTAATTAAAATTAATACGAATTTAATTTAAATTTAATTTTACTTAATATTTAAAACAATTAAATTTAAATATCGGCATGTTAACTTTAAATAAAAATAAAAAAGTACATTATGTTGTAGGAGGTGTTTCATTGTCGAGTAGTGGATAGTATTGCTCATAAGGATTAGACATTTTGAGAAATTTCAGAATTGTTGGACAAGAGAGAAATTGTGGGAGTAAATGCTAGTGTTTCAAATGCTAGTGTATAAGGTAAAGAAGCTGGGAATTGAAGGTTAAATAGTGGTTTGGGCCAATGAATGCGATACTTGTTGTTGTTCTTGTTATTGCTAATACTATATATATAAGGTAAATATGCTGAGAATTAAAAAAAACGGTAAGAAAACCGGTCAATTCAAAAAAATTTAAAAAAAAAAGCCCAAACGGGCAGAAAACCGGCTCCAGCCGGTCTAAACCGGTCTGGACCGGTCCATAACGGTGGGATGACCGGCTCAGCCGGTCACCCACTATAAATACATTTTCTTTTCTCCCATCTTCAGAACCCTAGCCGCTCCTCACCCTCACCCTTCTTCCTCCTAACCCTCAAGCTCTCTCCTTCACCTTCTTCTTCCTCAAGCCCCTCCAAACGACCTCCACCGGCAACAAACACCCACCACCGCCATCTCCACCTCTGTCCCTCCTCTCTATCTCTCTCACCCACTCGCTCTCTCTTTCTCCTCTCCTGTTCCTGTTCGCGATCTCCTCTCTCGGTCTCACTCACGCTCGCAGGAAGAAGAAGAGTCACGATCCACCTCAAAAAGCCAGGCTCCGCCACAATCCGCCGCCAAACAGCCATGCTCCAGGCCTAACGCCCCCAACCCGCCACCCTCCGGCCACGATCCGGCAACCACCGGCCTTGTTTCATCGTATCAAGGCCTTCAATCTCGCAAAGAAGCTTCCTTTCCTCACATGCAAAGTGATCTGAGGTGAGTTCGTGTTGTTTTCTCTTTGTTTTGTTGATTTTCGTTTGTTCATGACCCTTCTATTGAAACTCTCTCATCTCCCTTTGCAGATCAGAGCTTCTGAGTCAAGATTTGGATTATGATTTTTGTTTTGTTTTTTTTTTTTTTGATGTAAATTTTAACCTCTGGTCTGTAAATTTGAGGTTCTGTTCATGTAAATTTATTGCAAAAAAATTATGTTCATGTTCAATTTCATCTTCTTGCCTTCTGTTTTCCATTCTGTTGTTTTCCCACTGAAATCAGTTGGGTTTCGGTGAGAGAAAATATCATTTTTTAACTTAAGAAACCAAAAAGCATAGTTGCTTGCAGAAGCAACCATGCACTGTAGCTAAGAAACTGAACCTGCCAACTGAGCAAGCTCCAATGCTGAAAAAAATAAGAAACCGTATCTTAGCAACTCCAGCTGGGTTAAGAAACCAGCGTTGGAGTTGCTCTTAGCTTTTCTTCACACGCTATAACTTTTACTTATTGACATGTGCATTATTTTATTTTAAGATCGATTTCATCATATAACAAAAAAGTATTATAAGTAATGATGTGAACAAAGCAAGCAAATATACATGAGAATTGTGTCAAAAAAGATGTGTAAAAAAATATATATGAAGGTGATGCTTGGAATTACAGAGCTACAAGACTAGTCACTTATTTATGTATGAACAAAATATCTACAACAGCCTGTCTCTCCTTGTTTTTCAACTTTTTCTTTATGATTGGACCTCATGTTTGCTTTTGTGGAGGAAGTGGTCCCAATTAGAATGAATTCTACCATCAATGATCAAACAAAAGAAATTAAATCAAGTAAGGCCCACCATTGAATCTCAAACTGATACTAGTACATTAGCTGCGTGAATGGTGGAGAGCCACAAACTATCACAATATGTATAGCAATATAGAACAAAGACTACATAGACTTCAGTTTTCTAAATTGAAATGATCCCACATAGACTTCAGTTTATGTTCTATATTTCACCCTTCCAACTTACTTGACCTGTCTCCCACAAATAAAGACCTTTCCTGAATTCAATAGTGAAAATTCTCACAATAATTGCATGTTATTATATATTTCATTACCAACCATTCAACCAACATTACTATCACCCTCCTCTAACACCCAAAACAAATTAAAACGAATTATGGAAATAATAAGAAACAGGAAACGATAGATTCAAATTGACTTCAGGGAATCAGGGTTATCTACCTTGCACAATGTTCTGCAGTTTAGTTATCCCGTTATGGATCTCTATCAATCTTACCTGCAGGAGACAATAAGATTACATCAACAGAAAAAGAAGAAATGCAAGAACAACAATCCTACTATGATCTTTTTCTTTCATTTTCTATTGATCATAGAGTCTTTTTCTTTGCATCCCATATATGTCTGATACTCTGATGTCTCTCTTCTGACATTTTAGAATCTATAAACAAATCATTTAAATTTTGCCTTCAAACTTTTACATCCTGAACATCTTGCTATTAAATCCTCAACTGTTTAATTGATGTCCAAACTTTTTAGGATAATTTACAATGCACACAAAATTGTAACAGTCTTACTTGGCTGGCCTACTCACATTATAAGCATACAATGTGGAATGTGCCATTCAACAGTAAAAGAGCACATATCTCTCAGTTCACAAAAAAAAACATTATCTAAATGGTTTTATAGATAATAAATTCCCTCCAAATGAGACAGCAACCAATCTGATGTTTATGCTCATTCTATCATGCTAAATCAATTATGTAGTGATACCATATTGTCTTAGAAACTGCAATATGGTAAAGCCTATCTATACTGTTAAGTATACTATTCCTCAAGAGAACTATTGAAGCACTGGAAAGGAAATCTGGAAGAGCATAATTATGCAGACAATTCTGACTCTTAGTATTATATTTTGCTAAAAATTGAAATTTGACTGTTATAATCCCTTAGTCCATGACTATCTCACTGAAATTTGACTGTTATAATCCCTTTTAACTAAATAGACTTTTGAAAAAGTTTTGGTCATTTTTTTTTGTCAAACAAAAAAAATTAAGTTGTCTATTAATTAATTTGATCTTGTTAGGCTAGGTCTTAGACCTCTCTATCAGTAGTTCGCTCTACTCTCACCCCTACTCAGAGAACAGAAGTTTGTTTAAATTCCCCAACTCAGTAACTAAATGAAATTTTATTTTCAAATAGGTACAAAGAATTGTATGATAAGCCTGAGCAATACATTGACAAAATTTAACTGTTCAAGTTTTCAAGCATATTTTTTCTTGCTTTTACCAATGGTCTTCAATATTTCGCCTGTGTGTCCCTTTCTATTTTTTCTATTTTACCAATGAAAGGTCTTCTAAATTTAGGAGATCAGATAGAACAGGTATGTGTTAAATGTTGACACCACTGAAAATACAGTAATCAAACATGGAAATAAGTGGATTACATTATGAGGCTTAAAAATCAGCAAGCAATTACATGGTTAAATTTGAAGGAATAATGCAAGCCTTTCTATCTATAGATCTTAGCATTCAAGCAATAGCATATACATCAGGTGCACTTATACACACAAGTTACTGTATCCTTATTTCTTCAAGATTTATGTTTTTTTTTTTCTCTGCTCGTAATAAAATTAAATGTGAGTTAAGTCCAATATTGAGATTCAGTAATCCGTGCTCAACGTACTCTCTAATATTGATCCAGATCCATTCTTTAAAAACATCAAAATGTCTTTTTTATATGAGAAACCTATTTGTTGCATTTATGGTAGTGCCAAAATGCACATGAGATTTAAAAAAGACAAAATTAAAGGGGAAAGGGATTTCATATATAGATCCTAAAAAGAAGTGTCAAGAAATATATACGAAGGTGCAGCTTGGAATTATTGAGTTCCAAGACTAGTCACTTATTAAAGCATGTAACAGTCTGTCTCTCCTTGTTTTTCAATTTTTCTTTATGATTGGACCCCATGCTTGTTTTTGTAGTTGTTGAAGTGATCCCACTTGGAATGAGTGCTACCATTTAAATCAAGTAAAAGTCAAGAAAGGAATGCCACCAGGCCCAGCACCATTTACTCTTGCGTTATTGTATTATTATGCTACTAACTTGCTTGACCTGCCTGCCAGTCATGGTAGAAATTTACAGGAAATTGTTGACCTTTATCACTGTCATCATACTTGGTCTCTTCTCTTCACACGCTTTATACTTATATACATTGTAGAAAATATCTATATCTAAGCCTGGTTAATTATGCAACAGTCTCATTGTTTTTCAATTTTTCTTAATGATAGGACCCCATGCATTCTTATTTTTGTGGCTTAGGCAATAAGAATAAGCTGTTTCCTTTTCTTTTCTTTCCATTATGAATTGTTTTGATTCATTCACATCTCATTTTCACTATCTTTCTCTTCTTATCTCTCACTTCTCTTCTTAACACCATCTTTTTCTTTCTTCTTTGAATTTTGATAATACAAATCTTTAAAAAAATTAAGGGTTGAGAGCAGCTTCAGTGTGGGTGGAGACTAGCTAGGGAGATTTTTGGACCTAAAATATCAAACATCTTAAAAACAGTAGACTCAGCTTCTTCTTTTATTGTATTGTTTTCATGTGAGTTGAGATCTTATCATGAGATGAAAAACACAAGTCTCCTTGATATGGATGCATAAAGAAAGGTTAAGACTTGTAAAGTTGAGTGAACAGCATGATAGTAACACTCTGAAAGCACACTAGAATAAGTAAAAGTAATCAAAATGCAGTTACCCATTTGGTAATGATATGATACACCATGTTACATATAAACCATTTTTGTCAGTGTAAATTTTGCCACTTGGTTTGGTCAGAGTACAATTGTGATCAAAGCACCATCACAATTGTCATAAAAGGTTCATGAGTAAAGTATATGCTAAGTATAAAAATCATTACAACTAGGAAAAAGTTCAAGATGTGTTGTAGCATAGCACTATAGCAGTTGTCATAAACAATATGCACAGCCTTAGCATGTACTTGTGATTCATTGAATACATAACAGATTTATAAGGCACAGGAAAATTGGAAACACATTCAAAATGGATAGATATAATTGGTAAAAAAATGTTAGTTACAAGAAACCTGGATGATAAACTGCAAAAACGACGACTGCCAGATCCAGTTCTAAGCCTCCCTCCCTCTCCCAAGCTGCCAGAAACCAGAAAAAAAAAGGTTTTGGTCTGGATATGAACAATTAAAATTCAAATATTACATTGTGCAAAAATATCTCTATCATAAAATAAAATAATATGGTGGAGTTAACATGAGAAATTGAGAGTGACCGACCATTCAGAGTTAAAATCATTGTATGATGGAAAACTCATCTCCTTCTTTTCCCTCCACATCAGAATCAGTGCTTGAGAGAGACGATCCAGAGTTAAAATCACACGGAGGAGTCTCATAATTGGAAGACTCGTCGCCTTCATAACTCAATTAAAACCAGACTGCCGAAGAGAAGGCCTTGGTGTCTGTGGAGAAAGAAGACAGAGTAGTAAGTTGCGAGGGAAGTAGTTACGATTTACGAAACCAGAAAGAAACTGATGATGGAGACTCCCCCCAGTTTATCTGGTGCTTGAACCACTCTGGAATTAATCCTTCCTGATTTTGGGCTTGGCAAAGTCGAGTGTGTGTTTCCAGCCTCATGAACTTCCTGTTAGTTTAGGGTATAACCAATGAGTTGTTTGTTTACCATAAAATATAATTAACTTTCAAACCAAATACATTTCAAACATATAATAAAAGCCTAACCTGCTTAAGTAACAAGCTTCTACATGAGAAACTCATGGATAAGCAGTCTTTTGCAGATAAATATTTTAAGTTTGATGGAATCCCATCAATTTCTCGAAGTTGATCGCCCATGAAAACCAACATTTTTTTATGCATTCAGGATGAGTTGTTGTGATATCACACTTAAGAAGAAATTCTTCCAAGTTTGTAAACCACGGGAGAGTTAATGCCAGACATTGAGCATCTTCATTTTATCATTTAGAGAAAAGAGTTGTTTTCCAACATGAGAAATAACGAACTGGGCTAGTAATATACTTTTGAAGTATTTGTAGATAACTTCCATCATACATTCACCTCTTTTAGAATTCCAAGTAAGAAGAATGAGAGAGAGAGAATCTGATAACTGTGAATGAATAATTATTTCCTCACTACTCAGTTCACAAGAGCTGAATTACATTTATAGCTTGAGACTTCAAACTATTGCTTCTAACTGAAGCATGTGGTCTAATATACTAACTAACAATCACTAAAATAGAATAGCCAACTACAACAGAACACCTAACTCCTAACAGACTTACGAGTACCAAAAGTATACTTCTAACATTCCCCCAACTAAGGAAAACAAAAGCAACAAAGAACAAATAGCCAATTACTACAACAAAGAACAGAGACAACTACAACAGAGAAATAAAATGTCAATCTCTACCATTGACAGCACGTGTGACTCCCTAGCCCTTTCTTTATTACCTTCACATTGTACTTGTATTTCATTATACTGCTTCCACTAGCTTTATTTACTGTTTATTTCTCCTCAGAGATTTTGTGATAACAGATGCTATATGTTGGCGCCACTTCAAGTCAAAGATCCAAGAACCAATTAAGAGTCAATTACACTCACAAATCATTTCAGTGCAGCTCATCTTGTTTCCACAAAAAATCACTTCTGCAATAAATAAATAAATAAATGAAAAGTTAAATTCCAAAGCAATCAAATTGATGAATGGTGCTTTCAGCCATATTATTTTTCAAAACAACAAACAAGAAATCAGGCGAATTCAAACAAATATATTCGTGTCAGACGAATATATTTGTAAATTTGACTAAATATATTTGTTTGAATATATGAGTCCATCATTTCCATTAAATATATTTTCTTTTATTTTCTATAGTCTATAGTTGTGTTATATGAAACAGACCCAGAGAATAAAATTATGAAGAAAAAGCAAGAACTCTTTCGAGTTGGATTTATATTTGAACAGACTTTACTGATAGGAAAATCGTAATCTGAAGTCTAGTTTACATTTTATAGTGAAAACAAAAGATAATCTTTTTGAGAACTTTATATCTCCATTGTGCTACCTTTGCATTGACCATAACACATGGGGAAAGGAATGCCACATGAAGGTTCACCGCCATCAAAAGCAGTTTCAACAATCAACCTTGAGATTATTAAATGTGAAAGTACCAAACTGTGATCAATCTCCTTGAGGTAGTGGCTATACTTCACAATCCTCTCCATGGGGGATGGCTCATTCTAGTTGGTTAGCCATGCATGGCATTTTGCCCCAATGTGCAATGGAACCTAAAGATTTTTCAAGGTAAAAATAAAGTAGATGAGAGATAGCTATGAAAGATCTAATTCCATAAATTATAATCCAAACAGAACAGGAATTGAATTACTAAAACTCAATTCCATTTTATGTCAAATGATCCAATGTTCCAGTTTAAAGTGAGCTGGCTACAATTGAGATTCTAACTATATGAGCACAAATGCATCATTCAAGATGTCCGGTAACAGTTTTCATAAAAAAACTGCACAGCCTAAGCATATATTTATGAATCATGAATATGTAACAGATTTAACTGGTACCAGAAAAAGGAAAAATTGATGAATGAAAATGTAATGTCCATGAATTATTATTTACAAAATAGGACTTGGACAAGCAGAAACAGCAGCTACTGCCTAACCACAATGGCAAGATCCAGCTCTCAGCTTTCCACTTTGATGCTGCTAGGAAAGAGACAAAAAAAAGATTTTGGTCCAAATCTAAAGTAATTCAAATTTAATCATTACATTGTGTAAAATTATTTGTATCATAAAATAGAACAATTTCAAAAAAATATAATTGAACAGAATGCATCTTACAAGAAGACAAGTTTGTCTGAAATTATTGATGTACTTACTTCAATATCTCATGTGATAATAATATAGATGAGTCATCTTTGTAACCATTACTATTAGTAAATGTATTAGAATCAGAAGTTTCATCTCCTTCTATTTCCCCCCACATCAGAATCAGTGCCTGGAAGCGATGATTCATAGTTAAAATCATGGAATTGTGGAGAACGTCTCGTGATCGAAAGACTTGTCTCCTTCACTTTCCTCCACATCATATGATGGAGTCACATAGTCGGAAGACTCATCAGTTTCGCTTTCCTCCATGTCAGAAAAGGTGCTTGAGAGCCATGATTCAGAGTTAAAATCATCATACGGGATCTCGTAATTGGAAGACTCGTCTTCTTTTTCTGCCACATCAAAATGATTTCTTGAGAGAAATAAATCAAAGTTAAAATCATCCTATGGTGGGGTCTTATAATCGGAAGACTCATCTCTTTTATTTTCATCCGAATCAGGATCAGAATCAAAATTTTCCTCACAGTTAGGATTATTGAACCGAATATCATCCATGCAACTTTTCTCTTTCAATACATGGATCCCAATCCCAATATCTAACATAACTTGCTCAGCATAGTTATGTACCTCCACCATAACCTCCGCATAGTTCCACACATTTTCTGTACAAGCTACATGCAGACCACAATAATCTGGTTTGTGTACGTGAAGAAGACATGTATTACCCGGCACCACTCGGTCGACTTTATTGTAATATTTACATACATGACATACATTGCCATTGACAGTGATGCGTATGCCATAAAAAGAGTCAGTACCCCTAACCGGATATGAAGAAAGTGAAACAAGACAGAGTAGTATGATGTCAGGGAAGTTATTACGAAACCAGAAAGAAAGTGACGGAGATGGACCCCTGCTTCGGTGCTCGAACCACTCTGGAACCCTCTGTGATTCTGGGCTTGGAAAACGAAAGAAGGTGTTTCCTGGCTCATGCAGTTCCTGTTATTTAAGATTTAGCTCACAAATTTGCTTGGCATCAAATCAAATACATTCAAAAACATAACCAAACAAATCAAAACCTAACCTGCTTCAGTAAGATCCTTTTACTCGAGGAATTCAAGGATTTGCACCCTACTGCTGATAAATATTTTAAGCTCGGCAGAATTGCTTTAATTTCTCGAAGTTCATAGCAATAAACCATTTCAAGCTTCCATAAATAGCGGCATTCTTTGATGCACTCTGGAACACTTGTGATATTACTATGAGATAAGTCTAATTCTTTCAAGTTATCAAAGTACGGGAGAACTAATGCCAGCCATTTATTTGCTCCCTTAATGTCATGGAGACAAAGACATTCTATTTTTTAAGCCAGCAGATTTGAGCTCACTTGTTCTTCACCTTCATCCTTCATTTCCAATAGCGGCCCCCTTACACCACCATCCATGACCACAACCGAAGCCAGCTGTGGTATTGTGGCAAAGCCCCTTATTGACAACAAGAGATTTACATGTAATAATTTAAGTCGACACAAATTTTGAAATGAAGATGGAAATTTCCTTATGTAAATGTTTTGCAAGTCAAGTGAAGGCAACTTGAGGGGTGGAACTCTCCTGAGCTTATGACAATAACTAGCATCCAAGATTTGAAGTTTATTTAACAGTCCAACAGAATAGTGAATTGTAATTAAATTGTGACACCCCTTGAATGAAAATTCTTCTAAATTTGAGAGACTAGATACATCATGTATGTGTGTTAAATATTTACACTTTTCCAAATTTAAAATCTTTATATTCACGAACCCCTGCTTAAAAAAAGAAAAGAAAAATAGAGGCATTAATCAAAAGAATAATCTTAAAGTGATTGATTAACAGATTAAATCAAGAAATCATGATTAAACTTGCCTTTGATGAATTAAGCAATTCCAATGATGTAAAGCAATTACCAGGGAACTTGCAAATGGAAAGTTTCTTCGGAAGAAAATCATATGGTAAATGTTCTGAAGGATATTTCCACCACTCTAATACTCTTAAACTATTTGGAAGATACTTCGGACCTTCAGAAAAATGAGCTCTCTTAATAATAAGGGTTCTAAGATTTTTCATCTTCTTGAAAGCATTGCCATCACACTCTACTTCTTCAAATGATGGGGAATCCAGACATATCATCTCAATTTCATTTGTTCCCTTTAACATGAAAAAGAAAAACAACCAAAACAAATACATAAATATTAGGACATCAACACCAAAAATATGGATATTTATAATAGCTAATTTAAGGTTAAAAACACATAATTAATATTCTTACCGTATTTTCTTCCAAAACTTCTACTATATCTTTAGAAGACCATAACCTACTACGTTTTCCAGACACTTTTGGTGATTCTTGTCGCACAATTTCTTTACCCATGTGTTCCATCAAGTCATGTAATGTCACTTCACCATATTGAGTAATCTTTATGAGAGATTTATCAACCAACACACCAATTTGATATTTAATGCATTGGTCATGATGGGCATTGAGTACATTTTCTACCTCTTTTAATCCATATCCTTTGAAACAACAAGCAACGTCTAAGAAAACACTCTGCTCTTTTTCCTCCAAAGCATCAAAGCTCACTTTAAGTATCTTTTGGATCTTTTTATCTGGAACCCTTTCATACTGTTCTAATGCAGATTCCCATTCTTGTATACTTTTTCTATACATGTTAGAACCCAATACTTCCAAAGCCAATGGAAGGCCGGAGGCATAAGCCACTGCACGGTTTAATATGTCTACATAACTTGATCTAACTTTGTCATTTTTAAAAGCTTTCCATCTGAGCAATTCAAAAGCCGCATTCTCGTTCAGTTCTTTCACTTCATGTGTTCTTTCAACCTCATGGCATGCTAGCAAGTGTTTATCCCGAGTCGTAATGATGACTCTACTACCACGACCAAACCAATTAGGTTTTCCAATAATATCCCTCAACTGCTCCACCGTTTCAACATCATCTAAAATCAGGAGAACCTTCTTTTGTTGGAGCCTGCGTTTTATTATTGAAATTCCTTGTTTGACACCTGTTATCTCAATTTTCTTATCTCCAAGTACATCCAAAAGAAGGGCCTTTTGGAGATGTACTAACCCATGTTTGTTTGAATTTTCCCTAACATTTTCCAAAAACTTAAACCTTCAAAATAGTCAGCAATCGAATTGTAAACTGCTAGAGCAAGCGTTGTTTTACCTATCCCACCTGTTCCATGGATCCCTACCATGTGAACTCTATCATCAGACCCAACATCTAAAAGAGAAATTACTTTCCGCACTTGTGACTCGAGCCCAACTGGGTAATCAGCAATAGGTAAAGCAACACGGTTAATCTTTCTTGAGACTTCATTAACAATCTTTCCAATAAACTCGTGTTCATATCCATCTCTGCCCAATAAGAGAAGTGAAGTTTGTGTGAAGCTATAATAATACATCATGTTCATGTTTTTAAGTCTTATTTACTATAACTCAAATTATAATAATTAGACAATATCTAAAACGCAAGGAAATTAACATAAGAAACACACCCATGTTTGAAGTGCCAGCCAGACAAATCAGCCACCTGTTGTAGAGCTGTCCTCCATTTCTGCAATTTCTCCTTGTTATCTTTGAACCTCTCCATATGCAGGGTCATTGCTTCTCCGTACATTCCTTTTTGCTTCCGCACATCAGAAGGATCCACATCATAGAATACTGGCCAAACGAGGCGACAATTTTCCTTGAAGCAATTGATAATTTTGGAAAGTTCATGTAAACAAAAAGAGGAAGGTGCATAGTTCTTAGATAGCACAACAATAGCAATCCTGGATTTTCGAATGGCGTCCTCAAGTGCTGGGGTGATTTCATCCCCTTTCAGAAGCTCCTCGTCATCAATAAATGTGTGGATTCCATTATCAGATAGAGCTTTGTAGAGATTGCCAGTAAAGCCGTGGCGAGTGTCAGAGCCCCTGAAGCTAAGGAACACATCAAAAGTGAATGAATAGGTGATGGAAGAGGAAGAGGAGGAGGAGGAGGATAGCATAGCCATGAGAAAGAAAGCTTGGAATGATAAGTGTGGAATATGAGTGGTGTGTCTGAGTCTCGAAAAACAAACAAATATTTAAAGAACACGAAACTGATAGACTTTAAAATGATATATAGCGTACCATATATTGAGTTAGCCTCTTTCTTGTGATGTTTCTCGTTGTTTTTCTAATTTTCGTTCTGATTGGAACCCATGCTTCTTGTTTGTGGTGGAACTGTGGAAGTTGTCACATTAAGCTTGAGTTATAAAACCGTCTCACTTGACCAGTCACTCAAAATATGGACAAAGAAAATGTCAATGCATTAGTTATGCAACAACAGTCTGTTCTTGTTTTTCAATTTTTCATTTATGTTTGGACCCCATGCTTGTTTTTGTGGTGGAAGTGAACCAACGTAGAATGAATGCTACCACTATTATCACGTAAGAGATTAGTCCTAATTTATTTTTCTCCCTCCACAGACTTTAAGGATTTCAAATTGACTTCAAGGGGCACCAGGGTTACCTACCTTGCACAATGTTCTGCTGTTTAGTATTGGGTCTCTGTCAGTCTTATCCGCAGGAGACAACAAGATTACATCAACAGAAAAAGAAGAAATTCAAGAACAATAACACTACTATGATCATTTTCTCCCATTTTCTATTGATCATAGAATCTTTTTAAATAAAATGGTCATTTTTCCCTTGTCTCCCCTCATAATTTCAGAATCTACAAACCTTTTATATTTTTCCCTAAGTACCAACTATCAAATACCAAATTGAAATGCAATCCCAACTCGCCTTGAAACTTTTACAACTTCAACATACTTACTATTAAATCCTCAACTGTTTAATTTATGTCCAAACATTTTAGGATGATTTACCATACACATAAAATTGAAAATTGTTACTGTCTTGCTTGGCTGGCCTATTCCCAAACAGAGCATCAGCACATATTTGTCAGTTCACCAAAAAACAAACTAATATTTGCTAAATGGTTTAATAAGTATAATTATTTTCCCTCCAAATTTGACAAGCTGGTGCCTGGTGGCGTGAAAAACTATCAAATTTTCAATTTAAGATGAGAGAAGCCAATCTGATGTTTATGCTTAGTATATCATGCCAAATCAATGATGTAGTGATACCCTATTTTCATAGAAACTGGAATACTATGAAACAACCAGCCATCCAAGCCACACCCTAAGACAATTCATTGAAAGACATTTAACTTGAGTAGGTCATAAAAATGTATGCAAGTATGTTTATATGCCAGAATTTGTAGTGAATAATACGGATTAGGGAAGCACTCTACTCAGAAAAACTATACTTTATTTTTTGAAAGTCAGAAAAACTATACTTTGAATTAGGTGGAATTCTATAAGCATCTCTTATAGTTGTCTCATAAACCTAAGCAATACATTGAACAAATTTAAGTATTTAGTTCCCAAGTTCTTTTGCTGTTTAGTCCCTCAAAAAGAAAATTTAAGTTCACAAGTCACAACTCAGAGATTGTTGGAACAGGGTTTTGGCAATCCTTAAGTTGCAGAAAAAGGAATCACAAGTCTTATAAGAAAAAGAAAAGGAGCAAAGATGGGGCAGGAAATTGAATCACAAGGCTTCCTTCATTTAAAGCTTAGGCTACTGACTCTAATCTTACCATGGAATACTAAGATTGAAGCAAGCATCCTCCTAGAAAACTTATGCAAATCAAAAAGGTATAATTCTCATTTAAACTGTGGAAAACCCATCACAAAATTAAACTGTGGAATCTCCAGCTTTGTATTTGTATAAAAAGAGATTGAGTCACGGTTGTTTCATTCATTCAAACCATTTCCATAACATTTGGCAATAGAAAAATCCCAATTTAGCGAGAGAAGAGAAGCTGAAAGTACCTGCAATGGAAACCAATGCTGCCGGAGCTACAAAGAATAATCGCTTGTATGAGGAATTTGAACCCTACTGCAAATGGCTTACAAAGGAAGGACAAAAGATTCTTGACATTGATTTGAAAGGTATTAATTAAATTATTTTACACTGAAAATATAAATTGGGGATTGATTATTGGACTTCCTCCGCCCAACTCATATGTCTCCTAACTCTTACCGGTTCAGTTATTGTTGTTCGGGGGCATTAATTAAATTCCTTGCGCAATTTATGTATTATGAGTGAATTTAGTCTGCATTTTAATGACTAAATACATCATTTATTAAATTAATCTAAAAATTATTTAAGATATCAAACTTAACAATTTCATATTTCTATCCACTTAATTAGAAATAAGTGATAGAATTCTAGAAAGATCAAGAAATATAATAAAAATAATATTGGTTTTTTTTATAAAGGCGAAAGAAAGAAGGCTACCGCGGGTAGAGATCGACCTTAGGGCCTCCATCAACGTGATGCCACTGCGGGCCCTAGCCGATCATTATATATTCGGTCACCCTTCAGATGTCGACTATTCTGGCTTCGAGAATTAATCATAGTTAAAGTTTTTCATTCCTCTCGGTGTGTATTGCACTAAGATTGAACTCGATAGTTCTTCTCACACACTCATTCTGCGTTGGCAAATAAGTTACCCCTCTTAGACAAAGATAATTTAGTTTAATGGTATGGTAATATTTTTCCCCCTTAAATTTTTGTAGGTTTCAAGAAGGAGCAACTTAAGGTTCAAACCAACAACAGAGGAGTCCTCACAATTTATGGAGAAAGGCCTCTAGGGGGTGCATCAAGCACTAAGTGGAGCCGTTTCCACAAAGAAATCAGGATCTCAAAGGACTGTGATGTGAATGGGGTCCAAGCAAAGTTTTCTCATGGGACTCTTTCAATTGTTATACCTAAAAAAAGTTCACCCATTCAACAAGCAAAAGGTGAAGCCATGGAGAAGTATTCTATTTCCAAGGTAGAAACAAGAAAGAGAACAGCAATTAAAGTTGCAATTGGATTGTTGGCGGTGGTGGCACTTGGGACTTATATAGCACGGCTAGTAGTAAATAGAAATCCTCATGGTGCTGTTGAGTAAGTTGATGTTGTGAATGTTTAATTTGAACACTATTCAATAAGTTAAGACTATGAAAGCTGAAAATGAAAGGGGCAAAAATCAGATTCATGCTAGTGCATAGGCTTTGAGAAGATTTTCTGTGGTGGTGAGAAAATAAGCAAGGTGCCCATATTTTATATCTTCTTGTAACATATCTTGGAAGAAAAATGAAGACAGATTAAGATCACCTAATTACTGATGCTTGCAATTAGTTTGATCCCATCTTAGTTTGGCAATTGGCAAAGCTAATTTTTTTCCTACTTACCGCTTGTCCTTCTTACTGATATAAAAAATCAAAAGGAAGTTTTGAGTAGATTGTGAGAAAGTATAAAACAAAATAAAATTCATAGTGAATGAACTCTTACACCTACTTGCCCAACCAAAAAACAAAACAATATAACTGTGTTGAGCAATGGATGAGCAAGGTAGCCTCAACTATTGTGCTGTGATCAGCCAAAACATTTTTCTGGTCGAGTAATTTCTCTCAGTTATCGGTATTATATATTAACATGGAAATATACTTCTTTTTTAGCACTACACAAATTTTTTAATTCATGTCCATCTAAATATTGAGTTTTTTTTTGTGAAGAGATTTTTTTAGGCTGAGTAGATGTAACTAAGTCCAAGACCCGTCAGAAAAACTAAGTCCAAGACAAACTTTTTCAAGCTTACAATAGACTTACATTTATACACCTCACCCGAATGGAATAGTGTCTCAAACATGCAATCTGTTATAAACAAGACTCTATCTACTCAACCATCATAACATGTAAACATTGAGTTTAATAATTATATGTTGATAAATTTTACACAATCTAATCACATTATAATATAATAACAAAAAAATCACATTATAATATAATTAAAATTAGTGAAGATATAAATAATGGAATATGATTTGATTTTTATGTAAGTGTGGATTTGAATTTCTGTTTATCTCAATATGATAAACTTTTGGCTTTTTTATCGATGTTAAACTTAACATACTACATCTTAACTTCTTTGTTGATAAGTTGAGATATATGAAATTAAATCACGTTTGCATCAATGCGAGAACAAACATAGACTTTAAACTTATTTCTACTTTCATTTCTCATTTGGTTTTCAAGACAATGGGCTCAAAGAATTTCTTTGTCGACTAAATATATTTTTATATAATTTTTTTTAATTTTAGAGAAATTCCACTGAATTCTCTTGATGTTTAATATTATAGAACCTACCTCCCCTCTGCTATGTAATCATACACTCATTACTCTTATTTTATTGGAGACATTGCACTAATCTCCCTTAAACTTTATCATTATTACACTGACCTCTCATAAGATTTATCATTTTAAGTTATAACACTTAACATCTCTTTATTATTCTAAAGATTGCATGAATGAGCTAGGGGAGATCCATACATTTCTCAAAGTAGATAAAAGGTCACTACAAGGTCACTGCAATTTGCTCTTTTATTTAATTTTAGTTTGTTTCTCGAAGATTCAGTGCGAAAAAAAGAGATTTTGCGGCATCTAATTTACCGCCGCTAAAGCAATCATCATTTTTTACTCAGCTTTTTTTTTGTTACAAGAGGAAAATTTGTTGAAGTTTAGATGTCATTTTTTAATAGTTGTTGGCAGTTTTAACAGTCGTTAATGGTCAAATTAGTCCTTGAGTTTGTAAGCGAGTTTGATTTTAGTCCCCTGACGAAAAATGATGTTTAATGGCGGTTATTTATACAATTACTGGCGGTTTTTTCCCGCAACTAACCGTCATTTTTCGTCAGAGGGACTAAAATCAAACTCGCTTACAAACTTAGGCAGGGACGTATCCAGGATTTTCAACAATTTCTCTCTCGATATATACAATTAATAAATTACTGAGAAGATCATCTTCAATTGTTGCAAAGCCGAAGTCTTAACAACTTTCATTTCATAAAAAGATTGTTCTGTAGATGCTGTTGAAACAGGGAATGTCAAAACAAGATGTATCAATCTATCAACAAGTTGAAATATTGTTGTTTTTCCAATTTCAACTAACTTCTGGTAAAACTCGGATAAACTATAAATTTTTCCTAAATTAGGATCTCGGAAAATATCTGAATGATAATGTCTTAGTTGGAACTTGGAACGACAAATTTCTCAATAAGCTTACAGATTTTCTCATTGCCAAATAATAATTTAAAATTTTCTTTAGGATCTAAAGTTGAACTAAGTAGGAGAAGTTCCACTGCTTCTACATTAAATCTTCTATTTAATTCAGATAGTTGCAAATCAATTGTAGAATAAAATACATATATCCTATAATTATGTTCCTTATCTCCATCTTGCTTCTTATGACGACCATTACCCATAAAATAAGAGGTTTTCATGTCAGGAACTTCAACTTGATGAACATCATAAAATGTTATAACATCTTCTATATAAAAATACCTATAGTCGGTGAACATTTCAAAATTCTTGGGGGGGGGGCGATGACCCCTACCTGCCCCTACCTAGACACACCCCTGAACTTAGGGACTAATTTGACCATTAACCCTTTTAAATTATGTTTAAAAAAGAATTCTCTCACTGTGCGCTTTCATCAAAGAATATTTTCTCCGCATTCACTTAGCACCCTAACATACTTAGAGAAGTTGTTTATAAATCTACTATACTAGGTTAGAGCCCGTTTTCCCGTGCGATGCACGGGTAATTTTTTTCGACATTTACTGTTAATTCTAATTATTGAGTCCCTCTCATTTTTCTTTTCAGATGTTTGTATTTGTCATTTTCATTTAGACAACAATGGACTAATATATTTATCAAGACATATCATTTGAATTACTATAACATTTACACGCTCCAGTCATTATTATAAGTAAAAGTTTGATTTTAGATTCATTCAATAAATGTTGTATGTGATCATTTTAATGACCATATACATCATTTATTAAATAAATTTAAAAAGCTTACTTTGCTTATAATAGTGACCAGAGGGTATATATTTCATTACTATATTTTCTTTGTTTCAATGTGTCTTTGTTTAATAGACATTAATCGAGAACTGTGCAATATTAAAGTTTGTTCGAGCTTTACAATTAATGTAGAATGAATGGATCCTTTTATATTTCGTTAAAAACATAAATATTGAACACATAATAGGATGTACGCATAAAGTATATATCATATGTTGTTCAAATGTTGCCAATTAAGTTAATACTAAACATAGCAGGCGAAACTCTAGAAATAGCAACATAGAGCTGGCCATGGGAAAAAACAGACTTTGGTAGATAAACACCGACTTGAGATAATGATTGCCCTTGACTTTTGTTTATTGTCATTGCAAAGGATGCAATCAAATGAAATTGTCTTCTTTGAAACTTCACAGGCATGCTTTCATCAGATGGCATCAAATTCATCCTAGAAATGTATACAACCTTTCCAATATGTGTGCCAGAAAGAACAATAGCATCAATTACATTTGGACCAAGGTAGTCAACAATAAGTCTTGTACCATTGCATAAACCAGTGGAAATGTCAAGATTTCGCATGAGCATGATGGGTGCACCTTCTTTTAGAACCAACTTGTGATCAGGCATACCAGAACATTTAAGACCATTCAAAAATTCAGTAGTTAACCAATCAGCTTCAATTCCAACATCTCATCAACTCTCCATACTGAATCTGAGCTAAGATATGTTCTCTCATTTCCAGGAAATAATGACAATGCATATTGATTAATTGAATCAACAACATCTAAAGTGGGAGCAAGAATTGCTTTGTCAGAGTAGTATTTGACACAACCCACATTTTGAACAATGTCAGGGTACATTAAATGAACAATGTCTGCAATAGGATTGGAAGATTGATATATTAACAAATCTTTCGGAATTTGAACATTAGACTCGCCATCATTATAATCACCCAACTTACCATCCCCCATATCTAAAACCCATTTTGCAAAGCGTTTAACTTCCTCATTATCCCCATCACATGTGCTAGTTGTCAACCTCATGTTTTGGGTTAAATTAAGAACTTTGCAAAATCTCCATAGCCTTGAAGAGTTAATGGTTGACATAACAATCTCGGCTCTCCTACCTTTGGGAATAACTGGTAGAATTTGCCTAAAATCACCTCCCAACACAACAACCTTTCCACCCAATGGTTTTTCAGAACTATTATGGATTTTGAACCTCATGATGTCCCGCAAAGTCCTATCTAAGGCCTCAAAAGCATAGCGACTAACCATCGGGGCCTCATCCCAAATGATTAGGCTAGCAAGTTGTAACCGTTCAGCTTTTGGACTTCCTTGAGGTATCCCACAACATGAATCCTCGTTCAAACAAAGGGGAATTGAAAATAATGAATGTGCTGTTCGACCACCTGGTAGTAAAAGGGATGCTATTCCACTTGATGCAACATTTAGTATAATCTGTTTCTGAGATCTTAGTTTATAGGTCAAAGTTTTCCATAGAAAAGTTTTTCCGGTTCCTCCATATCCATATACAAAGAAAAAACCACCATTATTTGCATTGATAGCAGTTATAATTTCTTGATAAATCTTCAACTGGCCATCATTCAACTTGCTAAAGCATTCATCGTGTAAGTTGCTCATCTCAACAACATTTAAATTCAGCTCATTGAGTAGCAATACATTGCCATACTCAGTTAATGTATTAGCTTCAACATGAGGCATTCCAGAAAAATCCTTTAGAGATTTTCCATTAACCATCAAAATTTTCTCAATCTCCATTAAACATATGTCCTTAAGACGATGTTCTTCAATAACCAA
This sequence comes from Lotus japonicus, assembly GCF_012489685.1. Classification (NCBI taxonomy): domain Eukaryota; kingdom Viridiplantae; phylum Streptophyta; class Magnoliopsida; order Fabales; family Fabaceae; genus Lotus; species Lotus japonicus. The sequence continues at coordinate 60,291,351 of NC_080042.1, forward strand.
ATCTAAAGATAATTTAAAAGTTTTAGAAATTAAACATGTTCAATATATCAAAATGATACTAAGGAACATAAATATCAATAGTTCTATATTAAATTACATGAGATTATATCAATAGTTCTATAATTCAAAGGATGTGTTCCTGGTTTGTTGTGAGCTTTCCGTAGATTGTAGAAAATTCCATCTGCAAGTTCATGCCATGTTTTATTCCATACATTCAAAGGATTGCTTAGTATGTTTCCCATTAAATATGTAACAAATAAGTTCCTGACATATGCACCAGATGAACGGGTAGCTACATCGTGTATAGCATCAATGAATTCACGATCATCTTTTAACAAACCCATTGCATCACATGTATCTCTGAAAGTTTCATAGGTCTGGTTTTTATGTGTTTTCAAATCTTCAAAACTTGAGCAGCCACGTTGATAACTCAATAGAAGTCGCAAGTAATATAACTCGCCACTTCCTGGGGCAACGAAGTTCATTCGACCAATGCTAAATCCTTGTTTCCTTGGTCGCCATTCTTTCTTTTTTTCATCAAATACAAATGCTGCTGGAAATTTTGAATATGTTAGCCCATTTCCATGAGCATATTTCCCATTTGCCTCCATCCAAGCAGTAAACATGCTATTCTTCCGCTTGTTTCTCTGAAGCACATTCTTGACAGCTTGTTTCTCCTTAAATAGGATAACCTGTTTTTTGGGCAAGTGGTAGATGAGGTTTTTAACAGGTGGCCACTTGACATGGACTTCAAATGAAAAGATTCTCCATAGCGCTTAACATGGAGAAAGGTATCTACAATCATAATATTGTTTAATCTCATCCACATCTTCATACTTATCCTTGTTTGGTTGTTGCACAGACATTGACATTGTGACCCTGTCCACTCCCTTATTAATGTATTTAAATAAATATTTAATGGAGTTGGATTTGTTGCAGTACTCAATGTTGATATGTGCACGATATTTCATCAACAATTTAGGATTATAAGGAGCAACAAATCTATTATCGAGAGGAACTCCTTTCCTAAGAGTGGTCACCTTTGTATCCCTCCTTCGATATATCGGATAACCATCATTATCAAATGTTGTTTTTGTAACAAATTTTTTGGGGAAGAATTTGGAGCACTAACCATTCTTCATGCAAGGAGAATCTCTATTACTCAATCCACATGGACCATGGACCATATAGTTTGATACACATTCAAACAATTCAGGGTACTGTGTAGGATCTGGCAACTCAGCACATATAACAGAATCAATCATAGCAGGAGAACGTAACTTATTCTCCATGCTAAGCCACAATAAGATGTGAGCATGAGGCAAACCCCTTTTTTGAAACTCAATAGTATACGTGCCTAAACAATAAAATAAGTAATGACAATAAATTATGCTTTGGTTATAAAAGTGTATAGCATATAACGATATCAAATATTAGATTATATAACATAAACATAAAACAAACCTGCAACAGCTTTCCCAAAGAAATAACCCTTCTTGCAATCAACCATGAATTGATTTAATTTCATATGTAAAACATGGCAAGCCAAATCTGGTCGATCTGAAGAATTTAAACCATATCCGAGAACATGGCGTTCAATTTCTGGCCATTTAGGATTGCATGTCATTGTTAGAAACAAATCAGGGTATCCATATACCCCAGACAGAGCCATAGCATCCTGACAATTATTGAACATGTAACGCTTGCCGTCCATAAAAGATGCAGGGAGATATACTCTTGAACCAATTTTGGATGAATCTGTGTCACCACGGGCCATGGCTTCCTCAATTCCGTCCAAAAAATGTCTTCTAATTGTTGATTGGTTGTTGCGGATGTAATACAATCTTTGAGACTCAACCATTGAATAACAATCAACAACAAATTGTTGGAACAATCGTCGAGAAAGAAATATTCTTTTGCACTCAAATTGTCTTTCAAAGATTCTAAAAACAACCCATTCACGCAAAGAAATATGATCACGCCTAGGATCGGTATTAACGTTGAATGAATTTGCAAAATCAATATCCTTTGAGAAACCTTTTTCACCATGAGGGAATAAAATAGGATACTGTAGTGGAAGGAATGAAGAATCGTTTTCATAAATCCTTTGCATTTGACCGTCTCTAGTGCGAAGAATAATATCACGCCCACAATCAGAGCTATCAAAATCACCCACTATTAAGGCGGCAACCTCATCAACACTTGGAAGATTGTAGGTTTTTGGATCCAGTGAACAACTTCTAAATAACCTTAAAGCAACATTCTCCACATCACCTTGTTCAACATGATCACGTACTTTTCTGAATAATTGAGCTAAACGATTGAAGTCATCAACCATTTTAATCAAATCGGAAACTAATTCCGGATCAATGCTACTATTTCCATTACCGCTCCTATTGTAGGTAAATGAACAAACAACATATGTGAAAGAATCTAAAACTAAGTTTAAAAAGATGTTATACCTGAAATGTTTCAATCTATTCTCAACTCCATTCTTTGTGTCATATATGTATAATTGAGCAAACTTGGGAGCATCACCTTCTTTTGGAAGAAGACTTCCTATACGATGGTAATTTTGACTACTAATAATGAATTGAGGAGGGCCATGCCCATCATTAATGTTGCTAACAACTTTGCCTCCAATAGAGGTAAATGCAAACATACTATTGTACGCTCGAATGTTGTCAAGGAAATTTCGACTCCTCGGATCATTGTTTGTAAGCAAATTCAACAACAATTCTGGTGCATCTTTTAAATAAGGTATGAATATTTTTCCTCTTGCACAACAAATAGAGAAATAAGGATCAACTCGAGATTTGCTCTTTTCAGCTCGTTCTAGGAGCCATACAGTTGCACCACAATGCTTACAAACCATATCCATGTTTCCAAGATCAACATATACTGCATTATATATGATTATATAAGAGAAAATTAAAATAGAGTTGCTTGATAAATTTGTATATTAAAGCATTAACACTTACATTGCTTTTCAATTTCAGCAAAATTAAAATTGGTATCAAATTGGGTTAGAAGCAACGGTCAAAGTAGATGGGCAAGTGCTGGATCCTGTAAAAAAAAAAAATTCAAGGTACAATAAATATATCATACAAAATGTTGAATATATAATAAAAATGAATCAAATCAATTGATTGAGTAGAGTAAATTAAATTAAATGCTTATTTGAGCCTAGTAAATAAAACTAAATGCAAATGTAGTGTTTAGCATAAAAAAGTACCTGTATTTCCACTTGTATTGATTTGAGATGAGTTGGATGTGGAGCTTTCACCTGGTATAGACCAACTTGACACTGGAAAAAAAATTAGTCTAAAACAATTAGTATTACTAAAGTATGTAATGGAATTATTCAAATGAAGATAAAGAAAATGATGTACTAAAAGTTCATCACTTACTATTAGGCGTCCTCCTTTTATGAGGACGTATATTACGATCTTTTGGGGTACATCCACGTTTGTACTTCTTTTTAGGATTTCCTAATACGATTAGATATTTAGAAAAATTTAAAAATTATAAGAACATCATTATTAGAGTTTTTTTTTTGGAATTTGCAACTATCATAAAAATATGACTTAGTAAGTTATTAAAAATGAATTAAAATAATTAGAAACCTGTTGTGCCTTGAGCATTATCACTTGATGATAACCGAATCTGGTTAGTGATATCTGAATTTGGAAAAAAAAAATATATATTACTTCTAAACAATATGTAATGATTTGAACCACATAGAAAATTAAATACAAATATACAAAATTTATTAATTAATCAAAGAATGTCAAACACTACATAATAAACTGTTCTAACAATGTAACAATAAGGGAGCACAGTAATTGTATAACTATTAGTTTATGCCATCTTATGACTTTTGCCTTTCATATTTTTCCTTATATTAATTTTTAAAAAACGGTGGTTATGATTATTGTTTTTTTTTCTAACATGTATATTTGAAATAAAATAAAAACTTATAATTCTATCACTGGAATTGTAGAGAATGAAAATTTGGATTTCATATAAATTTAGCTACTTACTACATGTCCTCATTAGCATTATGTACATCCTAAATATATCTTTCAAATAGCTTTCTAACTATTTTGACTGTTTAGCAAACTACTTAGTGACAATTGCTAATATCATTAATATTCAATATATTGTATTCATCTAATCCTAAACAGAAAATTCATCAAACTCAATGGCCACCCAACAATCAAATGAAAGTTCTAACTGAAAAAAATTAGACGTGTTATATTTGAATAAGTTTTTAGATCATTAATATTCTACTATTTCTTTATGTAACAAAAAGAATCACATAAATTATAAGTTAGTATCTAAAAAATCAAAGAGGGATTGATACCTTGAAGAGGAGTAGACATCTAGTTAATGCTGAAGGAATGAAGTTTGTGAGTAGAAGTATATGAGTGATAAAGAACTTCAGATTTGAAGACTTGGAGACTGACCAATATATAGAAGATGATCTACCAATCCATAAGGAAATTTCATGCGTTAGGAACAAAATAAAATAGTAATAAAATCAGGTGGTATAAATCAGTCAATGTATAAGTATATTTTATACAAAAAAAAGACAAAGAATGGGTTTAGTTGGAATACAGGGATATAGTACATAGGCATTAAATGAAAGGGAATGATTAGAAAAGTAGTTGATATTGCCTACTTGAGTGCATGTAGCGTGAAAGGCAGGAGGGTTGAAAGTACATGATAAACTTTCAATCTAATTGTATAATACGTTGGAAATGTATTTTCCACTAAAAGATCAGCTAAAATTTGGTAAAGCAACATGCACACATCTCTTTAGCATTAAATGCATTTCCATCAAGACATGAAATCAAACAACATTCTTATCATTCAAAACTGGTCATTTCATGGTATAGTCAAATAGTTGGTAAAGGATTAAGAATGAATAAGTGAAGTAAAGATATGCAAACAGATTACTATGAACAGTGTTGAATATCATCTATCGACCTTTTTTCCTTTTGATGAACTTAGCATTAAATGCATTTCCATCAAGACATGAAATCAAACAACATTCTTATCATTCAAAACTGGTCATTTCATGGTATAGTCAAATAGTTGGTAAAGGATTAAGAATCAATAAGTAAGTAAAGATATGCAAACATATTACTATGAACAATGTTGCATATCATCAGACTCTCTTTTTTCCTTTTGATGAACAAAATTGTAGATTTAGAAGATATAGATTGAAAATGCATTTTGATTGATTGAAAAGTCTTTAAGTATCACCTAACAATCTTTCATCATTTTTAATATTTATTCAAACAGATTATAAATAATTTTGAAAGAATATCTTAACATCTTTCATCATTTTTATTATTTTTAAACGAAAGAGAATGACATAAAATAAATTAACTAAACTTATTAAAAATAATTATCCATACATGCTCTATTATAAGTTCTTTCTTATGATAATTTTTATGAAATAGATAGAACTTTCCAATAGCATATGAGAAACACTAATTCTTTTTGCTAATGTTTACACTTATAAGATGTACAATTTTGTATCTCTCAAGGTAGAATCAATATTTTTTTCCCAGGCCAATTTTATACATATATATAAATAGTATCAGAAAATCTAACTAAATTTTCTTAATCTATGAAAAAAAGAGATATAAACTTGGACAACTAATATAGTTGTGCATGTTACTGAGAACACTTAATCTTAAACACTCATAAATTATTTTGAAATTATTGATAATCTGTTTGAATAAGTATTAAAAATGATAAAATTATATAAACGTGAATTCCAATAAAAGATAAAAAGCATAAAGTTGTCGAAACTTAAATTCAAATATGAAAGTCCTGATGATACATAACAAACACCAAACTTAGAATAGTATCCAACAAAATGACTAATAAAACAACAAAAAAACAACTAATTGTTCCAGGTTCAACCAAACATAACTGAGGACAATAGTTCAAACCCTTAACAAATTACATGGTAAACACATATACCATGTAGGTATCAGATTCAGATGACTCCCACAACTCAATATTATGAACTTGTACAGAATTTCCAAGCCTAATAAAATCATTCCTATAAAAGTCACACCAGCCTGCAGCAATTTAACCTTGCCTCCCACCACTGGAAGATGCAGTTACATTTGAATTACGTGGACGATGCCATGTAATGTGCCACTGAATGATGGAGTTATTAGGAAGACGAACATTTATGACCGCAGGAAGCTGAGGGAAAAATAGTTGTTGTATATTGCTTGTAATAGTCTACAAAAGAAACATCAATGTAATGTCAAGAAAAATAATAATAAGACTATATTATGGCAAGAGATATTAGACAAACCACAGTGTTATTGTCATGTATGTGTGCAGCAGTTATATCAGTTTGCCAAATCATCTCCATCCATGGTGCTGATTGAATTTCTCCGATGGACTCATCATCACTGGATGTATTAGTCACTTCATTTTCTTCAGCAGCACCAATGTTAGGATTCATCTGAAGTAGATCTTCAGGAGGAAGGTTGTAATTTATCTCCTGGCCTACTAAGTCATAAATGCGGATTAAAATTATGGCCTCACCATGATAGATAAAGTGAATGACGACGGGTGTTTGAATTTGGTGAAGTGAACGCAGCAAAAACATACTAGCCCCAATTCGGAACTCCCCTTGGTTGTAGTAGTAAGGCATCTCAAATGAGTTTCCTACAGGATCTTGAAGTTGAACAACATCATTGATTTCAGCACCTACAGCTTCATGAAATCGTCTTGGAACAACAACATATGTCTGTACATTCACAAAATATTGGGATTAAGATCTAAACACTGCTCAAATGATAAACTTATGTAAATAAATGAGGAATTTGATGTAATAAAACATAATTACCATTTCGGGATAGAGAGATCTGATGAAGATCCTTGGATTGGTATGAGATGATCTCAAGCGAAAAGCATACATGTTCTATTCGGTTAATAACTAACTGAATGAATAAAAACAATATTTAGTGAGTTACATAAGTATGGATATAAAAGAGATAGGCTGTATGATCACCAAAAATTACATTCTTAACTATAAGAAATGAGGTTTTTAAAAAAACTATCATGAAAATGACTATTGCAAATTAAGATTTCTATTGGACACAAAAATAAGCAGAAATAAGAGTACATTTGCAACACGTAATAGACATGAAAATTATTTGTCATATATCAGATTGTTCTGTAATCAACTAAAATCAAATAACACATTATAATTTCATGCCTCTTTAAGTTATCACTTGCTATTGTTAGCTTTTTTTTTTAAGATCCAGGTTGTAATGGAAAAACTGAAATGCTCCGAAGCCTAACAGACCTAGAAAACTCACTAATTTGAATCCTTTGGTTATAGAAAAGTCAGGAGACCTGATTTGTTATAATTGAACTACATAAATATACTATTTACATTGGATCTAGCCAAAGAAAACACCAAATATCACAATCAGAAGAAAAGAATCAAACAGGTCATAATATATGAAGATAAAAAAACAAAGCAAAAGTGCACAAAATGCATCAATGTAAACAGTGAGCAACTTGTATGATTACAACATCAAATGGTATATCAATCAAAATCTATACATGTAAATCATTTAATTAAAGAGAGGAAGAAGAAAAGATCATAACATTCAGCATGCATGTTAGTATATTAGACCAAGGAGTAAGAACACATCAGAAAAAGGGAATGAGAATACGTACCTGACCTGAATGTGGGATGAAATGTGTTTTCTGAATCAGAGACGTCGGACAAAGGAGGAGATTTAAGGATTCACTAATGAGATGATATACAGAATAGAGAATAAATCAAGATAGAAGATAGAGGGTTGAGGATGTTGAATGCATATTGATGAAGGTGTGTTTGATGAACTCGGGAAACAAAAAAGTTTTTTTTATTAAACAGTGTATAAGTAGAAAATATCAACAACAGTAATCAGTTTAAATTTATTTTTTCAAACTGAATCTATTTTTATTTTCTTGCTTTTTATTTTTAATTTTTATGTTAACAGATTACCAAAAGATATTTTCTTGCTTAAGTAAAACCAAAATTGTTTTTTTGATAATAAGTAGAGCTAAATTAACATAATTTAATTTATTGATTGTATAGTAATAAAATATAATTGTTTATACAAAATTCATATCTGTATTTATAAAACTTAAAAGGAAAAAAATCAAGAGAAATATTTTTAAGAAAGAGAAAAGATGAATGCTAACTTGATAAGGGTGCACGAATCAAATTGGATTCAAATTAAAAAAAAAAGATTTATTATTTATTGGGACCTAAAGAGATTTCTTTTATGGAAAGAAACATTGACAATCTTTTTAACAAAAACTGTGGACATAAAGCATTAGTGTAACAAAATCCTAAAATGATGTAACCAAAAAAAAATCCTAAATTGGTGTAAAATGATATTATGCCAATTTATACTAAGTGCTTTCAAATATACTTAATCTTATTTATAAATTAAAAAACACAACAATAAAGTACTAATGTGCAAAATTATTTATGTACATAGTTTAGCAAAATTTAACTCATAATTAGTCCTTTTAACATATGTTTCACATAAATAAATAAAAATAACGGTCCAAACATAAAAAATAAATAACTTCTCAGTACAACCCATAGAGATAAGCTTGTCATTACTTGGACTAAAATAAAAAAGGTCATTGAATATTTTATTTGGATGCTCAAGAACAAAAAAAAAAACATAATAGGGAAAGAAAGCCAAACTACTGATCTGTAAGTGTGTTGAATAAAATAAAAAACAATTTTATAAAAGATCTTCTACTTATAAAATAGCTTAACAGTTTTGGAAAAAACACCTTCCTCATAAACTTATACTTAGCAGAAGATATTGACTTTAATTTTCAGCCTAACTTAAAGGATTGGTTTGTGGATCCATCACCGTTTCAATAAACTTTTCTGCACATATTTCTTCAAGATTTTAATTTTCTTCTGCTTTAAAACTCTTAGATTTTAGTTCAACGCATATTTCATATTTTCAAAGGCAAAATTAAGGTATAGTAATGTAAGTACAATAAAACATGTAATTGAAGTTATAGTACCATAACTGTGTGAACAATATATTCTTATTTCCTTCTTCTTGTGCTGCTGATTGCATCTATTCCAGTCACACTGAAGAAACCTCTATCTAATATATAACTTTGTCATTTGAAATAGGTAAAAAAAATATAATCTGTAGACAGTAAAGAGAGGATAACAGGATGGGCACAACATAATATTATCTTAATTACATAGATTTAGCAGAACTCAATAATACAACAACAACTAACAACAATACAGGGACTCTTCCTAGTCTACTTTGATACACATGTTATACAACAAAAATAACATGGTCTAGTGTAAGATCAGAGTTTTGGGACTAAACATAAATACGCTAAGGAGAGTCCTAGCAAATTAAACAACATGAGATAATATTAAGATACAAAAAAGTTGATCAAGGGAATGATCTTAAGCAGAGAGGTCAACAACTTCCCACACCTCCATGTATTCAGCATTCTCATTAGATGTGACCTGAACTTCATCCAAACCATTGGTTAAGTCAATTACTTCTTTAGATGTAACTTCACCATTCTTCTCCATCTTAGTAAAATCAGAAACCTCAAGTGACTGGGTCATAGTACCAATTTGAGTGGGTGAAATCTCAAATTCTTCATCATCATGTGTAAGATCTATGATTTCAGTGGACTTCAGCTTTTGGTCAATATCAGCTTTTTTATCTTCAGCCAGATTGGTTGTAGCCTTAGTGACATGTGCACTATTATTGATCACAACAGCAACTTCAGACTTCTTTAGAAAGGAATCAACAATTTTCATACCAGAACTTTCAGTTTCAGTTTTGCCACCATACCTTTCATTAACACTCTTTTCTAAAACATCCTCAATTGCTTCAAGATCATCAGATATTTCAGACACAAATGTATCAAATTCAGCCTGCAACTTCCTCTTCAAAGAGTGATTGAAAACAGTAGTGTTGGAACTCTGACCAACAACTGCAGATGATTTTTTCCCCACATTACACTTGACAGCAACAACATTCTTATACTTCAATTTCCCAACATGCTTCTCCTCAAACTTGGAATTGTCATGAACATCATCTAATTGAGTGAAAGGAGGAACAAACTTGGCCTGATGTGTGCAAGGAAATTCATAAGTAAACAGAAAAAAATAAGTGCACAAAAAGATAAGTGCGAATTAGGAAGGATTATATTTCACCTTCAAGGGAGTGGTAAACAATTTGTCAGCCATAAACATATTAATTATTTCAGCATCATCACATATCCTCACAACCTCATAAATTTCTTGACGATTATAAGTCCTTCCAATACCAGATCGAATCTTAAATAAAAGCTCTTTGCCTACTAATTTGTCCTCAACTTGAGGAGGATAATTAGTAGAGAGTGTAGCCTTAAAAAAAATGATCAGTTGATGTTAGAACTGAATAGATATAAGATAATGAAACATCTCTATTACATTATTAGATTATTTAATAAACTGAAATTTAGTTAACCTCTTTTGGATTCATTAGTTCTTCACATGGAATGTTGATAAGCTCCATCGCCTCGCGATCATTTAGCACAAACACCGTACAATCCAGACCATCATAAACTTCTAGTTTGAAAGAGTACCTATTAAAAACAATATGGATTATAGTTGTTGACATTGGAAATTAATAAATGAAAAAAAATGACAGAAAAGGCATTAACATAAAGTTACCTATGCATAAACTTCGCAATAGTTCGAAAGCAACGATTACATCTATAAATATCATCTCCATGTTCAAGTTCGGTATAACACCGACATGAGGGATAAAACCATTTAGAATATTTTAGCAAACCCACAATCCAAGCATGAACAACAAAGACACCCTTCTAAAAAACATATCAATAAGTTAGTACCTAAAAATAGAGAAAACAAAAATGTATTCCAGCAGCATTTATTCACCTCTTTGCTTTCAAGAAGTTGAGGGATTGTTTTCTTGGGGTGCAAGTCAAGCATATCCGCATGTACATCAACATTCACATCAAGTTGGGGGATATACTCAACATGGACTTTGGAGTTAATACCATCAAATCTATCTATGGAAGAATGGAAGAAATCAAATTAATGAAATGACTAATACTATAGCAAAGAATAAAAGTCCAAATATTTGACTAAAATATGTGTAGAGTAAACAAAAACAGTACCTATCAGCAAGAACCCAATCCTCTTCAAATTTGTGATTGATAAGAATCTTAGTCACATGAGGTACAGCATGTATAGAAATGTTTTCTACAAATACCATATTCATTGTCAGAAAGGAAAAATAATGAGTATGACTTTTGCAAATTTGATAGAATTTAAAAATAGGTTTACCATTATTCTGTCTAACTTCAACAAAACACAAGCTAACCACAGGTCTCACAATCCAGTCAGAACATAGGTACTCAGAAATCATATCAACAATATCACCCACCAAAACACATCTAGTCATGCCACTACAAAAAAAATTAATAACAACATCAGTTATAAAACTGAAGTATGATATCAAGAAATAAGAAATTAAAATGGAAAAGTGATAAACTGTACAAACAATAAACCTTTGGTCCAGTAGTTCAATATCCATAGTCTTATATATCCTTTTGTCCTTAATAAGAAATTTCTCATAAGAAGCAGCAGTTAAAAGTTCAATTACATCTAAACATAGGAAATTCCAAAGAAAAAAAATTAGAACTATGAGCACATAATCATACATTCAACTGTAATATAGAGAAGTGAAAATTTCTGAGTTTAGTAGAAGTATTACCCACTAAATACCCAAATGTATTTCCATAGTAATTGATATGATCCATGTGGAAAAAATCCCATCCATTCTGAGGAATATTATCATCCACAGCAGGATACATTCTGGTACATGAATGGAAAAGGAGCATGTATTCATTGCTTGTGTAGCATTTTGTGCCAATGTTGTCAATGATCCGAAAGAAAGCTATTTGATACACCCTACCTTCAACAATCTTGGGGCGAAAACGGTGTGACTTGCAAACAGAGGCTTCAAATTTGACACCCTATCATTATTTAAAAATTAGAAGAAAAAAAAAATCAGTTACAAACTTATTTTTGAAACAAACAGTTAACAACTTAATCATAGTTTAAGATCTAGTTTGTTATTTCTTAACATACATGACCACTTGAGGATAACATTTTTGAAAACGATTATGTGTCACACGTGAAAAACATGAACATGCAGTTTACCTCATTGTCAATAAGAACCATATCCATTGATGAAGGAGTTAAAGGTAGCATGTGTTCAAAAACATGCCACAGTGCAATCACGCGAGCTTTCAGCTTCCATGGGCGATCTGTCTTTGAAATTTGGGGGAGATTATCGTAAGTTAACAGAGCAGATTGATTCATAGTGATTAAAAGGGAGTGAAAACACTTTGAAAAAGGCACTGAAGTGGAGTCAAAAGCAATCGGTGGTGAAGGTATTTTGAAAAACTTGAAACTTGCTTTTATAGAGTGGTAAATATAATATTTTAACTATGAATTACTTTAAAGTACAATGTGACCATGCCTTAAGTGCAGAAAAGTAGATGAAATTGGTGATGGAAGTGACAAACCAATATCAACAAAGGTTTAAAATCAGAAAAAGATTTGAGTGATCGGTTAAGTAAAGAGTAGAAAAAATGATTACACGTGAGACAAGTAATCTCAACAACTACTTATGTTTTTTTTTATAAAAAAATCAATTAAGATTTTGATTTCAAATGAAGTCAAGTTCACTGGACTGACAGAAAGAAGTTTCAAAATAACAGGCAACAAAAATAACAAAATATAATAGAGAACAAAAAGATTCACAACAAAAAATAGAGATTTACAAAATTATATTTTGTATACGTGTAATGCATGAAGTGAGTGTAAACAAAACTATATATTTTTTCTCTAAAAATAACTAAAACAAATATATTATGGGAAAAGGTTTTGTTAAGTCAAATGGTATAAAAAATCATAGATCATATATTTGGATTCCAATTAGGTATAGATTCAAATATCTAATAATTTAAAAACTTTCTGACACTGAAATTTTTTTTTTTCATTATTTAGAAACTAATGCTAAAAAATGAATTTATCAAAAAATGAGTAAAATAGTCATTATTTTACATTAATATGCTTTTCTTTAAAATAAACTTAAAAAAAAATATTATGTCAATTTTGCAATTAAAGAATATTGATAAGAAAGATTGGGGATTGTTGGAATTTTTTTTGCAGTGGCCTTGGGCAAAAATATACTGGAACACTAAAATGAAATATATTTGAATTACTAAGTAAATGAATAGTGTGTGCTAACAACTATGATTGATGAGTGATAGACATCTGCACTCAAAGTAAAAAGTTTGGACTAAGTGTCCACTAACAAATCAAACAGTTGTCGAAGTACTGGAAGTACTTAAAATTAAATTTTTATTTATATGTAGTGACAATATCTACTTTCAGTGTTGCCAAAGTAAACAAACATCAGTACATTGGATTTTAACACATCACTCCAAAATCATTTAATCGTGATAAGATTCATCAAGGCTAAAAAATGTACCTTATGAATGGCATATCTAAGAGAAGAAGCATTGACAAACCAACATCTCTATAAAATGCCCAAGTAAAAGAAACAACCGGTATCTTCATGACAACATCCACTTGCAAAACACCATTCAAGGAGAGTAGTAGGAAAGAAAACCACGTCAATACTAAATTTGATTTTAAAAATAATGTACAAACACTCAACAAATGATTGTTACAAAGTGAGATTTGGATTGATTCAATTTTAAGAGTTCAACTTGATGGAAAGTGAGAGAACATTGATACTAATAGATAGGATAATGCTCAATTGGGTGATAGACATGTGTAGGTTTGAAACCAATAAGAAGCAGGTGAAATCAAGCATCACCAACAAAATCATGCTAAAAAAATTGAACACAATGGAGTTGGGCCAAAAATGTAATTATATTGGGCCAATTCTGTTTAGTAAGACATTGGATCAAATCCAAATAGACATGAGAATTTAGCCACATAGGAAAAGTGATAGAGTGGTGAAAATGTTTTGTTAAGTCAAATGGTATAAAAAATCATAGTTCATATATTTGGATTCAAATTAGGTATGGATTCAAATATCTAATAATTTAAAAACTTTCTGACACTGATAGATATTTTTTTCATTATTTATAAACTAATACGAAAAAATGAATTTATTAAAAAATGGTAATTTTTGTTTTTGTAGAGATCAAATATAAGAATATAAGTTAGGTAAATAAACTAAAAATAGTAAAGTAGTCATTATTTTACATTAACGTGCTTTTCTTTAAAATAAACTTAAAAAAATATTAAGTCAATTTTGCAATTTAAAGAATTAAAGAATATTCATAAGAAAAAATTGGGGATTGTTGGATTTTTTTTTTCCAGTGGCCTTGAGGAAAAATATACTGGAAAACTAAAATTAAATATATTTGAATTACTAAGTCAATGAATATTGTGTGCTAACAACTATGATTGATAAGTGATAGACATCTACACTCAAAGAAAAAAGTTTGGACTAAGTGTCCTCTAACAAATCAAACAGTTGTCGAAATACTGGAAGTACTTAAAATTAAATTTTTATTTATATGTAGTGACAATATATATTTTTAGTGTTTCCAAAGTAAACAAACATCAATACATTGGATTTTAACACATAACTCCAAAGTCATTTAACGGTGATAAGCTTCATCAAAGCAAAAAAATGTACCTTATGAATGACATATCTAAGAGAAGAAGCATTGACAAACCAACATCTCTATAAAATGCCCAAGTAAAAGAAACAACTGGTATCTTGATGACAACATCCACTTACAAAACACCATTAAGGGAGAGTAGTAGGAAAGAAAACCATGTCAACACTAAACTTGATTTTAAAAAAAATGTACAAACACTGAACAAATGATAGTTATAAAGTGAGATTTGGTTTGATTCAATTTGAAGAGTTCAACTTTATGGAAAGTGAGAGAACATTGATACTAATAGATAGGATAATGCTCAATTGGGTGATAGACATGTGTAGGTTTGAAACCAATAAGAAGCAGGTGAAATCAAACATCACCAACGAAATCATGCTAAAAAAAATTGAACACAACGGAGTTGGGCCAAAAATGTAATTATATTGGGCCAATTCTGTTTAGTAAGACATTGGATCAAATCCAAATAGACATGAGTTTTTAGACACTACGAACATATTAAAATTGGAACACAACAACAAATATTGAATGTTTAAGATTCTCAACCATGATATAAGAGATTTAATTCAAAATAACATAATTTGTTTTCGTTAAATTTATAATAATTAGATACTTCTCCTTGTTGTATTATAAGGTTCAACAATTTTGTATAATTTATTTTGAATTTAAATTTATAGTAGATTCATATTTACAAATGAATTCATAAGTTTTTTTATTGGTTAACAATTAAGAATTAAGAAATATATGAAACACAATAAAGATTTGACCAATAATATTAAAATAGACAATAGATCAAATAGACTGGAATGACATACTTGTGATCTGATACATTAGGATAATTAGTTCAACCTAAAAAAAAAAGGATACATAAACCTGGTCAAGAAAGGGCATAGTTCATAGGATACAAAAAATCACACTTGAAACAACCATTATCAAATTTAACACACAAACTAAACGAACTATTTTAGGTTCAACTAACAACCATTTTAAATGTATCCGCTTGAGGACGCTTATAGAATTGCAAATGAGCTGTTGAACTAAGACGTTTAGCTCTACAATACTGATACCATCCATGTCTAATGCAGCATTGTCGCGGCCTCTTCCGATCCCAAATCAGATGCCATACGTCCATAATACCACTTGGTAAGATAATGTTGATTGTCGCGGGATGATGGGGAAAATATTCATCCAGAACTGCTGCAGGAATAGGCTACACAAAATATAAAATCTAAAAATTAATTTCAAAGGGTAATAATAAATTTAAAGTGGAAGAAAATAATACTTAAATTACCAAAGGTTGCTTCCCAGTACAAAGAGGAATTGTAAGGTCAGAAATCCAGGCAAGTGGATCTTCCACTTGCTGATGTTGTTGTATGGGGTTTGCATAATCAACCTCCACTTGATTAACATCAAATATACGCACATTGTATGAGGATTCCTGAACGTGTGTGAAGTGGATGTATACAGTCCCCTCGATGAGGTGGGTTTCACGCATCAAATTAAACCCACCCTCAAACCAAATCTCATTCCCATGACCCATGACTCCTGTCTGGAAAACATTACCAATAGGATCTGTGAGATTAGCAGTTTGCTCATCAAGCACATATGGATGGGCTCGTAAAAACCTCCTTGGAATAACAACATGTTCCTGCAATGATTCAAAAGTTATTAAACACTAATTCAGAAAAAACAATATGTCTAGACAACAAATTTGTAAAAAAAGTACTCATACCCTATCCAGATAAAGGGGTTTGAGGAAGCTGTTGTTATCCTCTGAGCTTGAAAATGGATTTTGCTGCATTAGGTGTTAAAGGATCAGAGCAAAAAGAGTCAAGGCTTGTTTGCAAAATTCTGGCTTATGGAGAGTGCAAAAACACGTTTGGTGTGCAAGAATTATTTATAGAGTAAGAATTGGGTCATTTCTATTATAAAATACCAAACTAAATAGTGTATAAATGAAACTGATTTATAGGTGTACAAATTGATTGCTGATTGTTAATAGTCAAACTTTGGAATATGTTCTCTGCAAAATAGTTGAATGCACCATTAAAGACATTGAATTATGAAACTGATAAGTCATTGGAACGTGTTCTCTGAAAAACAATTTTAATGCAGCCACTAATGAAACAAAATTTATGCAGATAGACATGACAACCAATTGCAGACATAATTAGTCATTTAAATTTGATATAAAAGCGGAAAAATAAGCTTAAATCAAGGGAATAAATTTGTTCACATTTGTTAGACAATGGTTATAAGTTAATTCAAGGGTGAACGGTTTTCATGGGATAAGGGATGAGTTCAAACGGAAATTCTCTTTGATTTGAAGAGTTTTCATGGGTTTTTATTATAGAAATTAAGGAAGGTGGAACACATTTATGACTGCAATTGCAGATACAATTTTTAGTAATAACTTGGTAAAGAAAGGTGGAACACATTCTGGTTCAAACAGTGGTGCTTTGGTAGTGAAACTCATTTATGACTGCAATAAGTATTGGAAATTGAAAATTATCAGCATTCACATGCCTACACTAATACTGGTAAAGGACCACACTCCAAACTTGTAACAGTTTGAAATATTAAAAAACACTTTCATCGACCAAATTTTACTCCACAGAAATGTCATAATTTTTATAATGCATATATAACTGAAATTTTGTTGTCCAAAAATCAGCAAGAATTCTCAAGCATTCAAGAAACAACAAAATGACAATAGCACTATAACAACATAGTCAATATATATTATAATAACTTAAGAACAAATTGAGTCTAGGACATTACACAACATGAACTCCAGAATTCAAATACAGGGACATCTCATATTCTCATATTACATAATACCCAACCACATAAATGATTGGTAGACTATGATAATTAGTAAACAAACATAGTCTAAGTAGTTCATAATAGTCATAAACACAAAATATAATCTGATATGCATCAAAGCACAACCACAAAATAATTCTAAAGATGTCCATAATAAATAACTAAGCAGCTTCACTTCTCAGTCTTTACTTGCACCAACCTCTTCCTCTTTGCAGGTTTGGAAATGATTGCACCATCATCTTCAAATTTGGAAGCTGCAGAAGTAACTGATGACTCTGCAAATTGTGAAAGATCATCAAGAGAGAGGGTACTGTCAGGAACTGCAGAAATTTCGCTAGAACAACCAATAAATTTATCATTGAACAGAGATTCTTGGTCATCAGATGCAGTTTTGGAAGAAAATGGATCATTAATGAGCTGCAAAAATGAGATATAAATAAAAATGAGTTCAATTTAGTATAGTTAAATAAGGAAATCAATCAATGCAGGTAACAAAATATAACATAAAACTATAGTATGCTTCAATAACTTCAATACATAAGGTACCATAGTTGGTGTTTGAATCTTTGTCTTGTCCTTGAAAAGCTGAATGATGGACAAATCATCACAAATCTTTTTCACTTTGTATGAATCATCATACTTCATACCATGATCACTTGACTTTTCAATTTTGAAAATGGCTTCCTTCCCAATCAATGCCTTTATTTCATCAGGGTATTCTTCAACAGATTTTCCCTGAAGTATATTTAGAAAAAATTGACAAAGATACAAAATTATATTACAACATAGTTGTGTTGCGCAAGAGAATGAATGAAAAATTGTGCTGCAATTAAAAACCATTAACCTTTGAGCCTAGAACTAACTCCTTGCAGCTCTTCTTTAGAATGTTCTCACAATCAGTGTCAAAGATTGCAAAGGAAGCAACCTCATCCCCATCACAACCCTCAATCTTTATGCAAAACCTGCACAAAAAGAAATAATTCCCATCACTATTTATCAGTAAAAACAAAAAGGAAAAAATAAGGCCTAAGACTTGATTCCATGATCTACAAACCTAGGAGTAACATCAATAACATGAGTGGAGCAAGCAGCACAGAAATAAATTCCATCCTCAACAGTAACAGATCTGCGGCAGCGACATGAAGTGTACCACCACTTTTCACCATCAACTAAGCCACTAATTTCTGCTAGGACTAAAAACAAACCCTCATATATTGAAAGAAATTTATTTTAATGATACTGCCCAGCAAAGAAAGACAAAATGGTTAGACAAGATTTGTGGAAACCACCTCAGCTGTGTCATGAAGCTCCACAATGTTCTTCCTAGGAATCATTGTAATGAACTCCTCATTGGCAGGCATGTTGTGGAATCCACCACCAATTTGGCCAATAGGGATATCAGCATCAAGACCATGTAAGGCCAAACTTTACAACAATAGAACAAATAAAATGAGTTCATAACTATTTGACTAATACAGTAAAAGAAAAGTGTAGGATCAACAATGAAATCACATTACCCATCACGAAAGGCAGCAACTTCTGGAATCTCAGCATTCCACAATAACTTGGTAGCATGCATAACATTTTGAATAACAACTTATCCTACACATTGGAAAACAAAAAATGAATAAGTATGATAACATTAAAGCATAAAAGCTTGAACTAAGTAATGATCTAAAACTGAAATAAGGTATTATACCTCGGTATGTCTTAACTTTGGCAAACTGCACAACAATCACAGCAAGTCCAACTCCATCAGTAGCAAGAAACCCTTTAACAACATCAACATAGTTTCCAAATAAAGCCATCTTTATCTTTCCCCTGCAGAAAAATTCAAACAGACCCAAAATCAAAGATTAGATTAATTAATATCAGTTATAATTGCAGAAACAACAAATGATTAATATTAACTCAATCCATACTTGTGATCAGTGATCTCCAACTCAATCCTTCTAGTCACATTTCCAGATTTTGAGAACTGTTGCTCATCAGAAACAGCAGTAACCAAACCAATCACATCTAAAAACATAAATATTAACATCAGATATCAACTACATAAAAAGCTGCATCAATAAGTCATTAACTACAAATGATTAAATTAACAACAACAACAACAAACAGTCATTAACATAACAAACTTACCAAGCAAGAAGTCAGACTCCCCCATGGTACTCTGAATTTCTGATGTATCCTTCAATGTTAAACCAACTTTAGGAATGCTATCACACTGCTCAATTTGAATCTTTGTTTCGCTATTGAACATAATCTTGAACTCATATTCTGCAGCACGATATGAACCATTGTTGTCCACAACAGTGAAATATACAATCTTATAGACATTGCCTTCAACAATGTCCTTTATGAATTTACTCATCATGTACTTCTTTATAATTGCCTCTATTTTAGAACCCTGAAAAATCACAAGAAAATCAAATGAGATCTACTAAACATCATGACTTTGTTAAAAATAGAGGTAATACAGGTAAGTTAATATAAAATAGAAAATAGAAAATGGGTATATTACTTCAGAATCAATCAGGACAAGTTGCAAAGCATATGGTTTGGAAGGTTCAGAAGTAGGAGCAATCTCCCATTTCCGAATGACCCTTGCTCTGATCCTCCATGCTACTCTGCCAGGGCGTAAGGTTCGAATGGAATCCATATCTGCAGAGTAGTGAAATAGTGCAATAGTGAAATAGTGAAAATGGTGAAAATAAGGGGATTTCGAAGTGCAAGGATTGAGAAATGGAAGTGGGATGAAGGGAAGTTCACAACATGGGGTATTTATAGCCCAAATTTTCAAGATGATAATGATTAAAAATTAAAAATAAATATAACTATACAATACAATACAGGTAAGATAAGTCAGTGAATCGACCTTTGCTGATATAGAGATATAGAGTTAGAGATAATTACTGAAACTCTGGACTGACACTGACCTTTTCGTGAGTGAATCAACCTTTGCTGATACATCCAAACTCTCCGATATGGGTTTTGCAAGAAGAGTATGACGCCTCAACAGTAAAACCATAAACGACAGCAAAGGTTTCTGCAAGCAAACATCAAACAGCGGCCAAAAGAAATCCATCATCAAATCAATCGGATAGGACGCAATTGATGGGTGGGTGAAAAGTGGATGAATACTTGAACGAAAACACGGCATCACAGCTAAGATGAAAGTGAAGAAAAAGAAAGCTTGAAAATAGATATGAAAAGAGATGAACAAATCAGAAGACTGTCAGTTGTACTTTAGGGTTGGTAGAAAGAGGGAGAGAACACGCGAAAACAATCTAGGGTTCATCATGGTTGGGGACGAACATGGAAAAAGGAAAACGACGGCGTTTGGTTCAACTCACAAAAAAAATAAAAAATTGGTTAAAGCAACAGACACGTGGCGAGCAACGATTGGAGGTCTTGAAGGAATAGTGAAATTGAAACTTACGAATAAGAAGTAGTAGATTCTCACATCTTTCCCTCTATTTATCTTCTCTCTTTCGAACTCTTATAAATTAAACATACTGTAAGTGGTTTTAGGGTTTAGTTATGTTGTATCTAACCACCTAAGCTTATGAGTTTCTACGGTAAGTGATTTAAAACATTACATGCTTAGTGTTGCTTAACATGCAACATAAACATTTTCATCAACATAGTTTCCAAATAAAGCCATCTTTATTTTTCTAAAGCTACGATACTGTGTTTGTAGGGGAGGCAAATGTTCACAATGTGCAAGTAATTAAATGTGTATTGAGGTGTTTTGAGCTTATTTCAGGACTTAAAGTCAATTTTAATAAAAGCAAGCTGGCAGGGGTGGCAGTGGACAGAGATTGTTTGGGGAGATTTGCTTCTATCCTCCACTGTAAATTAATGACTATCCTTTTTGTGTATTTGGGCATTCCAGTGGGAGGAAGATTGAAAAGTTTGGCATTATGGGAGTTGGTCATCAAGAAGATGAGGGGGAGGCTCTCCAAGTGAAAACAGAAATATATATCCTTTGGAGGTAGGTTGTGTCTCATTCAGAGTGTGCTATCTGCTCTCCCATTATTTTTCCTCTCCTTTTATAAAATTCCAGTTGGAGTGCTATCAATTTGTACAGGAATTATAAGGAGATTTTTATGGGGAGGAGTTGATGATGATAATAAAATTAGCTGGGTGAAATGGTCTGAGGTTTGTAAACCTAGGGCCCATGGTGGACTTGGTGTCAAGGACTGGAGGTTATTCAATATGGCACTTTTAGGAAAATGGAATTATAGGTTTATTAATGAACCTGATAGCTTATGGTGTAGGGTGGTTAAGGCAAACTGCAGCTCTAATGGAGAGTCATCTTGGTGGAAGGACATACAATCAAGTGCAGTGGAAAGCGGCTGGTCCTGGTTTAAGGAAAATTTGCAAAAGATTGTCTGTGAAGGCAATGATACACAATTCTGGACAGAGAATTGGACAGGAGCAGGCTGCTTGGAACTTCGATTTAGGCGATTGTATAATCTGTCCTGTCAAAAAAGAGAATCGGTGCAGAATATGGGAATATGGGTGAACGGGTGTGGCAATGGAAGTTGGAAGCTGGAGTTTTTTCTTGTATTGCTAGTACACAAGAAAATCAAACTGGGAAAGGATTGATGTATTATTAGTGGGGGTTATTCCTTGTATTTTCCTCTGGAAGTGTTAACTAGTCTATATAACTAATGTAATCTTTTTCCTTCTATAGGTTTTTCCCAGGGGGTTTTCCTATGAAGGTTTTAAGGAGGCACCTTTTATATAGGCTTGCTTCCAGGGGAAGCGTTTCTGGGGTTGGTGTTTTATTTACCTTAACTTTTCTGTTTCTTAATTTTTACTCTTTTGTTTACTCTATTTGTACTGTATTGGGTTGAAGTACCCCTTATACTTCATTCAATAAATTTGGCTTATCTAAAAAAAATGTGAATTCAGGGATGAATGTAATTGACTTCTACGTTTTTTAGTCTTTTTAAAGCTTTGTCTAAAATGGATAAAAAAAAATAGTTAACAAGTTAAAATGATTTTTCTGCAAATTACATTTATCACACAACAACCACATTGTAAATAACACGTGTTGAATATCATAATAAAAAACATGGAACAATTTTTACACCAAATTGTGATCGAACCAAATTGGTTTTTTTTTGATAAGCAAAATTTGTATTAGTGGGAGTACAAGGGGTACTCAACCCTTAATACATAGACAAGGTAGAAACAAAGAAAATGCAAAAATTAAAAAGCTACCCAAATTAGATATCTAAAAAGATATCACGTCCCCTTTGAAACCCAACAGCACCACACTAGTTATTCCAAGGCATGCAGTATCTAAACTGTTCTGGGAATGAACATTGAGGAAAGGTATAGTACCTAAGAGTAGAGAGATTGTGCTAGAGAGAGAGTGCTGAATTTCGAGTGTTATTTCCATCAAATGAGCCAAAAAGTCCCTTCCAATTGATAACTACCTCCTATTTATAGAGCTTGGGTACTACCTATTGGGCCAATTGGGCCTCCGAGGTCAAGGCCCAACTGAAGGCCAGGGCCCCGCCTCAGGGCGGGATACATGCTGGGCGTTGCCCCTCTAGGGGCTCGCCCAGTCCACAAGTCCACAAGACACCGAGCTCGAGGTACGAGAGCTAAGGGTGTCTTTTAAATGCTGTTACATGTCTTATTGTACACCGGAATCTACACTGCCAACATGGCTTGAGAAAAGAGAAGTTAACTATACCGCCAACATGGCGTGAGCAAAAGGAAACTAGCATTTTCAGTTACCCAATCCACTGACTTGACGAGCAAACCAAGCTGGCAAGTCCACAAGTCCGCAAGCGGCGAGAACGACTACTTTGTATTGGTGACAAGTTGGAGCAGGCGTATGATCTCTCGCCGGCGGGAAAGGTGGCAGGCATGGGTCATGTGCCGATCATTCAATCATTGACTGGCGATGACCCCGATGAGCGACCGAACTTCGTTGTTGGCGTCAATCGTCAGGCGATGGCGTTTGATCCTTATAGTGGCGAGGCGTTTCGCGCCTTCCCTTATTTTAAAACCCTTTCAAATTTCTATCTGCCTCACGTGGCTGCCCCACGTGATGTGTTGGTTACATCAATTTCCCTCTTTCTCCGGAACCGTCACTTCACCTTTCATAACCGTCCCATCGTGCGCAGTAACTCCCCTTTGCACGCGACCCACCTCCCCAAAACCACCATGACTTCCAACCTTCCACACGCGTCCAACACGCGTCACCCTTCCAGCTTCTCCCCTTCTCCTATAAAAACCCTTCTTCCCCACTGTCATCCCTTTCCAAGACCCCTCTTCACTTCCCTAATCGCTTACCAAACTCCTTCTGCCCACTTCCGCTCCGGAGCCGTCGCTTATCACCCTTTCCGCTACCCACTCTTCACATCCTACTCCGGTGAGTCCCACTGTCCTTATCTTTACATCGCACACATACTGATCTTTTCTTTTCTTTCACTTCACTGCCTTCTAAAAATGGCTTCAAACCCTACCTCCCCTAATCACTCTTCTTCCTCCTCCGAAAGCGACCCTGACTCCACTGCTGCCGGCGGCCTCCGTTTAGAGGTTCCGGAGATCCCAGCTCACCGACTACAAACCTACGCCACTCTGCCCCTTCCAGTCCAAGTAGCCCCCAAACACGAGGCTATAGATCAACCTTCCATCTTCCAAGATAGCGATCCCATTGTGCAATTCGTGAACTCCCTGGGTGGCTTGTCCAATGACGATGAGTTTAACGCCAAACTCAGGATCTGGGTTTGCAGTCCCGGGGATCGCCCCTGGCTTCACAAGCCAGACGGCGACGTAAAGAGATCCCATTTTTTCTTTGCGTACGAATACATGTTTAGCGAGCTTGGAATCAGGCTTCCTTTCTCGCCCTTTGTCCAAACCGTCCTCCGCGACATCAACGCGGCTCCCTGTCAACTCCACCCTAACGCCTGGGCCTTCATTCGATGTTTTGAAATCCTAAGCGCCGCTGTCGGCATCGCCCCATCCCCCACCAGTTTCTTCTACCTTTACGACGTCGACCCCAAGTCCATCAAAAACAAAGGATGGATTTCCTTGAAGGCCCGAGCCGGCCGGAAGTGTTTGCATCCCCACAAAAGTAACGCGAAGTCCTCCTTCGCACGAAAGTACTTCCGTGTGGCGGTTCATCCCGCCTACCCAGAGGCATTCACCCTCAGAGACGGGACCGCCCTCTTTCCTCTTTACTGGACAGAGAAGCCCAACGGGATCACCGATCCTTCAGAGGATTCCTTGTCCGCCAACGATAAAGCCTTTCTTAATCTCCTTGCCCCACTTCCCATCCTTGACTGCACAACAGTCCTTGAGGGCGCTGACCTCTCAAGAACTCCCAAATACTTAGGTTGCCCATAGCTCACTTTTATTATTGACATTTCCTTTCTCGACTCCTATGTTATCACTGATCGTTTTTTTTTTTATTGTTACAGAAGATATGAATTTCACGAACGCCGAGCTCCTGAAGGCCCGCGAGAGGAGAATGGCTCGCTTTTCCCCAAAATTCAACACTGAGGGCGACGCGAAAAAACGGGGCGGTGCTGAGAACCAAGCCGAGAGCACCAAAGCTCCCAAGAGGAGAAGATTGACCAAAGCCTCCTCCGACGCCGGCACATCCAACCCTGGCGCTCAGCCCACCACTGCTGCTGCGCCTAAAGGCAAAAATGTCGCTGAAGCCTCTGTCGCCGCAGCTACCGAGCCAACCGCCGTACCAGCTTCTTCTCCTGCCTCCGCCGGTGCGACCGCTGCTGTTGCCGCTGAGTCCTCTATTGGCGCAACAGCCGCCTCCGCCGGCGTTAACGCCACAAAAGCTGCTGCGTCTTCCGACACTCCTATTGGAGATAAGGAAAAAGAAAATGAAACCCCAAAGTCTCCCCCTCGCCAAGATGCGCCTCCTAGCCCGCCCTCAACACATGATGCAGGCTCCATGCCTTCCCCGCCTCATCAAGGGGAAAAATCCTGTCCTGGCGCTGCCACTACCTCTGAAGCAGCTCAAATTGAACAAGCCCCTGCTCCCGAGGTCGGTTCTTCAAGCTATTATAATATGCTCCCCAACGCCAATGAACCCTCAGAATTCTTTCTTGCTGGTCTCAACCGTGACGTTATAGAAAAAGAAGTTTTGAGTCGGGGCCTGAATGATACCAAGGAGGAGACTCTTGCTTGCCTCCTACACGCTGGGTGCATCTTTGCTCACACGTTTGAGAAGTTCAATGCCGCCAACGTTGAAGCTGAGCGGTTGAAGGTCGAAAGTGCTAAGCATCAAGAAGCCGCCGCTGCTTGGGAAAAGCGTTTCGACAAACTGGCGACGCAGGCAGGAAAAGACAAAGTCTATGCCGACAAGATGATTGGCACGGCGGGGATTAAAATCGGCGAGCTGGAGGATCAGCTGGCGCTGATGAAGGAAGAAGCAGATGAGCTTGATGCAAGCCTTCAAGCTTGCAAGAAGGAAAAAGAGCAAGCTGAGAAGGACTTGATCGCCCGAGGCGAGGCGCTGATTGCTAAGGAGTCAGAGCTTGCCGTACTGTGCGCTGAGCTGGAGTTAGTGAAAAAAGCGTTGGCGGAGCAAGAGAAAAAGTCTGCGGAGTCCTTGGCCTTGGCGAAATCTGACATGGAGGCGGTGATGCAGGCTACGTCCGAGGAGATCAAGAAAGCGACCGAAACTCATGCCGAGGCCCTCGCCACGAAAGATGCTGAGATTGCTTCCCAACTAGCAAAGATCAAAAGTCTAGAGGACGAGCTGGCGACGGAGAAGGCCAAAGCCATTGAGGCGAGGGAACAAGCCGCTGACATCGCCCTTGACAACCGCGAGCGCGGTTTCTACCTCGCCAAAGATCAGGCCCAACATTTGTACCCGAACTTTGACTTTAGCGCCATGGGAGTAATGAAAGAGATAACCGCCGCAGGACTGGTTGGTCCCGACGATCCTCCCCTGATTGACCAAAACCTCTGGACAGCGACTGAAGAAGAAGAGGAAGAAGAAGAACAGGAGAAAGAAAACAATGAATAATGTAATTTTAACATTACTTTAGCTTTTACTGTCACCTTGTAGTGTACTTTTCCGCCATTCGTCTATGTTTAAGCAACCCTTCGCCATAGCTTTTTATATCGCCGTTGGATATTTTGTAAATCATGTTGGAATGCTTCCGCCGTACATTTTTTAGTCGCCGCCGCATCGTCATCACCATCTTGCTTTAGCCTTATAAGAAATTAGTTTGACTTGCTCGCCACTCTCAGCGTAAGGCCGCCACCATTTTGCGGTAGGTCGCTACCCTCATTTTTGGCGGTAGGTCGCAACCCTCTTGCGGTAGGTCGCGACCCTCTTGCGGTAGGTCGCCACCATTTTGCGGTAGGTCGCTACCCTCATTTTTGGCGGTAGGTCGCGACCCTTTAGCGGTAGGTCGCCATCCTCTTGCGGTAGGTCGCGACCCTCTTGCGGTAGGTCGCCACCCTTAGCGTGAGGTCGCCACCCTTTTGGCGACTTTTGTGTGTCTAAACTGAGTCTTACAGGTCGCCACCCATAGCGTTTGGTCGCCACCCTTTGGCATGAGGTCACCACCCTAGCGGTAGGTCGCCACCCTTGGTGTGATCGTCCCATTTCGGGACTCAAAGTGCTTTGGGTTCCAATGGCCAGTTGGATTACCAAAGCGGTGCTCAGTAGAATGGG
This sequence comes from Lotus japonicus, assembly GCF_012489685.1. Classification (NCBI taxonomy): domain Eukaryota; kingdom Viridiplantae; phylum Streptophyta; class Magnoliopsida; order Fabales; family Fabaceae; genus Lotus; species Lotus japonicus. Next base: position 60,318,652 of record NC_080042.1, read on the forward strand.
CAATTTGTACCCCACACATCGCCAATGAATCCGGTGGTTACGTGGGCTTTTCCGGGGCTAATTTAGTTCATCGTGAAACTTGTTTCACTTTGTAACTAAATCGCGCCATCAGGAGCTTGTCCCACCCAATAACAAACCGCTTATGGAAGAGTCTTCCAAGTTTCATAAAACTTTAATGGTGTGCCTCAATTCACCCACTCCTTCTCTTTGATCCGATTTGCTCCTCTCTGCCTGAATCAAAACCAGCGAAGACAATATAACTTCTAATATCAACTTCAAAATAAGAAAATTAGGAAATACAACAACTGAGAAGGGAATCAAATGAAAGATGGAGGAAAAGTTTGAAGGAATTGGAAAATTTGTTGCCAGCATTCTTAACCATAGCAACGCTTTACTCGCCAAACTTCCACGGCCAAAACAAAACGTGCCCGCCAGAATTCCGCCGCCGGAGTATAACGTGCTTGCCAGATTCCAACGCCAGCACGCTACGCTAACAACACTTGCTCACCGCCTAATCCTCAAAACGTGTTCGCCAAAGCCAACGCGTGCTCGCCAAAGCAAATGTGCTCGCCAAAGCAAACGTGATCGCCAGAATTCCAACGCCTAAAAAAAAAAACGTCTCGGGATTGGCTCTACTCTTCATGTATTGTGCTCTGGACAGATTCCTCGCCTTCGTTCTTTCCTTCGTCATTACCAATCTGCTCTCCCTCGCCTACATGCTTCCTCGATCTGAAGCTTCACCTCTGTTGACGCTCTTCATTGTCGGACTGAACCGTGTTGCTCCGATCTGCCATCGCTGGATGCGCCTTGAAGAATCTCGATCTGTCATTCTCTCGTGAACGCACCTTGTTCTTTCCCCTCCGCCTTGCCACCGATCTGAAACTCCTCCTTTTATCGCTGCTCGGGCGACGTGTCGCCCTTTTCCAACTTCGCGCGCTTTCTTTTGAAAGCGTCGTCCTCCTCATCAAGAATATAAGTGCTGGCGCGAGCACGCATCTCCTCCATCGAACGCGCCGGCTTACGTGTCAATTTGCTGTTCAACCCTCCCGGTAGCAAACCGTTTTTAAATGCTAAAGCACAAGCTCGAGGCTCCTCGTCCTCAACCTTGACCGACGCTGCGCTGTACCTTGCCATGTACTCTTTCAGTGATTCTCCTTCTTGCTGGCGAATACTATATAGGTCGTTGATCGTCACCGGCTGATTCTTATTCGCCGAGAATTGCACTAGAAACTTGGATGAGAAGTCTCTGAAATTTGAAATCGATCCGCGCGGCAAAGTTGTGAACCACGCCATCGCCGTCGATTTGAACGTCGATGGAAACATCCTGCACTTCACCGCATCTGACGCCGCAATTATCACCATCTTCGTATTAAAATACAGAAGATGATCCTTCGGATCGGAATCTCCGCTGTAAGAATCCAGAACTAACGTTTTCATGTTATCCAGAATCGCCACACTCTCGACATCTTCCGAGAACGGACGGAACTCAGCCACGGAATCTGCTTCTCTGCTTCCATCACCTCGCTGCTCGCGGCGGTAGAAATCTAACTGAGCCTGTAGATGCTCATTCCGCTGCTGGATGTTGCCAATGCTGCGCATCAAATGGCGCCATTGCTCCTGCGTCACCGCCGGTTGTTGTTCCGGAGCAGGTGAATTCTCTGGTGAGCGCTCCAGAGATCCCACCTGTGAAGGCGATGGAGGAGGTGGTGGTACAGGAGGTGATGGAGGAGGAGAAGGAGATTGCACTCCTGTCGTTCGTACCGGAGAATCCAGGTCCACACGATGAGGCCGCCGAGGCGGCGAAATCCGCTGTCGCATTGGTGAATGATGTTGCCTCCTGCGTCGAGTCTCCATCCAAACCAGAAACGATGCAAACTCGATCGGAAAACCAATCACTAAGTCACAGAATCAAAATCAGAAAACCTGGCGTTGGGGAGCATATTATAATAGCTTGAAGAACCGACCTCGGGAGCAGGGGCTTGTTCAATTTGAGCTGCTTCAGAGGTAGTGGCAGCGCCAGGACAGGATTTTTCCCCTTGATGAGGCGGGGAAGGCATGGAGCCTGCATCATATGTTGAGGGCGGGCTAGGAGGCGCATCTTGGCGAGGGGGAGACTTTGGGGTTTCATTTTCGCCAGGTCAATTCCTTCATTCCAAAAACAAACACCACCTTCCGTTTGTATTCTGTTCCTAACTCACATCACACCCAAAAAAAGCATTACACTAATTAAGTTAGGTCCCAAAACAACAACAACTGTGACATTTCCAAATTTTTCAAAAAAATAATTTATAAATATAAATCTGGGACCCCCGGAAATTGCTGGCATTTGAGGAACGAGAAAGAGAGAGAGTGTGAGAGAGTCTCTTTCTTTCTCATTTCTCATTCTCCTAAAACCCCTGTTTCCTCTCTCTCTCTCTCTAAACTTTAATTTTTTTTTCTTCTATTTTTCCTCTTTCAATTTTCCTTCTCTCTCTACATTTCGATCTGAATTCAATAACGTCGTGATACTGCTCCTTCTTCTTCTTCTTCTTCTTCTTCTTCTCCCGCGCGCTCGCTCGCTCGCTCGCAATCTGCCGCATTGCGACATTGATTCATTCTCAGAAAACCAGAGAATTGCCTAATCACAATCAGAGGTAACTTCATGCACAATCAATCCACGTGAATGGGAGTAGAGAGTTTACAGGTCCCCACAGACGGCGCCAAATGTTCTGGGAATGAACATTGAGGAAAGGTATAGTACCTAAGAGTAGAGAGATTGTGCTAGAGAGAGAGTGCTGAATTTCGAGTGTTATTTCCATCAAATGAGCCAAAAAGTCCCTTCCAATTGATAACTACCTCCTATTTATAGAGCTTGGGTACTACCTATTGGGCCAATTGGGCCTCCGAGGTCAAGGCCCAACTGAAGGCCAGGGCCCCGCCTCAGGGCGGGATACATGCTGGGCGTTGCCCCTCTAGGGGCTCGCCCAGTCCATAAACCAACCAATAACAAAACATCAACACAAGGGAAGACAAGTTACAAATGACGAATTCAGCAGCAACATATCAGATCAGCTCAACAGATGCCAAAAACAAACCAGCTTGCACCTCAGACGTGTTGAATACACAGTAATGGTTCAGCATACCACTCAGCCATGGAATAAGTAAAACTCTGAACAAGTGCCTTCACCCATTGCCAAGACCTCCATTTAATTAATTCCACTGCCGTCGGAATACAAACGACACTAGCTCTAAAAATTACATCATTCCTTAGAAGCCAAATTGTCCATGTTGTTGCCAACCATATTGGAAACATACCCCTGAAACTAGCATTACTCCAACCTTGCTGAAATTGTAAAATGTGACTCTTAGCATCTATTGGAAGCACAGTAGAGACTCCAAGCCACTGATACACTTCCCTCCATACATCCATGGAAACCGGGCAAGAAAACAAAAGATGGGAACAAGATTCTGCTTCAATGCAACAGAACTTACAGACCGCATCTTCTGGAGAAGGCAGCACCCCCCTCTTAAGCAAATTATCTGATGTGGGCAACCTATTCAACAAACACCTCCAAGCAAATGCCTTCACATTAGATGGCGCTAGTGCCCGCCAAATAATTGAAAACACCGTATCTGGCTCCGGTAACAATGGTCCCTGCAAAAATAAATAAGTTGTGTTAACGGAATAAGTTCCCTCAGTGTTTGGCAACCACACCCACTTATCAGGAACCCCTTCTGTAAGCTGGATCAAGGAGAGCTCCTGCTGCAACTCAGCTAGCCACCCTAACTCCCTCCCTACCAGTGGTCTGCGCCATGTAAACTCCCATTGCCATATCCCTTGGTTCCACCGCCCGCAATCTGAAATATAACAACGTTTCCCTTTGGACAGGTTATACAGCCTGTAATACCTCTCACGAAAGCTACCTCGCCCCGTCCACTCCTCACTCCAGAATTGAGTTGCTTCCCCACAACGAACCTGTTTAGAAATGCCATCATGAAACCAACCCAAAACATCATCTTCACAAGCTTCTTTTACCCCTTTCCACCATGGTGAATCCTGCATACTGAACTCAGTAGAGTACTTAGCACTCAGCACACGGCACCATAGACTATCCTTTTCAGTTCTCATCCTCCACATCCACTTTCCCAACAACGCCTTATTAAAAATGGATAAATCCTTTATGCCTAGCCCACCCACTTCCTTAGGCTTACAAATATCTACCCACTTTACCCAAGCAATTTTGCTCTCTAACTGACCACCACCCCAAAGAAAAGCTCTCATAATCTGATTACAAGTAGACATCACACAAGTCGGAAGCTTAAAAAAAGATAGAAAAAATAATGGGAGCGCCGTGAGCACACTTTGAATAAGGCAAATCCTCCCCCCAAAAGAAATAGATTTCCGCTGCCAACTAGATAATCTATCATTTATCTTCTTTATCACAGGCTCCCACAACTGACGCCCACTAGTCCTTCCCCCCACGGGATACCCAGATACACAAAGGGGATAGGCATTATCTTACAGTTCAAATAAGAAGCAAACTGCTGTGGAACCCCAAGCTCAAGCGCAACTGTAGCCAACTTGCTTTTATGAAAATTAACTTTCAACCCAGAAATTAACTCAAAGCAGCGTAACACACATTTCAACACCACCAAATTCTGCACTGAGGCCTCCCCAATAAAAATAGTATCATCAGCAAACTGAAGTAAAGAGACATGTACCTTGCCGTCCCGCCCCACCTGATATCCCTTAAACCTCCCCAACCTTTCTGCATTTAAAAACAGTCCATTTAACCCCTCTGCCACAATTAAAAACAGAAAAGGAGCAAGAGGGTCACCTTGTCTGAGGCCCTTCTCCATTTTAAACTCATCCCCCGGGCTACCATTGACCAGAACTGAAACAGATGCTGAACGAAGACACCCCATAATCCAGCCAATCCATTTCCCACAAAACCCCATTCTAGTCATCATGTATTCCAGAAAGTCCCACTGCACCGAGTCATACGCCTTCTCATAATCAACTTTAAAAACAATCGTCGGCCTCTTCTTAACCTTTGCCTCATGAACAATCTCATTTACCACAACTACGCTGTCCAAGGTTATTTACCCAAATCTTAAAAACAATTTCAACTCATTTTCCCCATTCATATATTTGCGACCTTGTGCCCCTTTTCCAATTGCAAAAACCTTCATTCCCCAAAACCCTAAATCGTCAACAACACCACTCATTCAATGAGTTGGAGGGGAGGTAGCGCGGTGCTATCGAGGGCCAACCGTATAAAGACGAAGCTTCAATCAGCACTAGAAGCCACCGTCTTGGAGGTCGACGACGTCTCGCACCAGCACGCCGGCCACGCCGCCGTCAGGGAGAGTTCCGAGAAGGGGGAGACTCATTTCAATTTGAGGATCGTTTCGCCCAAATTCGAAGGCCAGAGTCTCGTTAAACGACACCGTATGGTCTACGATCTTCTCTCCGACGAGCTTCAATCTGGGTTGCACGCGCTCTCCATTGTCGCTAAGACCCCCGGTGAATCAACAACCACCGCTGCGAAATGATACGGTGCGTTTCATGCCATAGTTCTTACCTTTTCGGCTTAGAGTGTTTGATGTTTCAGTGTTTACTTCTTTTTCAAATGACCCATTTCAATTGTGCTATCTCATCACATGTCCCGTTTGGATGAACTTATTTGGATGAACTTATTTGAGCTTATGTGATAGCATACGCGTTTGTGTAAGTGTTTGGGAGAGCTTTTGCAAACCGCCATAAGCTGAGCTTATTTTCATAAACTACTCAGGATAGCTTATGGACTACTCAGGATAGCTTATGAAAAAGACCTTATGCTTATATATATATATAATATATTGCTTATTTTCAATTTATTTTAATAATTTGCGCTTATGGTCGCTTATAGCTTATGGTATAAGCGCTTAATTAAGCTGTTTCCCAAACGGGGCCCATGTGTATTGTCAAGCACTTGTGCTTTAAATAATGGAACTTTAATAATCTTATGTGACTGAGTGCTCTGTAGAATGTGAGGTGTTTTATTGTAATTTGTTTGTAGAATTTGAAAAATGATTAGATGTTACTTTGATCCTATTTTGAAGCACTATGTTGGAGTAGTTTTGTTTGTTTTAGTATCTATTTGGACTGTATGCATTGCCTGCTAGGATAATCACATCCGGTTTTCAGCTTTGTTTATCCTGGTTTTATATTTAAAGTGAAGGTTTTGCTAACCATGATTTGTGAGCTTTAGATGAGTGGCATGGGTGTGAGGGTTCAATTGTTGGATGGCACTACAGATCTAAGTTTTATTAATGCAAATTTTTCTTGTGAAAAAATTGCTGAGTTCGTAAATATTTTGATTTTTGACCATTAGGTACTTAAGACTTACTTTTAGAGTTCGTGCATAATGAGGTCAGACTGGTTTGTTTCTCTGGAAAAAAAATTCAATTTAGATTTAATTTTGCCATCAGTTTGAAATATAAAAGGCAACCTTATTAATGATTTTATTTTTTTGACGGATAGTAGTGCAAAATGATAAGAGCTTCTCATATTGCATTGACTTTTAGATTTTTCGGTTGGAGGGGGGTTTCATCCAAATAGAATGAGTTTCCTGGGATAGGGAGTAGGGATAGTGTTAGTAGTTTTTGTCTTTCTACTTCACATGCTTTAGATGGTTTTTCCCCAGATTTTTGGTATTGAGTCTGGACTAAAGCTCCAATGATGAATTAACAAGATGCTAGTTAAACTTGTAACTCTATCGTTCCAATTTCTGAAGTTGAGTTAGTTTTTCTTGTTTTGTGTTGAAGAAGGTAAATCTGAGGAGCTTCTGTCAGACTTCTTGATATCTTCTTATCATTTCCATAGAATAAGCAATTGCAGGATTTTTCTAAGTTGCTTCTCTCTCTCTCTCACTCATCAATTTGACCCATCTAAGTGCATGTTTGGAAACCCTACTATGCCATAATCACTTCTATAGATAAGCTTATGTGAGTAGATTCTGAGTTTCAGAATTGATTCTGATGAAAGAGAAACTCATCCAAACATGCTAAAATTTATTTTAGAGAGGTGGAGACTTATAACCCTTATTGGAAAATCAAGTGAGCAACTTCATTATTTGTCACGCATATGCATGTATTTTATCATATTTTTTAAGCGTACCCCTTTCCATTGAACCCCCCCCCCCCCCCTCTTTTTCCTTCTCTCTTTCACACACACAAAACATGTAAAGAAAGAGATTTGGGAGGCTATTTCCTCATGAGTTGTTTATGAAAGTGATAGCAATCTAATCATATGGAGGATGAAAGCTGTCAAATTTGGCTATCTTTAGGATATTTTAGGCCAAAACATTTTGAAGTATGTTTGGTTTGGTTTGGTTCCTACAATTCCTTTTTTGGGTCAAGTTATTGCTTGTAGCTGCCAAATATTTGCTTTTTTCTTTTTCTTATTATGCTTTGCATACTGACTTGGGTTTTTTTCCCCATTCAGTCTCATCTGATTTTTGCTGCGACGGGAGGGTACTTCTATGTAGATTGATGTGTGAAAGTATCCACCATTTCCTGATTTCCAAGCTATTAAACTTCAGACAAACTGTGGAATAAAGGGAATTTCTATTCTATTCTTATTTGGAATTTAAGAGGAAGTGGTTAAACGAAAGGAAACGTAATACTAAAATAAAATAACATTTGCACTTTTAGTTTGCGTATAGCTGCACCATCTTGCAGCATGGAACGTATGTATATGCCTTCTTTTGACACCTTAAAGATTTAGTGAAGTTATCAGTAAGTTTGATTATTGGAACATGCTCAAGAAGTTTTGGTGATGCTTGAAGAAATTCTCCCTCTGAAAACTAACAATCAACTTCTATACTTTTGTTCTCACTTGAAGGAAAATATTCGATGAGAAATGCAAAGCCAATGCATTATCTCACATTAGGTCCAAAGGACCAGCTTCATATAACCGCAACTTATGAATTAAATCCTTCAACCATATAATAGGAACTCACAAGTTGTGTGAGCCATTGCTTAATACTTAACTTTCATACTTGATCTCATTGGGACTGTTAGGGTTAGTTTATTTAGGGAATCCAAATAAACATAGATAGAGGTGTTAATGGGTTGATTTGGTTCGGATTTGAGGTATAATAGAATTTGAATCGTTAAATAATAACTAGGATTATAGCCCGTTGCCGTGCGATGCACGGACGAGCGATTCTACGAGTTATAATTTTTAATTCAATAATTTATAAAATAAATAGATTTATTTACATGTCTATGGTAATTAATATTAATAATGTTTGCAGCTATGAAAAGATAGGTGATATTTAATAATTTCATCTGGAGGAGGTAACTATGAAATTTGTTTTTTATGTTTGGAGTGAGATGAAAATATTGGACACTGATCATATTTTTTTCTTTTTATGTTTATTTTTGTGGAATATTCAGGTGTATATTGTTGTACCAAGATAATTCTTTAATGATTTTGAAGAAAGTCTCTCATGCGATGCACGGACGAGCGATTCTACGATTTGATATAATTAATTACGTAATTATTAAGATGAACAAATTAATTTACATACCAATAGTTTGCAATCTTTTATGGAATATGATTTTCATATTTTATTGGTTCATTAGGATGATGTTAAAATCAACAAAATTTATTGTCAACTTTGTCAATATATAGGTGACAATAAAGTGCTTATTAACTTTAATAGGTATAATTTTTTTCTTAAAAAAACTATAATAGATATAAAACATATGTATTTTGCACTTTTTCACTTTTTAATATAATTATACTACAATAACAATGTTAGAATATTTATTAGAAATGCACAAATGATAAAATGATAAGTCAAAGAGATATGGTTTCTATTTTTTCTAAGATGTAACAAAAAATAAGTATGATTAGATCTCCTGTTATCCAACAACACCTATAAACTGGAAAAAAACCTACTTGATTTATTATATTAAAATATTACCTATACATAAAATAATTAATAACTGTGCATCTTTCTTCATGTCAATTTTTTTTTGTTACAGTAGGAAATCTTCATGTCAATTTTGAATAAACTTTGCATATTTATAATTCTAAGAATTAGTACAAATATATTTAATTTTTTAGCAAAAATATTTAATTTTAGAAAATTTTAAAAGCCTAGCTAGCAAAGAAAGTAGACAACCTTCTTAGAAAAGATGACAATAGACAAATCAATATAAACAATGGACAACGACTGATTTGTGGTCCCATAAAAAGGAAACAACTTCTTAAGTCTTACAAAGCATATTGTAACACAAAAATATGAATTTTTGGAAAATAAAAAAGTACACACATTAGTTTTTCTCATACCAAGCAAATTCTACTGATGGATTTGAAAAGAGAAACATTTTCATTTCAAAGAGATCAAAAAAGAGAGAGTCATTAACATTAGATTGAATTCAAAAAACTCAAACGAAAGCTCTAAGCACTTCATGTGAACAAAGAAAGCGGGAATTTTTTATGAGAAAGTTAACCAAAGTGGGTAGCGAAGAGACTGAATGAGAAGGGGTTTTCAGCGGGAAGACTTTATCCCAGTCATCCAGTGTGACACATATATAGGGGCTACCCTTTTTAGAAAGTAAATGATAAAGTCTTGTTAATAAAAAAAATGTATGAAAGACGAGGATTACAAAATCCATGGAATGCAAAAATATATAGAAAATGAATCAAGTATTCATATAGAATGTAACCTAACCACATCTAAAATTATATTTGTGAAGCTCCAATCACCTTAAGGTACATGTGATTGGTGAATAACATTATCTAACCAGAAACAAAGAGAAGTAAATGATAAGTACATAAAAGCAACTGCTCCAAGGGGCACCTTTATTCAAATATCCCAATTCTCCCTCTGATGCAGCACTCACACCAATTTTTCTCAGCAAAATGGTGACACACTCACAAACCCACAAAAAAGAGTTGGCTTTTTCATTTTGTCTACTTCCTTCCTCCAATGAAGTCCTTAAGTTCAAGTTAACAGTTGTGAACTTGCCATCTTTTGTGCTTGTTATTTCCACGCAATAATTGGAATCACTTTCTATAAATATTGCAAAATCATTCATAGGATCATATCCAAGTATTTTTACAAAAAACCCTGCCATAAAACCACATGAAAGTTGAACTTATGATACTATCTTAAGCTAAAATCCATTTCGTTCCTCCAACCTCAAAAACTAATAAAAATGAATAGCCAATAACAATTTTACCTGTTAGGCCACTGCTTTCATCTAACATAGTGTAAAATAATGAACTTGCATCTTGAGCCCATGCCAAGCTAACACCGCTGAAATTATACTTTAGGATCTATTAATCTACTTTAGAAGTCTTTCAGACAAAGCATAAACAGTTCACCACATGAAATTTCAACCGTGTAAGCAAGCGAGTTGTGACCAAGAAAAACTTTAAATGTCCCTCTTTCTCAGACTAAGCATATGCAGTGAACTGTACCCAAAAAACAACTCATCCAGTCAAGATATCTCTAAAATCATAAAAGGAAACAAACTAAATAATAAATATATAAAAGAAGGAAAATAAATTCACAACAGGGATTAAAGTAAGGGTTTGGACATTGGAGCATTCATCTTGAGAAGATGGCATAATTGGTTTCTTTTAGCCAGTTAACGGACCTGAAGGCAACAAAACTACAGGAAGAGGGGTATAGTGTATCAATGTATCAACAGTAGAGATAATTGATCTCCCTTCCTTTGTAGTGTTGTTAATAGATGTCTCCATGTCTCTGGCCAATAAGGATTCAACCTTAGCTCTGAAAAACTACATGATAAATAAAAAGATAGACAACAATTTACAACCATATTTGAAATCCCTTGCATCAAGCGATTAATTTGAATGAAAATCTTTGAAACAAAGAGGACCCAAAAATCTTATCTAAGAAGATGATTATTTCAAAAGGATTATGGGAAATGAAAGAAAGTAGAAAATAAACAAAAGTCTCGATTTACTTCATTTTATGTAGAACTTAAACTTAAGACTGCAAAACATAAAATGTACTCATTGCATTAGCTTTTAAGTAGCAAATCTAATGATGGAGGGAAAAACGAAAACGTTATTCATTATTAAACTTCGCAAAGCTGGCTTAAAAAACATGCTAGACTTCCAATTCAAAGTACAAGATGCTAGACATACAATACTTTCATTACAGACCTTCTAGCTTATCAGGTGTCTCCTCATCAATCTCGCATCCAAGTCTAAAGTACATCTCATAGTCACGGGAAATACTGAAAAAATATTCTCCTTAGTTTCCTCTTCACTGAAAACCAAGAAAAATGTAACTTGGACAAAACTAACAGCAAAACTGGTTTATTGCTTAAAAAAGTAACCCAAAAAAACACAATCAAGTTGTTTGAAAGCAATTAGCTAGATGAGATTGACTTTTGGGGAGCTTGATTATAAAAGGTTTGAGACTTTGAGGGGAAGAGAAAACTAATTCAGTTCACTCATAATAATTGTTTCTAAAATAACAAACCTTAGAATGTCTTGGCTCCTGGTAATTTTGTTTCAGTCTCACTCGTGGTAGTCTTCTAGAAGCTAGCCTTGACAGCAACGACCTTCTTCCTTCAGTTGTGGTGGTTAGAACTGTGTACTGTGGCACATGTTTTCAACAGGATTTCTCCATGGGAAGCCACTTCATTTCAGATCCATGTAAAGGTGCATCTATAGCTGTAGAATGCAAAGAGGGAAATTCCAAACTGAAATTCAAGAAAGAAGTGAAAACGGATAAGCATGGGGATTTCAAAGTGCACTTGGTTTTTCAAGTGAGCAAGCATGTAAGGAGAATCAAAGGATGTACTTTAAAATTCTTAAGCAGCAGTGAGGCTCATTGTGTTGTGTCCTCAACTGCTACTTCTTTTTCACTAAGCCTTAAGTCGAGAAGGCAGAGATGACACATTCCTAGATAGAATTTTCTCAATCAAGCCTATGAAGAAACCAAACCTCTGTAACAAAAAAAAAAGTACCTCAAGTTCTTTTTTACAAATCACAACTTTAAACACAAAACATTGATCATGTTACCATTTTAAAATCCGCTTTTCTTCCTACGGTGCTTCTTGCAACCTTTTGCTCAGACTGAGCCTCCACTCCCTCACGGCCAGTGAAGGAACTGCTCACCTCTACATTCCAGCACTGATGAACCTGCAATAGACAGAGCACCCACCATCTTATCTCACTAAGCCAACCTCAACAACAACTCCTCTCTAAAACACACCTCAGTGGGAAGTGTTCTCAAAGAGAAAATGAAACACAGTTAGTAAATTAATGCTAGAACTGTTGTGCAATATAAAGGTAATTTCATGCACATAGGTTTGGATCTAGTTGGATTTAATTTAGAATTGAAGCAGCCAAATATTCCAGCAATGATGCAAATGATAGAAAGTAAATTAGAAATTGACCGCGCACAAAACAGTGGGAATGCCACCAAAAGTTTGGAACCTAATTTAAGAAATAGCCAGATCAATTATTTCTAAATGGAAACTCTCATTATAGCAGATAAGTGCCATTTTTCTAAATGGTAACTCTCACTATAGCAGGTAAGTGCTCACTTTCAGGACCAATTTATATGCTTTACTCAACATTTGTTACCAAACTAATGAATTCTACATTTATATTTGCATCTCTTGTTCCATAGCAAGTTACAAATTCCGACAAATTGATAATAAGAATTAATAATTAAGGATAAAAGAACTCAGCTTATTTTCTAATTTACCTTCAAACAATAACACCTCAAAGGAACTATACCTTACCAAAGCAGAACTACTGCAACTCTGCATAATGAGGTGGAGTCTAGGACTGCTGCACAGCTGCTGAAAGGAGAGGCTGTGAATGAAACTCACTAAGAGAGCAAAAAGAAGCAACTCTTGAAAGAGTATATTCAACAAAGTTCCTCTTATTCTAAAAAGAATTTTGTTTATACTTTCCCAAATAAGATATGCAATAGTAGAGAAACATTGAAATTTAAGTGCATAGCATGAGGAAAAAAAATAAAAAAAGGGAAGAAACCACACCTTCCCATTGCAGTCCCTAAGGATTCGTGTCTGGTACACCAAATTTCCAAGCTTCTCTCTCAAAATCAACCCTACATGATGCTCCAAAACCTGCAAATTAGAAAGTTTTTTACTTTGCTGTTTCTTCCAATCCTCCATCTGCTCCTTTCACGATTGGAAAGACATCCATTTTTGTGGACAATCTCTCTTCGCCTATTTCTTCTTCACTCATATTCTGGACATTTAAGATTGAAAAAACAAATAGAAAAAGAAATAACCATCAGTTTTATCTATCTACACTTGTAAGAAAGAAAAAAACTGGCCAGATAAGATCAGACATGTATCTTTGCCAAGGCATAAACTTGGAAGAGGATTGAGAAGGCCAGCCTAACGCCATCAGTAAGATTGGGGGAAAGACCGATTCTCAGATATGTAGAGAAATAGCAACAGGAACAATGAAAAGCAACAAACTAAGGCAGTATTTATAGACAATTGGAAAGGGAAAGCCAACCCTTCTGACCTGACATTAGGGAAAGCTTCAGCTGACGAAGAAAATGACGTCTTTAGCTTCTGATTTTGCTCTACTCCTGACAACAAACAGTGAGCACTTCCCCAATCTCCTTCAACAATCTATTCTACTCCTTCTCATTGTCACCTAACCAAAGAGGGATTGAAGAAACATATTTCACAGTGACGAAATTTTGCATCAATTGTAAGCATTCTAATTATTTTGCTAGAAATATAGAGTATTATTCACCTATAAAGAAACTCAGAATTCAGAAAGCATTAAAGTTGTTACCTTGTCATTAAAGGAGAGCAGATGGCACCCTAAATCAAAAAGCTTGGACTGGAACGAAAAGTAATTCTGCAATTGATTTAAACTTCTCATACAACAGAGCAGTGAAACACGTGCACAGCTGACTTCCTAGTAAAAAATCTATATACAGAAGTTGGTTCAATTACATAGCAGTGTTACTCTTGCACAAATAAAGGAATGATTAATACCAAGTGAGCATCAAGATGTGGAGGATAATCGTAAGTGTCTGTGTCAAACCAACTGACGAAGAACACGAACCTTAATTTTCCATGTGTCTTTTCCAGGCAATAAGCAACTCAGAGGGTTGAACGGACCAGCAGTAAAGGCCATGATTGAGATTAAGGCACAAGACAAATATCAGATATCAGATATGAAGATAGGTAGCAATGAAGCAATAGCAATATCAAAATCAAACCAGGATATGAGCAAGAGCAACAAAGAGACCACAATACACCGGTATTTATAGACAGATACAAAGTGAGACAGGTAGGTCATTACAAATTTCAATTTCAAATTAATTAAACTGAAGGATGCCAGCAAGTAAATTGCTGGAACACTGCCAAAACCAAACCTCTTGTACTAAGCTGACATCAAAACGGTGACCTGACAAACATTGCTTCTAATTCTTCTCTTCTACTGACAAAAGAGAGTAACAAATCAAATCAAAGTTCTACTTCAACAAAAAATGTCACCCTTCTCATTTTGATCAAGTAAAACAGCATGGATTCAACAATTCAACAACAAAAATTAAAATCACACGAAATCTTGCATCAATCACAACACTGTACAACCCTAATCAAAGAAACTAACATTCTTCTTCATTGAAACTTCAACAACTACAATTGACACCAACTGCTCCCACACATCAGAGAATATACAGTGAGAGAGCCTGCTAAATGTGACGATCTCTGTCGAAATCAAACCAATGCCCACAGTCTTCACCTTCCACCAAAACTTCTCCAACGCAGAAGGTGAGATCATCAAAAGTACAAAAATTGGAGAGCAAAACGACTGCAGCACACTGTACTCCTTCAGCAGAAACATGATCGATGCAGGCGATTAGGTCATGGAAGAAGAAAAAGGGGAAAGAAAGACGCACTTAGGTCAGAGGGGGAGAGAATTCGTCATCGAAGAAAAGAAAAATACCACAAAGAAGGGGAAAGAGAAAAAGAGAAACGTGAGAGAAATGTAAGGGTGGGGCCAACAATATGCTCAAGATTGAACCGTAGGATCAAAGAGAATGAATGACCAAGATGCAATTTCTCTTATGAATAATGCTTTTCTAACAGCCTATTAAGTGTATGTAGATTGGTTTGGTTCAGTTAAAAAAATATATAGCAAATATGAACCAAATTTGTTCGATTAAAATCGTTGTGGTTTGTTTTTGGTCTTTGTTTTATATGTAAGAAATAAATCATAATTTTTAAATTGTTTATCCCACATATTATCATTTTGATGCATAAATTTTATATTTTATGTCACTACATTCAACTTTTGAGTTACATCCTTTGATAACTTGATAACTTTGCAAAAGCTGAATGAGTTACCTCATTTTTCAATACGATACTAATTAGACAATATGATTCTAATTACTAATTAGACATTTGATAAACCTAACTCGAAGCATACACTATAGTCAATTGATAACTGATGGATGATTGAACTTAATTACTATGCGCTTACAATCATTCTATTATAATACATTAATTTATCATGTTATAAATAATTTTAAATTTATTTAAAATGAAAAATGAAGAGTTGTGATTAGATGCATGTGTAAAACTCTTTTCATTGTCGATTGGATGTATATAAATTAAATCTTTAATGATTAGTGCAATTCGTAAATACAATATTTATGTTTAATAAGTGTCGGTCGCAGTAATAAAAATTAATAGTTTGAATTCTTATTTCAAGTGTTCGACTCCTAAGAGCTACACTCTTGGAAAGACATTTGGTATTTATCATACTCAGGTCGAAATTATGAGAGCACTGCGTGAGGGCATTTTTGGTTTAAAAAAAAACATAACACACAAAAAAATACAATATTTATAAAATTATGTTTCTACATTTTTCTTAGTCAACTATAAATTCTACCGTCCCCGAATGATGACTTAAGTGGTAAGAGTTAGTAACGTAAGAGTATGGGTGAGATGAAGGGTGAAGGGTTCAGAGTTAGAACCCTGAGGAAGACTAATTTACTAACATTACTAACAACTAACATTCGCCTATAAAAAAACTATAAATTCTACAAATTTAATAATAAAATCTTATCTTATCCTAATTTTTGTATCGCACGGGTAAATTGATTAGTTTATCATAAAACAACATTATATCTTAACATAGGTTTTTTTTGTTGCCTCGAAAAATTAATGATAAGAAAAATAAACACAAAAGGCTAGATGATCTTTCAACAGAAGGTACTCCAACTATGGCGAGGGATGATCCAGCTCTCGAATGCCAAGGGTGAGGGAGACGACTCCCTGTCTTGTGAGCAAATTTGATGTGGAGTTAGCCTCTCGCTGGACCTAAGACAACCTGGTTCTACAATTCCTCTTAAACAAATCCTTGATTTCCAGAAACACAACAGCGTGATCATGGTGCATCAAATGAAGCTCACCCGCAAGCACCTCCTTAAGCACCAAGCAGTCCACCTCACACAGGACTTTCTGATGACCGCGGTTCCAAGCGATGTGGAGGCCATCTCGCAAGGCCCTTGCTTTAGTAAGTAGCAGATTTCCAACAGTGGCATAGCTCATAAAATCAGCAATCCGCACAACAAACCTCCACCACACCATACAATTGTCGTGCTCCCGAAAACTTCCGTCAGTGTTGAATTTTACAAACCCATGCGAGGGAGGAGACCAAAGAACTTGCAAAAACTAGCCCATATCCCTTTTAGCAAAGCGAACCAGATCGTCATGATCATTGCAAAGCTTATGCCATGCAACTTGAATGAGCCACGACTGAGAATCAAGCACCATATTATTCCGCCATTTCCAAGCGCCCCAAATTCCTTTGTTTTTATGGTTACAAAACATATTTATCATAACAATATAAATTTAGTCCTAACAAACTATAACCTAATAAAATCATCTTAAGATGTGCCAAAAAAATCTTCTTTAAGAAAATAACTTTTGAAAGAAAAGATAAATATCCTCTCAAAACTAATCAAAGATTTTTTTTTACATTGGAAAGATAAATTAGACT
The DNA here is from genome assembly GCF_012489685.1 of Lotus japonicus. NCBI lineage: Eukaryota > Viridiplantae > Streptophyta > Magnoliopsida > Fabales > Fabaceae > Lotus > Lotus japonicus. The sequence continues at coordinate 60,335,687 of NC_080042.1, forward strand.
TACCAGAAATCGATCCCTATACCTCCCTCTACCCAACCCATATGTCCCAGCTACTTGAGCTATCCTACGGGAACAAAACTAATCAAGATTTACGTTAAGTTTTTTTTTCTAAATTTCTTAATTAATGAAAAAATACTAAGTCATTTTGAGTTAATCTATCCAATCTTTTAAGACTTTTGAAAAAACATTAGTACAGGTTGTATGAAAAAAAAAAGTCTAAGATCTAGATTGTTCGTACAATTACTGATTTACATATAAAATATTTTGAATTTTCAAAGAAAAAAATAAGTTAATTCAAATTTTATTTTATATAATACATAAATTAACAAACGCAATCGGTTCCTTAAAATTTATTTGACGGCAGTTTATGTTCGTCCTCCTCTGACTCCAACCCAACCCTACTGTGCCCTAATTCCTCAAATCGGAGCGTGACCCTCCACCGCCCCAACCCTCTTCCGACCACCGATTACGCCGCCGTCTGCTCACCAGGTACCATGCACTCTTCTTCTCGATTCTTCTTTCCCCCAATCGAATTCAATTGTTCAATGCTTCAGCAACCCCCAAACTGGAAAAAATTTCTGGGTATTTTGCCGTAAAAGAAAATTTATTTCTGGGAATTTCTTGTCGTTTGGATCTGATCCTTGTAGGCTCGAATTAGGGTAAATTGGGTGCGTTATCCCTTTGAAAATGCAAGTTTCTTTTGGTTTTTATTGATTTTTTTATTTAGTTTTGGTTGAGAACTGGGTTGCGTGCTTTGTAAGAGGATTAGAAGATTCTGAATTGGAAGGAACAGGGATAACTGCTTGAGTTTTGAAAGAATCTTGTAATATCAGCAATTTTGATTCTATGGTTTATTGGAGACCCAATGTCTGGTTTTGTAGAACCTATGGCTGCTGCTAGTGCTTGTTTTTGTTAATTCTTGTGTATATAGGGTGATTACTAGGGGACTAGTTTTTACTTTTGGTTTCAATGTGTCTTTGCTGACTTATGTTTTGTCTTTATCCCTCTGGCTCCTTTTGTAGTAGTTGGTGATGTGATTGAACTCTCATTGTTTTCAGATATCTGACTAATTTTACTCTTTGTGCAGTTGTGGTTACCAAGGACTCTGTTGTTCTGTTTTATCCACGAACTGCTACGAAATGGATGATTGGGGTAATGATTGTTTGCTCCATGTCTTTTGTTTGAACATGCACTTCACCTATTGTTTCATGTTAATGTGATTACTGGAATCCCTTTTTTGGGGGTTGAATTTTTACTTAGAGTATTTGTAATTGTCATGGATAAACTATTTAGGAAGAAATTGTTGATTCAGATGCTTTGTAATTGTAACTCATCCAACCATATTTGAGTGAATTTCTAAGTGCTCATAACAAAAATAATATGATTTCAAAATCAAAGAAATTCCCATTTTGTGATTTTCCAAGCTAAATCAATACCCTAATTTTGTGACTATCAACATACTTATATTTGATTGTTAAAGCCCACAAGTCTAGCATAATGTATTAATGATTCAGTCAATGTATACTATGTTTCTTCTGCTCTATTTTGGACAGTTGTTAATTTGAGAAATTCTTTTGTATTTGTTTTCAGAGGAAGAGCAATTTACTCCTCTTGATGTTAAAAAAGATCAACCTATAAGTAAATGGGATGATGAAGATGTGGATGAAAATGATGTGAAGGACTCGTGGGAGGATTTTGATGAGCCTGCTCCGGTATGAAGAACTAACGAATAAGTCACTACAGTGTATTTCATTTGGATTTGTATGCTTGTGTCTCTAGTTTTTAAAGAAAGTTGGAAATAACTCATTAATAGCTAGCCAGCCACTTTCTTATTTTCTGAATTGCATGTCATTATTACTATTATGATTTCAGCACAAGAGCTATTGCATTGAATCTTTTACACGTTGTAGATTACTAAAAGGTCAAAATATATATAGTTGTTTGTAAATTTTTACATAACTGCGATTATGTTTGATTTATTTATCTTCTTTTAGAAGAAATGATGGTGGGTTTGGGGCTTGTATAAAAGTAAACATGGTGTTTAACGTTATACTTGTAACAATGACTATTTATTGGTACGTTGAAATTTGAGTTCACAATTTCTTTTGATGAAATGATGTTGAATTAGTTTTGGTTGTGGTTTTTCAGTGTCTTCTTAGTTACTAGCTTCCTTTTTTTCTCTGCATAATATTATTGTCAGGCACCTGTTGCACCTGCTGTAAAAGATGCTGAGAAGGCTCCTCAAAAACCTTCTGAAAAAGCTGCTGAAAAGAAGGGAAAGAAAGTAGAACCAGTGAAGGAAGAACCATTGGATCCCTTAGCTGAAAAACTTCGCCAACAAAGGTATATTGTTTACTGTGTTTTTTCTACTCTGACTACCCTGTAGTCCCTTTTGGAATGTATTACTATGGATACAGATATCATATACTATTACACACTACAAGAGTGCATTTGACAATGTGTGGGTTTGCCATGTTCACTGGTCTGGAAAACATGATTATGAGAAAGTGCAGATTGTTACATGTGCATTCACTGAATCTTCTTTCTTGTTAAGTTGCCTTCATGTACTTTTGATGGCAGCTTGGTTTTGTTTGCATACCATGGAGAGGCCTAGGAATAAGTCCATTCCTCTTTAATAGAAGCCTTAAAGTTCAATATATCTAGTGCATTACAATAGGACTTAGGCTTACGGTTATAAACTCTGAACTTGAATGATTAAAAAGTACTTGGAAGAAGTCTAGTCTGAATATGTGGTTATCAAGGTGTTTTGAGTGATAGAATAGGCATATTCTTTTCTTTGTTGCAATGAAATTTGATGCTTAAGTAATGTGATCGATAAAAGCCATTTTCTTTTGCTAAAATTATGACTGTTGAGCCTCAATGACTACAGCACTTACAAAAAGCAAATTGCTAATTAAGATGAAACAGCTTACCGTTGTTTGTTGTTTAATTTACTCTATGACAGACTAGTTGAAGAAGCAGATTATAAGTCCACTAAGGAGTTGTTTGGTGGGGGTCCTGATGAAAAGAATATTGATACTTTCATACCAAAATCTGAGAGTGATTTCTTGGAGTATGCTGAGCTCATCTCACACAGATTGCGCTCTTTTGAGGTGAGTTAAATACTTCTGCTGCCTTTCTCTTTTAAATCCTTGCAAATAAGGTATCCTTATTCCCTTCTTGATGAATGCAGAAAAGTTATCACTATATGGGTTTACTGAAGGCAGTAATGAGACTGTCAATGACTTCTCTTAAAGGAGCAGATGCAAAAGATATTGCATCTTCAATAACTGCCATTGCAAATGAGAAGATAAAAGCAGAGAAAGAAGCCAATGCTGGTAAAAAGAAAACAGGTAACTTCATCTTAACTAGAATCTTCAGTGTGGCTTTTATACTTATGTCTTTTTTTCTTTTTCTTTTCGGGTGTTTACAATGGTTTTGTTGTGTCTGCAGGTGGCAAGAAAAAGCAGCTTAATGTTGACAAACCTGATGATGATATAGTTTCTGATCGATATGATGCTATGGATGATTATGATTTCATGTGAAATTTTTTGGTTCAGTTTCCTTCAGATTCAGTCATGAGATTCAACTGTTTCAACATTGGAAGTTGGAAAAAGACCCTTCGGCATGCCTCTGTCAAAAGTTGATGAGTACTATCATGTATTTTGTTCAATAAGAGTGTGTATCAGTGTCTTTTTTCAGGTTCAATTTTGTCACCATTTTTATATACTTGGATGTTGGTTTTTCACTAGATGATTTATAAAAGTTAAAAAGATTGAAGATGAACGTAGCAACATTCAACATGACTTTTACCTTGAATATATTTATTGGATTGTATGGACGGAATTTGCGTTTTTTCTTTCTGAGATTAATAGTTGATAGCATTTTTATTCTGCTGATCGCTTGTAAGGAGTCATGGAATTAGGAGGCGTTGTTTGATGTCTAGGACTACTGTGACATATGTATTAATGACAAAGTACGGAATTAAGAGGCTTCGTACATATCTTGATTCTTTCTTTGATGACTCAGGGTAGGGGCGTCCAAAATCCATTGCCCTGACTCGGTTCTGCCTTACTTGGTGATTTTTCACCCTAACAGTTTGGTCGGGTCAGTTTAATCGGTCATATCCGAGTGGCATAGTATTGGGATTTTTGTTGTTGAAAGCCGACCGAATTAAACACACTTGTTAATCTAATATGTATAGCCTAGGCTCATTGCAAGACCTAATTACGGACACCTAATTAGGTAAAACCAACCACAATTGAGTCACGGTGAAAGCTACGGTACGTAAGTGGCCTAGGTTGTACAACTTGCACCAGCTTTGAGGAGCCAATTCAGCCACTCACTTATTTAGAGATTTTGGATTATTTTTTCGTAATTTTTTGTAGCCTTAATTGGCTCCTCAAAGCTGGTGCAAGTTGTACAACTTAAGTCACTAATGTACCGTAGCCTTCACCAATTAAATTGTATAAGCTACACAACCTCTCAGAAAGCAATTTGGGTCACATATGTAATAAAAATTAATTCTAAAATCCTGAATAAAACGAGTGGTTATAAAATGTCAATTAAGTAACAAGTATACCCTCTTTCATATTATCCTCCTTCATGCAAGATCCTACCACCAAAATCCAAACGAAGCGAGCTCCTCTTTCACTGGAGAACACAACCTTGGAGCCACCACCTCACCCTTCGTAATGGTGCAGAAGGTGAGAGATGAAAGAGAGATGAGAAAGGGGTGGATGGGTAGTATGGTAATCATGAAAAATAAGGAAAAAAGAAAGGGTATAATGGTAACTTGATTGAGTTTTTATAACTACTCATTTTATTTAGGATTTTAAAATTATTTTTTATCACATATATGTGACCCAAATTGCTTTACGAGAGATTGTGTAACTTACACAACTTAACTCACCAATGTACCAGAGATTTTTTCTTGAGTCACGCACTTATAACTGGCCTATAAAGTTGTGAAGCATGCAATACCCATGGAAGAGATGATCTATGTAAGATGATGTCAAACTCTCACTGTCCGCTAAGTAAGAAAAGAAGAGGGCGGCTATCCAGGGGGCACATGATACACCTGGTGTATGCGACCCATATATGTCTAGAAAAAAGAAGAGGCAAAATGTGTTGCCTTTACTTAAAAAAATCAGGTATCTTAGTCGAAAGCATTGGGACAAGCTCTCTTAATGCAGTTTGTTTTCTATACCAAAGATTTAAATCTATGATATAGTTTATGTAGGAGTATTATCTTGAAGTTTGAATTTTATTGATAGGATATTGTTTGTTGATAGGTTTATTTTGTATATGATTTGCTATTTTTAAGTTTTGATTATTATTTATATACAATTAACAATAGCCTTGTAACGTCTTTCAGAAGAAGAAAAAGAAAAAAAACAATAGTCTTGTAACACTTAAGTTTAGAAATACAAGTTATTTCAAAAAAAAAAAAAAATACAAAGTTATGTTGGGGTTTTGTGCTCCCTTTCTATGTGAAGAAATGTCAAATATGAGAAAGCTCACTTGTCTCACCAAAGCAAGTGGAGAGAGACTACCATAAAAAAAAAGTAAGTGGAGAGGGATCAATTATGGTAAGTGAGAGAGGTCTGATTTGGCAAGAGAGGTAAAAAAAAATCTAAGGGTTAATTAAATATAATTAAGATATTGTTTTATAAATGACACTCTTTTTTATTATTGTAAAAGAGTCTTTTAATCTTTATAAAATTACACTAATTAACCCTTAAATTTTGCGTTGACTGCATTCGTTGTTTGCGGTCTTGTCGTTATTAGCGATCGTTGTTTGTTGTTGTTAGCCGTCATTGTTTGCGTCGTTGTAATTATTCCAAAGTTGAGAGGATTGTATCTCGACTTCTTATTCAATAAATATTTTGCTTTAAAACAAAAACTTCAGTTACTTTATCTCCCAAAAAAATACAAAATTCAGTTACTTCAACACTCCAAAATTCTTGGGTAAACCTTTTAACTTAAGATAAAATCCATCTCTATGTAAAGCCAACAAATAAAGTCATCAAAGGATGTTTTCAATGAACAATTCCAAAATCACAATTTTTCTCATGGTCCATGATCGGCACTCACAAACAAAAACAACAGCAACAACAAAGTAGTTTCGTTTCCAAAGATCGTTGTTGTGGTTTCGTTTTCGTATGTCAACTTTGTGAATCTCGCAGTGATGGTTCGATGATTCTGGCGTGTAACGATGAACGAACGAAATTCCCGCGTTTTCCTCACCCAAAACCGCGTTCCCCTCTAAATCTGTGGAGCCACAAATAAACAAACCAATCCCAAAACGGATTGAAAATTCGTAGACCCTCTTTTGACCACACTTTCATTCTCCTTTCTTTCTTTCTTTCTGTGATTGTTTCACCTTCGCTGTGATTCCGTGTGTGTCCTCGCCGCCACACAAGCAGGGAAGGTTTTGTAAACATGAACGGGAAAGCTTCCGTTTCGAAAGAGCTTCATGCTAAGCACGCTAAGGTTCCGTTTTTCTTCCACCCCTTTTCCTCTTTCATCATTTCCTATCTGGGTTTTGATGGGTTTTTCTTTTTCTTGCTTATTGCATTTTTTGTTTTGTTTAAGGTTTTGGCAATTTGGTAATTTAATAGCCTGTTTGGATAATCTTCTTAACAAGAACTTGTAGTAGGGGAAATAAATTGAAATGTTGGTTTAATGGTTATTAGTATTTGATATGATAACTTCTTACTGCACCTTAGTTTTTGTAGAAATTGTATTGTTTAACTTATGCATAAGCACTTTTAATCTTATAAGGATTTTGTCAATTGAAAATATTTCATGAGCTAAATGCTAATCCAAACTGGGCTTAGGTGGTGGATTAGGTGAAAGTGTGATACCTATGCTGGGGGTTTAAGAAACATTGGAATTGTATTGTGGGTTGGTTGATGCTTTTGTTTTTATTTTAATTTTGTTTCTTTTTGACTATGCAGATTTTAGAGGGACTTCTTAAGCTGCCTGACAACAGGGAATGTGCAGATTGTAGGAACAAGTACGTGCTTTGAGAACTGTTATTTTGTGTTAAGCATAGACATTGGTGTTTTTATACATCAAAGCTTCAAGTACAATAGGTGATTGAGTAGGTTTTTTTACTGTGAATACTTCTGCAACCTATATCCATATGTGGATTGGGCATCTCTTAATTCCAGCTATATAAAAGGTGTTTAACTGGCTTCTAAGTTTTCGGCCCTTTTTGTTCACTTTATTGTTCCTGCTCTGATTTTGGTGGGAATTAACTTTGTGTCTCTATATTGATAATTCTAGAGGGAATAGGAGATATAGTATGATGAGAGGCATTTGTCTTGTGAACGAAAGCAAGAGAGTCACATTTCATATTTCAATAATATGTGTGCGCTTCAATTCAGTTTGTGTTTGGTATTGATTTTGCAAATATTTGCTTAGAATAATAAGGTTTTTGTGGTTTATGGGACACAATTTTGATATTTCAGGGCACCGCGATGGGCAAGTGTGAACTTAGGAATTTTCATTTGCATGCAATGTTCAGGGATTCACCGAAGTCTTGGAGTGCATATATCAAAGGTTTATAACTTTATATACATTTTTCTCACTGTCTCAGTTTAGAATTTAGATATTGATAATGACTGAATCTTCTGATTTTGCGACTAGGTGCGGTCCACAACTTTGGATACATGGTTGCCAGATCAAGTTTCTTTCATGCAGTGTAAGAAACTATAAAATCCGTTTCTTATTTTCTTAGTCAAAAATATGACTAAGCAAATCATGAGATGCTATGAAAATTCTCTCTCTCTTCCAGTATTAGGTAATTTAATTTTTCACTAAATGGCTAGATAATAGCTACTGATTAGTTTCTTGATTTGTGGGTTTTATGCAGTGATAGGTAATGCGAGGTCAAATAAGCACTGGGAGGCAAAACTGCCACCAAACTTTGACAGCAATGGATATGGAATCGAGAAGTTTATAAATGCCAAGTAAACAGTTATTGGATTCTTATACATGACATTACTTGAATGTGGAAGATTAAGTATTCATCCACTTTCCTATTTTCTATTATTATTAATTCTCTTAGGATCTTTTAGGTACGTGGAGAAAAGATGGGCTTCGCAAGGTGAGTTTCTAGCAGCATTAAAGTCAGCTGACCCAACCTTTAACTTGAATGAGTCCCCAGAAGTTGGGGCCAAGAGTGGTATTCAAAAAAATAGGAGATTGTCCCTTGATGAAAGCATTCTTGTTGACCATATGGCGCGAATTCGGCCTCCTGTAGCTAAACCTCTAGAGGTATTCATACTTTACATTGAGTTACCATTATAAAGAATTTCCTTTCATATTTTAATTGCACAGCTACATTTTCAGTGGATCGTTTGATAAACCGGTCACATGATGCTCAATCGTTGAGCAAGTGGCTTATCATTTGGTCTTCATGTGATCCTGTAACTCTTTTGCCCTATTTCTTACCAAATTGTTATCTACTTTGCTTGAACTCATATACTCTTAAATCTTAAGATGTTATTATCTGTCACGGAAACGTCTGTATTTCTATTATTTTTTTCTTTTGCAAGGCATGGTAGTATGCAATGAAACCATTAGTTTTGCTTCTGATTTCAAAATCCTCAAAATTTCTTATTCCTTGCCCTATGGCCCTTGTAAGGTGTATTGTATTAAGTTATCCATTTAGTCAACACACATGTTTAATCAGAAAAAAGGAACGTGGAAGGTAGTGGGAGGATTATGGTTACAGTCTCTAGTAGCCCGGCACAATTTGCATTTTGTATTCTCTTTTCCCCTTTGCCATCACTTTATTCTTTCTCTGCCATGTTTACCCAGAAAATCAAAATTCAATTTGAGGTTGATCTTTTCGATTCAGGGGTCCTTAGATATACATAAGAAGATTTCACCACCATTGAAGAGGCCATCTGCATCAGTTGATTATGGTAACCGTATTGAAAAGAGCAATGGTACTGTTGATCTTTTTGGCTTGCTTTCCATCCATGATGATAAGCAGGGTTTCTCAACTGCACCTCCTCCTAGTTGGACAACATTTGATTGTAAGATGACAATACTTCTATCACACATCTTCATAATCATTCTTCTATTTTCTTTTATTCCCTTGATATTGGAACAAGAGTTCTTGGAGAATAATAGAAGCTACTGAGGATGTGGCATTTTACATCAAATTATTTTGTCTAGATAAATTTGAAGCTGTTGAAACTTTTCTTCACTTCAGCAAGTTCTTTCTTCTGCTAATATCCTTGCACTCTTGTTGCATTCATAATGAAACTATGAACTCAGAAAATAGGTGCAGTTCATGTTATGCATTTCCAAGTTATTAAACCAGAATTTATGTTTGCAGGAGAAGGCGCGTAGGGTGTTAGTTTATATATTGTTGAGCTCTCTCTTTGGGTAGATGTCACAACTCATAATATCACAGTTACAGACATTCTTGCAGCCTTGCACGAACATTGAGCTGCATTTGACTGGTGTGTACTTTTCATTCCAAATTTAACAATGCTAATTTGATGTTTTTCTTAGTTTCCACGTTTTGATGATCCTCATGTTTTTGTACATTCACCTAAAATCAAGACTAGACATGGTTTTTGGCCTCGAATCTGCCCAACATTTATTCTGAGTTATAACTGTACTTCCTATTTTTAGTGCAAAAGGTCTTTTTTATTTTGTTCTGTATATACATGACATATCACACATGTCCTGAAAGTAGTTTATAAAAATTGTGTTTCACAGGTTTGAGGACAAATTTTTCAATTAACACGGGCTGGAGCAAGATATAACTTAGGCGCTCATCTGCAACACTTTGTCAACTAAATGGTTTGATTTTCATTGTTGGTCATATTACTTAATTGAAAAAACAGTTACTGATTCAGGTGAAGAAAGGGATCTAGGAAATTAGAGTTGTTAGCCTTTTCATCTTTCAGAGTCTCACTGGAAGAGGTTGTAGTTGAAAGATGCCCTGCTTATTTTTATTCTTCTTTTACTAGTGCGCCCTTTTTAGTTTTTTATTTTATTTTAAATTTGGGTCCAACCTTTTCAGTTTATATCAGAGTCTAAATGTAACGTTCCCATGAACCCAAGAAATATCAGTGTAAATGTACAGCAGCCAACTTGTGCATTGAACTTGGATTGCATAACAATGGTTTGATATGTTCAGAAAAAAGGGATGTGCATAAGTTAAACCAATTCAGTAAGAAAATTGATCCAAAAAACCATGAATAAGTTAAACAAAAAATTGGACAAACTGATAAGTGGAAAACTGATCGTTGTAATTATTTACATTTAGTTTTTAAACTCACTATATTAATTATATATTTATTTATTTTTCTAGATATTCATAATACTATCTTATTATTCATGCGTATTTGTAAAAACATAGTTGAGAAAGGATAAAAAAACCAAAACCTAATTTCCCTACATTAATTTTAGTCCTCTTACACCTCCTCTCCCCTTCCACCGCTAAGATCAAGTACCTTGCCATAAACTCTGACGCCCAACCCATGATCATGTTTGACAAGTTCGGGTTCACCCACAAAAGCCATGTGTTGGTTGCCCTCTCCTCTGTCTCTGTGGTGGTTCTATCCTCGGTGGCACAATCGGAATCCTCGTGCCTTGAATTCAAGTGCTCATGGAGATCTAGAAAACCCTTTCCTTTTGCGTCCCCGATTCACACTACATCTTCCACCTCTTCACCTCTCGCGACCTTTATCCCCTTCCTAGAGCATTGTTCAACCACTCCAACCTCGCACCTCCCCCAACGAGTACAATCTCTTCTTGGTCAACTGCGCGCCCTTGAAACCTTTGTCTTCATGATCGTTCGCACCAAGATCTTCGACCTTGATTATGATGGCTCCAGGAACTACATCTCTGTTGGCCAGATCCATCTTCCCTCAATCTTAATGAGGGTGATCTACTCACTATTTTTTACTTAGTGTTAAAGTTATTTACATGTGTATAGTTATTAAATTCTTAAAGAAGATTGTAATTAATTAAATTATAGTTTTTCATAGGGTGAAAGATACCTAAAATTATGGAATTATGTTGATTTATACATACAATATTTTATACTTTTTACACTCACATCTTATTGTTCATATCACATAAGAACAACATAGAGAAAACACCGCTGAATTATCGGGCAGAGCTTCAGTGGCATGCTGCGGAGACCAACAGAAAAGTTTAAACTCACGATCTATGGGAATGTGAGAATTAAACGTTAATCTATCACCAGTTATGCCAACCCTAGGAGACTATGAGATGTGTTTACTTAGATTGTCACATGATCAAATTTATAACATAATTTTTTTTCGGAGAATCTGTTGATATCATACACACATTATTTATGCCACCACATTTTTTCCAATAAGGTATACCACACTTGAAAAGTGTTGTTTGAAACAAATGTAATATGCATGTCGCATATTTAAAGTGTCGTATGCATTTTTCTCTTACCACAACTTAAAATGCGCCATACAAAAGAATTGACATAAATAGATGTGTGACTTGTCATCAATAAATTTTCCCTATCAAAGACTCAAGTTTGGGTTCCTCTGAATTTCCACTCAATTTAACTTAGAATTATAATCCTTTATCTCAACCTTTTTTACATTTGTGTCACGTCATCTAACCAAAATTGTTTTGAAATTCTTATTCAATTGAAGTCAAAATTTAACCTATATCTCTAATCCGACTCAAAACTTTTAACAATGCTTCCAATTTCTCATGCGTTAATTATTTGTCATTGGAATTTAGAAATTAGAAATGATTTGAAAACTTGATGACATTCTACAATAGAATTTGAGCGCGCACGATCCTCATCATAAGGACGCCCGCACTGTAGCTTACCCTCCGTAACAGAAACAAATAACCGTCTTCTCTCTCTAAACATAAAGGCGGGAAAACGATTCCCTCTCTCTCGTCGACGATCACTTCACTCTGCCAACACCGCCATACCTCACCCTCAAAGCGCTCTCTCTTTCCCTTCTTCTTCGTTCTCATCGGTGCTCTGAAAATTCACATTCTGAATCTGCAACTAGCTAAGATTTCTTCTCTGCAGTTTGAATCTCCTCGCAGGTACCTCGCATTTCACCTTTCATCCTCTTGAACATATCAAATCACGTATCAACTTTTCGCAATTCTCTGTTCGTTTCTGTTTTCAATTCGTTCAAATCAATTATGTTTTCGATTTTGATATTTCACACTCAGAGTTAGAGATAAACTTGCAATTTTAAGTTCTTTCAGAATTCACATTCAACTAGTTAGCTAATCAGAGTTTTTTTTTTTGCTGTTTTCTTTCTTGTTTCTGTGTGATTCGTAAGAAAATGGAGACAATCAGGCCAGCGTGGGCTGTCAAGGCTATCTTCGTGATCGTTTTCACTTCTGCTCTGTTCCGATGCGTCTGCGGCGTCAACATCACCGTCGGTGGAGCTTCCGGCTGGGATGTTCGATCCAACGTTCAGGCCTGGGCTTCCACCACCACATTCAATGTCGGCGATGATCTCGGTAAATTCCTACTGCAATTTCTCTCCATTTCCATTCAGAAATGCACACACTAATATTTTCCATTCACGCCAAAACAGAGCAAACACGTAATTAGATCTGAAAATTGAGTTTCTGAAGCTTTAAATCTAGCATGAAAAAATTAACAAACGATAGAGTAATAGTTAATTAGCTCAAGTTCTGTCAGATTTAGTTCAGTTCAATTACAATTTTCTCTTAGCGCAAGTTTCCTTCATTTTCTTTTACATTTTCTCGGTAGCCAAACACTCAAAACTAACAGAGTGCGGTTCACGTTTTACGTTTTGTACCGAGTAAACGCAAATTGCATGTTAGATTTACAGTAATTTGAATTTCAGTTGAATTTGGGAAGATAAATTGAAATTAAAACTCGAAGTGTGTGTGGGATGGTTGTTGCATGCAGTGTTTTCATACACGCCGGTGAACGATGTGGTGGAGGTGAACCAACAAGGTTACGCCACGTGTACGATCGCAAACGCCATCGGCACGTACGACACCGGAGAGACGGTGATCCCCCTCACCGGACCCGGAACCCGCTACTTTGTCTGTGGCCGACTGGGCCATTGCCAGCAAGGGCTCAAAATCGAGGTCCCAGTTCAGGCCCAGCCCAATAACAACGCTACCAACGCTAACAATAACAACGGAACCAGTGCCGATCCAAACCGTCGCGGCGGAAGACGCTCTCCTCCTCGACGTTCTCCTCCGATGATCCGCCCTCCTCCGCGCCTTTCTCCTCCGCGCCGGTCTCCTCCTTCTCCCGGGGCTTTTCCACCTGCGCCCGGGCCTTGCAATTGTTCCAGTGCTGAGGAGAGCCATCATGTGCTGTTGATGGTGCCATTGATTACCATCGTAATCACCCTCATACTCCTTTCTTCTCCGCCTATTCGCATCTAGCTGGTCATTCTTACCACGTCACACTGGAAATTTAACCCATGTTTCTTTCTTGCATTTCGTTATATGAATATTGCATTGTGTGATTTTGGGTTTGTTTGTTCATTGTTCTGTTGGTGTATGTGGAATTGTTCTGTTTCCTTCTTGGAATAACTCAGCTCACGGTACTCTATTCCTCAGGCATGTATGAATGTTTGATTCTGTGATTTGGGATTGTTTGCCCATTGTTCTGTTGGTAACTTGGTTTCTCTCTAGCCATGCTATGTACCTGTATGACAATCTGTGGAAGTATTATGTCTTTGGCTATAAATTGCTTCTTTCCATTAGACTTCTGACATGTTATAGTTCATTGCATTTTCCTATTGGTATGTTTTAGTTTTAATTTTTTTTTTGTGCATTTTAGTTCTTCAATTTATAGATTGTGTGATATTTTATTTTTTGCCATTTAAGGCCTAAGGCTGTTCAAGATGATTGGGCCATTTTATTACTCAAAACAGATTTTGGTTGGGCCTTCAACCTATCGGGTAGCAGCCACTAGCCCACTCCAATTGTAGGAGTAGCTAGCACCATCATTCTTATGCCATCCCATCTGAAACTATTTATTAAATTGTCTAAAAATAATCTAAAAGAATTTAGTTTGTAATAAAATTGTCATAGGTAAAAGGATTTAGACATGTCATACAAAATGAATAATATTGTAGTAAATGTCATAGGTACAACAAGTATTTCAATATGCAAGAATTGTTCTAATTTTATCAATGGTCCTATTTTGTTCCATCCATTATAAGTTACAAGTCCATATCTGGGGCTGTTTTCAGTGCTGCGTCTTGAGGCAATTGCTTCAACTTAAGTGCTAATTACTAATTGGCAGCTACTGAACAGCTTCTTACTGCTGGAAGCACTTATTGATCTCTTCCCCGTGTTGCCTGGGTCCCTCTACCATAGCTTCAGGTCCACAGCTTAATTTTGCCATACCAAGCGTATAGGCATTTTGTGGGTTGTTAAACATGAGTGGTTAATATGAAAATGACTCCTCTTTGATAATGGCAAACATGGGTCTTATTCTTCATTCCTCTTGATAGTATAGTCTTAGTTAATCAATTTAATTTATACATCATTATTGCCATAAGGCATTAGTAACTTATATAGGCAACTCTTTTCAATGCCACCCCCACTAGCTCGTTGCCTTTGCATTAGTAATTAAGATTTCTATTAAAAGAATACAAAACTAGTTATCAAATTACACAGCTAACTTCAAGGTATCACTATCCACACACAAAAGTAGAAAGAAAGGGTATAATTAGAAAGAGAAGGCCGAATATACATAAAAACTTTCTGATTGAAATTAAAGGCATTTTGCAGGAGGGTGGTGATGGTGAGGGTCCGTGTGTGTGGCTTCTTATAAATAAAAAACATTCACCAGCTGGTTTATATTTCAAATTGTACAAAGGTCCTACTTCTTTTTTGAGGTTCTGCAGTCTGTACACATAAACCACTCAAAGTTTGTGACACAACGAAGAAACATGGGGCTCTTCAGTTTCAAATTTCTCTGACATGTAAAGAGGGAACTTGCTTTCCGACCTTTGGCTAGCTCATAATTAAAATGAATGCTTAAAGAAACAGCAAGACCTACAACATCTATAATGGTCCATACCATACTTGACAGATTAGATCCATGTGCGTGTTTAAGGTCACTAAACTGTATTGTGCTAATCTCATATTTTGATCCCTAAACAAATTTAACCTTTGGTGATATTGACAGCATAACCAATTTGTTTAAGCCAAGATGCATATCTTAATTGAAGTGACATGCAACCATGCACAGTTGAAGGGACAACTTGCTGTTAGCGTTACGTTCAATTTATGTTAGTTCATTCACTTTAATTCAATCCATTCCACCCGCCAAAGAAAAAAAAGCTTTAGTTCCTTTCCTCCACAACACACCAAAGGGGGTCCATCGGTCTCTTAGTCCAACCCGCTGACCCTGAGTTTGGCCAATCGAGAAACAACAGCAACTATCAGTCTATCGCCTCCTTGCATGTGTAATGTTGTTATATAGGGGAGACTCAACTCTTATGTCCCTATTCAATGTCCTCTTCCCTTCCCTGTCTCATAAATTAAATTATGTCATATTATTTGAAAATCACTCATGAAAGGTACAACAATTAGAAACTGAGAATCTTCATCCGCTATAGGTGATGTTGTTTATTTATAGCACTCTTAGATCTTCTCCTCATAATCAATTATGACGCCTTGAAGTTACTCACAATTCTTCTTGCAGTTGATTTAGGGTTTAGATCAATTATGGGAGAACTTTCAAACTTTATGCAATTAGTTTGTGGTCCAGGTTTGCTCCCCCGTCCTCGTATGTCTGTTTCCTTGTAATTAAAAAGGTAAAAAGGAATTGGAGAAATTGCTCATGCAATTTCAAATATTTCTCTTACACTGATGCCTAGGGTAATTACATTATCAATACAAACATTATTCTGTAATATAAGAAACACTAGACTTCTGAATAGCTAGGAAAACATGCAGAGGAAAGACCTAGACAATAGAAAGAGAGCACAACAGGTTACGGAGAAACTAACTTATGTCCACTATGTAACAAGAAAAAAGGCCACCTTGTCTGATTCATGTCTTGCCTTCTTCACACAGTCTCAGCAGCAAAAATATGTACACTGAAAATCCTGCAAGACGTGAAAGCTTCTGTAAATTATTTCTGGCAGTCAAAGTTTATTCTGAGGAAAGCAAATCTAACCCAAACATGCCATATATGCACTAATTTAGATTACATTTTTCTACACACCAATCAAGTGTATTGTAGGTGGAACAACCTAATCAAGGCTAGATTCATTTAATTGTGCAAACAACTATTCATATTGTGGCCAGGTGTTAAAAGCCCAATGCTTCAAGAGTATAAGATGTCATAGATACCATGGAATCACAGGAACACTTTTAGAGACATAGGCATAGCGTCATATAAATGCTGAAATGTATATTTGTGTATACAAGAAGCTCTATTAAA
This sequence comes from Lotus japonicus, assembly GCF_012489685.1. Classification (NCBI taxonomy): domain Eukaryota; kingdom Viridiplantae; phylum Streptophyta; class Magnoliopsida; order Fabales; family Fabaceae; genus Lotus; species Lotus japonicus. Next base: position 60,352,134 of record NC_080042.1, read on the forward strand.
TCAATTCTGAGGTCATACCAAGTAGAAAAGAAGCATCAAAGTTAAACATAACATTTGATTATGTTTAATTTACACATAAAAAGATTCCACACCAAAGTGCTGTACTTAACTACCATTACTAATTCACTTTTAGTATATGCGAACAGTTGTCATCAACTACAAGACAAGGATTATCTATTCCAAAACATTCAATTGGTAGGTGCATGCTAATAATTGTTTTCTAACAAGAAAAGTACATAATAGCTAACAGTAAAGTTCTGCATGATACATCATAGAATTGGTAATGTGCTGAATGCAATGCAGAACTGAGAACAGAACACTAAACTAAAATTAAGAACATATTTTACACATGTACCTCCAATTGGTTAATAAACTTCCAGAGATTTTGTCACTTTGCTAAATATTTTCACTGTGACTGGTGAAAAGGAAAGAGTAACCTCATCAAATTCAAACACGACCGCGACTGACCATTTCCTTGAAACGCTGGTAAGATTCCAGCCTCTGCAACTTCATCTGATTGTTGAAATTCTTGATGAAAGCCTCTGATCTGAGTGCCAACTCCTCAGGGCTCATGGATTTTTCCCTCCTCAACGAGGCTCTGTCGTTGAAAGTGTCAGATTTTGTCAGCTCCTTCTGAGCCCAAGCCACTGGATCCTCACCACCACCACCACCCCTTTTACCATTGTTTCTGAATGGCTCTGCTTTCACAATCCTCGCAGTCCATGTATCACTCTTCTTCAGCTGTGGCTTCATCGTTTTTCCCTGTCCTTCCATTATAGCCCTCCACGTCGCTTCCAGTGTGTCGTCATCGTTGTCACCGGAATCCGGCAAGAAATAGTCGTTGGTGCAATTTTCCGGTGATGGGTCGTCAGTGATGAATTTGTTGAAAGTAAAAACAGAGTCATTCAGTACCCCTTTCTCTTCTTCTTCTTGGTCCACTTCCTCTATTACTACCTCTTCAACCTCTTTTTCTTCTTCTTCCTTGGGCTCTTTGGTTTCATGTTCTTCTTCTGGCTCTGTGATGTAGGTGGCAGTGTCCAAAACGGAGGAGGAAAAGGATATGGGGTTATTGCTGCTGCTTTTGTGGGGGAAGAAGTTGGAGGAAGCTGCAATGGTGAGGATGATGAAGTTGACTATAACATAGAGGAATGGAAGTGTTAGCCAGCTTCTTGCTGAGACCCAAAGACGAGGGAGAGTAGAGAGAACAAGGTCGAATGTGCAGGGGATTATGGTAACTTTCAACAAAACAAGAATGGAGGCAATCCCCATGGACATGATCACAAGCTTTGAGACCCATATAGCTGTTTCAAATCTGTTTGGTTTTAGAGAAGATGGGTTGTGAAAAAGATCCATCCTTACCAGATTGAAACACTACTAATTGATCACCCTTCAGAAAACCTTGATTTTGAACTAGAAAAAGTGAAAATAATTTGCCCCAGAAATTAAAATTTTTCAGAGGATGGAATTTATCAACTAGGAAATAAACAAGGTCAGGTCTTCAGAAGAATAAGATGAGACTAGAGCTTGAGAAACTGAGGGTATGAGACTATCAAATCATGAAGCTGGGTTACTGTAACAGAGAATAAGAAAGTTCTGAAAGTTTAATCAGGATGTTAACTAGGGGTTGCAGAAGCAAGATTTGTGGTGGCTTATATAGGATCTTTGAACATGAAACAGAAGAAAAAGGGACAGAAAGAAGAAAGAAAGGGAAAACTGATAAGATAGAGGCCTAGAACTTCAGTCCTCTCAATAATACAGAGAAAGAAAGAAGGGTTTTAAAGGGAGAGAGCTTTCAGGTTTCACTGTTTCAGGTGCTGTAGGTAGATGCAGAGACAACAAAAATTCCATTTTAGAATAGAGGAAGGACCACAGGAGAGTCAGGGATCTAGAGGAGGGGATTTAAATGAAGAAGCATGAGGCTCTCTTATCTTTCTCATACCAAGACATTGATAAATTACCCACCGATTCAAATTACATTTTCCTTTTTGTATTTGTCTCTTCCTCTAATGACACAACATTCATTTTTACTAATAACTCTCACAATTTCAATCTGAATGTCATATGAAAGTGAATGGTGCCCGAGGGTTAGCTCAAGTGGTAAGAGATAGGGGACATAAGGGTGGGAAGGAGAAGGTCCAGGGTTCGAATCCTGAAAGAAAACTTATAAGAGTCTAGTATTTAGTATACGAGTTTTATTAGAATTTTGGAAACCTAATTCAACTCAAAAGTTAGCTTAAGAGTTGATCGTTAATTTATCTTTTATATACACTTATTTGACCATGCATATCTTTAGCTAATGTGAGACTCATGCTAAGGGGTGGACATCTGGTGAGTGGAATGAACATCAATAGGTGGCCCAAATATTGGTGGTCTCCACAACAAATGGATCTAGGATAGACTGTAATACCATATTAAGTAACAAATTATCCCAAAAGCTTAAGCTATTGGGTAGGGGTTACATGAATAGTTTTATATTATATTTTAATTAACAACTCACCTACTAAGGAGTGTGTAAAAACTCACATACCGAATCAGCTAGCCTCAAAAATGGATGGCGCTAAAGCGTTTCACATATACCCGACCGTTGGGTCAAGGGCTGAGCCTCGATGAGTAGGAGGGGGTTGCGGTTGCTGCAAAACCTGGGGGCGCAAGCCTAGGCAGAGCAGTCGCCGGTGTAGATCTTGGTGGTAGTAGCAAATATTCAAGTGAGAACGTTGAAGGCCGAAGAGGGGAAAAGTTCCATGTGAACCTCTCTTGCGTGAGGGGGTGCCTTTACCCAACAACTTAACCTTTTGAGATAATTGGTTATTTGACATAATATCATAGCCTCTATGTGACTTAGAGGTCTAAAGTTCGATCCTTACTCGCCTCACTTTCTAATTAAGAAAAAAAGATATTTAAGCATATGGTAAGTAGGTCTGGGCATTTACCCACACTTCAAGACATAAATGTCCATGTTAGAATATAATATAAAATCATTCATATGACTCTTCTCTAATAATTTAAGCTTTTTAGATAATTGATCACTTGACAAGTTTAAATATTTAGCCTTCACCGGAAATGAATTAATAAAGAAAATGATAAAAAGTGAAAAAAATTAAAAATTGCACCTCAGTTAAAAATTGAAATTAATATAGAGAATTTTAAAAAGTGTATATTTTTAATAGAAGTATACTTATTTTATTAAACAAAAGGAGGTAAGTGAGACGCTTTAGAAATTAGAATAGTAGTAGTAGATATATCAAGACTTCATTTGCACCCTTTTTAATAATTCTATCACTATAATGGTAAGATAATAGAGAGCCCACCAATGTTCTTTTTAATTATTTGGATCAATTTTGCAAAGTCAAACAAAACTAAAAGTTTGAACATGAATAAAAATCTTACAACTAGTTAATTGATCATTGATTAATTCAGTTGTTAGCATGGTTCAATTATTTTTTCTATTGAGAATTAGTGTAACTAATGTTGGAAGGTAATTTAAGTTATCTGAATTAAAGTTGCTGTGTTGGGCGACGGCGAGCTCAATTTGCGGAGGTGATAATACCAACTTTTGGCACCACTAAGCTAAAGCTGATAAACTAACCATAAGTGTACATCGCATATATATAGTTATATACACAACAAAGTGACAATTTACTGCTGGATTCTGGATTTTTCTTGCGTGGACAGTGCTATTCTTTTGCTATTTTTTATGTCTTAAAACATGGAGAACTAAAAGAAAAATGTTCCCCCAAAACAGCTGTCCAATGTTTGCAAGAATTTGTGCAATTTGTAATTCTATTTTTGCCACTTAATTTTCCACATAATTAATCAGATATATATGTAAAGTTGGTTCCACCATAAGCTGGGTAAAGTTGAGACTTCACCTGAGCTATAATGAGGTGGGGAATGATATTCATAAATGGGAGGTGGGGGAACAGAGGGATCGAGAGAGAACAAGTGCTTGGTGATTTGTCGACCTTCCTCTTCCATTAAATTGTGGTAACTTGATTTTTGAGAAAAAAATAAGAACTTGTTTAATTTTTAAAACATATATCCTAAAGATTTTAAGAACTTAATTCATTGTTCAGAACACCGCTTTAAACTTGTATAAGCATAAGATTCGTAATCATGTGAAATAAGGGTTTCAATCAGAAAAAAATGATAGTAAAATAGTTGCTCGAAAATTAGCTGCAAATTTGCTATCGTAACAATTTAATAGCAAGTTTATATTCACCTCTCAAATAGATGGTAGACGCTAGATCACCTCTAATTAAAAACCATGATGTAAATTTATAACTACATTACTATTTTTTCTATTGGCTTGATAAGATATCATTGACACAAAAGTTTTCCATCCTAAGCAATTATATTTTCATCAACCATAAAAACTTATATAATAAATATGGCTGTTTTTTTTTTCTTTTGAGCTACACAATCTAATAAATAAATATGATTTATTTTTTTTTGGTTACAAGAGGAAACAAATATGACTTGTTTGATTGCCCATTTCTTATTTTTATTTTCAAAGAAAATAAAAAATAAAGCTGAAAACATATTTGGTTGATTTTTTTAGAAAATATTTCAAAAATATGATTAAAACAAAAAATTATTTTGACTGAAAATGAATACGAGTTACCACCATCGTCACTGTCACTATCACCACCCAACCATTTCTGTTGCCGCCGGCACCATCACCTTTGTCACCACTATTGTCGCCAATACCACCATTCTCATCGCCACGCTTCTTCCACCACTACCATTACCCCTGACACATTTGTCAGCACCATCATCGTCATTATTTCTACTACCATTAACTAGTGAGATGAAAATTTCTGATGGTGAAAATTGGTGTAATGATGGTTGTGGCGGTAACGACATAGTGATGATGGTTGAGGTGGTAGGGGCGATGACAATGGCGGGGCCGATCACAACGATAACGACAATAAAAATAAAAATAAAAAGTCATAACAGACATGTTATCTAAATTTGAAAAATTTGAGAATAAAAACTATTTTCGAAAATAAAAATAAAAAATCATATAAAATGGTTTCTCAAAACAAACAAACTCTAAATCTACAAAAGAGAATGAATCATTTTCAATTCAACTAAAACTGTGTTTGATTAAGTTTAGAAAGTGAGTTGAAAGTGATAACACATTTTTCCTGCATATTTTTTCAAATTGTCAAATTTATCCTATTAAAATAAAAACTTTTACATTTTTCTCAATGTCTACACAAATACTAATATTCCATCTCTTTATAGAGTGCATCTAGAGAAGGGGGAGAGACCGACATTCCTGAAAGAAAATTTTAAGACAACAAGGAAAATTGTGGAGGACACGCGCGCAATGTAAACTCCGTGCACTTGCTTAGAATTTCGTCAAAAAAAAAAATGTAAAGCACAATTCACACTATTTGAATATAGTAGGTATATAGTAGTATTTTGTTGCTAGTTAATTGAGTGAGTAGAAGCATCTGGCATGGGGTCACTTGTCTTACCCTAGGGAACCAGCCACCCACTGACCCCCCCCAAGGCCCAAGCTGCTATAATATAACCCTCTCTCTATCTTAGCAGCTTAAATGTCTGCTAATCATAACCACAACACCTTCTTTTATTTATTTATTTCTCAAACCACAATTTGGACACTTTCGTTGAAGTAGAGTTTTCAAATTTGAGCTACAGCCTTGTTCTTATTTTGATTGAATTAGGCTAGTCGAATTACTCGAGAAGCTGTTGATTGAGGAGGAAACGATAACATTCCGTTTGAGGTAAGCTATTTCCAGTGGGGATGGAGAGAAGTAGCAGAGGGCCGAGCACCATCGCCGAGCCTAGGAGGGGTTCCTGCGAAGACACTGAAACCTAAGTTAGTGGCTGAGGAGCTTTGGGAATCTCTAGCTAAGACATTGAGAATGGATAACGTACCTGACTCCTCTTGAGAGAAAGCCTTATATACCCGTTGGCGTTCCAAGATCCACTCGGCCACTCCCCTGCACCTCCTGCACAAAAATTTCACACTTTTAACTCACACCCCACAATCATTGTGGACTAGAGTTAGAAGAGTATTGTTCCAGGAGAAGATCAGCAGTCGGTCGCTGACGCGATGATCAGTCCCAGACGATCAGACCCTAAAGCTGGTCATCTCCAGCCGACCAAGCTTAGGGAAGACCAGACTAGACCAACCAGTCGCTTGTGAGGGCACAATCCTCATCACCTCACCAATCTCATCAATGATTCTATGACCTAGCTATAGGAGTAGGCGTGAGACTCAAGATCTAGTCCTCATTAACGAGGAACCTCTGGCCCATGGATCGCTGCGAACTGTTGGTAGCTTAGAGAGATCCAAGGCTCCACGCTTGCCCAGATTCTAAGCACTCATTGCACCCTTTGGGCTACCCCTACCATATGAACGGGTATACATGGCTCCTTCCTAAAGCTCTTCAGTCACTAACTTAGGCATCAGAATGACTTCACAATGACCCCTCTCGGATTCGGTGACGGTGCTCGACCCCCTACTACTTCTCTCCACCCCTTCTAGAAAGAGCTCTCCTCATCCGGAGTCCCGTTGTATCCCATCAAAACATAGCTTGTTTCTAGCCCTAAACAAAATAAACCAAAATGCAAACAAGTTCTGCAACCTGCTCTGGGGCTCTCAAAAAGACATATTGCTCCAAATTCTATGCAAAAAAATGATAATATATGGAGATAATTTTTCTATAGTTATTTACTTTTATATACAAACTTGATCATTGAACCAAATAAACCAGATTTTAATTTGATCGGTTTGATTCATATATTTTAATTAATAAAAAACTCTCAATTTGTGAACACTTCTATTGCTTATCATTGATTCTAGCAATTTGATTAGTAAATGTTTAGTGTTCACTGCTCTGTTTAAGTATTAAGTTGTTATTTCTCATAAAAAAATAAATGAGTTAATCATATACAATATGATGTGATTCGAAGATAGACGAAAATAAAAATTAGGTATATGTACGGCTGAAATCCGAAACTTGATGTTGTATCAATTGCAACAAGCAGGAAAATCATCCTGCAATCTATCACCTCTAAGCCAACAAAGTGTCAATGTGAGCTCCATATATAATATGACATCAAATCAATTGGTCTTTCGGCTTTTTCCTCTTTATTTTGTACTGTTGAGGCACTTCCTTTTTCTGTCATCTAGTTTCCTTTTTTCTTTTGCAATTCTTTTCCTGCCATATATTTTACATTTTAGTATATCTGCTTTTGTTTTCAAATTTATTCATGTTTGATTATAAACATATAATTTATGCTTATAATATTTTCACTCTGTTTTTTTGGGGGCGCAAAGGTGTTCTTCTTCTATCAGAAAAAACATGTCTATAGTAGTACCCATGATATTCAAGAATTGGGTATATAATGTTTTTGAAAGGGGGTATATAATGTTAAACCAATGAGTTTTACATTGGATTAAAGATCGGATGTAACGTTCAAAAAAAAAAAAACAAGATCGGATGTATTATGAATGTCAAAATTAAGTGTTCACTTGAGTTAAGTTGAATTAATCCGAGTCTAAAGTGTCTTTCAAATATTGAGAATTTCAAACATCAGATCAGATAAATATTGATATGAAGGTTTATATACTCAAGACATTGTTTGGAATATAAAAGTTTTTAAATAATATAAATTTTAAAAAAATATATAGTTAATTTGTTTTTTTGAATTAATATAATTTTTTTTTGAAAGGGAATTAATATAATGAATTATGAGAGTGAGGGTGAGAGCTATACTGAATGTTGAAGACAAGAAAAAACAGATAATATTATCGAACGATCGAACATCACAAACAAGAGCAAGAAAGATCGAGCCAAAAAAGTTCTTTTCGTGAAGAAAACAGAGTGCAATGAATCTACGAGCGTAGAAAGAATTCTAATTAAAGTTTTTAAAGAAGTTATTGTAGCTGCAAAGAGATAATCTATTGCAAAAATTTGAAATCGAATCCTATTGAGAATAATTATTGAAGCTAACCTAGCTTCTAAAGTGCTAACATTTTAATAATGCTAGAATACTTTTACTTACTGGTTTTTTTTTGTAAAGGCCACAAAGGTGCTACTACAAATTAAACACTTTTTTTTGTAGTGTATTTGGATCATACTGAATATTCATCGAAGTGTTCACAACCCCATCATGAGATATCTAACAGTGACTCAGGTGATTCAGGTCAATGTATTTATTCGTATCATGAGATATTCATCGGAGTGTTCACAACCCCATCATGAGATATTTTAAGAATGGCCAGATCAATTTATTGAATTTTAACACTGGCCCTACAATGAAATTCGAATTGCCTTTGATAAAATATATTAAAATTTTGTGGTCAATTGAACTTTATATAAAAGGTTAATTCAAATATAATGGAAGATTGTAATCTCATAATCTCATTTCTAATATATTAGTATCTCTAACTAATGTAGATTTAATACTGATTGAAAAGTTCTTCATGAATAAACTTTCTAAACTCACTATTGATGGGACGAAGGGAAAAGTTGAACTCAAAATCAATCACGAGTCATTTTGACAAATTCTCATATATAGACTACGTATGGAAACATTTACATACGCCAATGCTTTGAACTTTGAAGCACACTAACGTAAAGTACTGTTTGATAAGTGATAAGTACCTAACACTAGAGAATTATTGTATCCACAAGAGTTGGATTTACTACACGTTCTCTCTTCTTTTTTATCCATAAAAAGAGGCCTCCCTAATTATTTTGATAGTAAACTTTTTAGCCATTCAAAGGCTGAAATAAAATATCTTCAATCATTGGTGAAAAAGAAAAAAAAATACAACTCTTCTCAAAAGCATCATCGATCGATCGATCGTTATGCCCTCTTCACGGGATTCCATATTCCAATTTCATGTAAGGTAGTATAATAAATTCAACTGTGTTCAATGATTTAACTATGCATTGGAATGTTCTATTCTTTCTGCGTATGATTCTAAATAGAGCGAGGGAACTATATGGCTGCATATAAAATAAAAAGCAAGATTAATTAGGTGCGTTGAAACGTGCATTGTTTGGTAAAATGTTTAAGATAAATTGGGATAATCCTTTCGATAAAGCATGGAAAGATATAGTAAATAATTGGGTATTATTTGGGGCTTAAGCGGCATATATCATTATCAAAAGGCTTAATTGCACTTTTGGTCCCCCAACTATTGCCTTCCTGCGAAAATCGTCCCCAAACTTCAAAATTAGCAAAACACGTCCTCCAACTATACACCCGGTTGCAAAATTGGTTTTCCGTTAACTTCCGTCAAAAAACTAACAGAATATTCCGTTAAAAATGAATTAAAAAATAAAAGAAAAATTCTTCTTCTTCCTGTTCCAGCATCACCTTCTTCTTTCTGTTCCAACTTCTTCAATTGGGCCATGCTCTTTTCTTCTTCGTTACACCGCCAAGCTCCTGTTATGCCGGTGATGGCGGCGTTTTCCAAGCTCCTGTTTCGCCGCCATCACTGACCGCTTTCCACCATCAACTCGCCTTCTTCCTTCGATTTCGATCTGAGCTCGCCTTCTCCTTATGGAAGTTGGGGTTTTCGTTCGGTATGGATTTGGGGTTTTTGAGATTCAAACCTCACCCTCATCACCTGCAAAATCTCATATCTGAATCGTTGGGCTGGTAGCGAGATTGGTGCCTTTGTGAGGGGTGGGTTTCAGGGGTGGGTTGCGGGTGAGGTTTCAGGGGTGGGTTGCGGGTGACGGTGGGGATGGGGTTGGGTTGCAGGTGAGGTGCGGTGGGTTGCGATGGGTTTTGGGTGGGGATGGGTTTCATGGGTAGGTTGCAGGTGAAAGAGGGGACGACAGAGACAGAGGGAGGAAAAGGGACAAGGATGGGATAGAATCGATGGTGATTTTTTATTTTATTTTCCAGCAATATGTTAAGTTTTGGACGGAAGTTAACGGAAAACCAATTTTGCAACCGGGTGTATAGTTGGAGGACGTGTTTTGCTAATTTTGAAGTTTGGGGACGATTTTCGCAGGAAGGCAATAGTTGGGGGACCAAAAGTGCAATTAAGCCTTATCAAAATGCTAAAGTACAACATATCAAGGGTATGCTCAAAAACAAGGACGCCTTATTAGAATTTTGATACTATATATGTAAAAAATGTATCTTATGAGGATAAAATTAAAATATTTTTATGTGAAAATATAAGAATAAATTATGACTGTTAGATCTCATCATGAATGATCTAAATTAAAATAAGTTAATAGGAGTTGGTGGCGACTTCTTATTTGATGGGAGACATCATTATCTAGATCTAGCGGACGACTCTACAACTTGGTGAGCAATTCTCTGTCTAGCGAGCGATCTCACATTTGGCGAGCCCTTAGCCCCACAACTTCTTCGTCCTGCGGGTGATCTCTTTATACGTGGGCGGTCTCAAATTGCCTTGTATATTAGTCGTCTCAGTTGGCAATTCATGTACTCTTTATGCCATGTTGGTTTGTCACTTATTTTGGAGTCTTAGGAGATCCCGCCTGTGATAAGTTGTTTCTGTATATGTCATTTTGCACCAAAGCCCAAATCCATGTATTTAGGGCTAGACATCTCTATAAAAGGGGAATGTATTATATTATGTATGTTCACTTGAATATCAAAGCAGTTAGGCCTTAAGGGATTCCTACTTTTGCTAAAGCTCTGATTTGGTTAGCTTTATTGTCTCATTATACATGAACAATACGAAAAGTAAAAACCGTAATATAAGTTCGTAACCGTCTATTTACGCGTAAAAATTGCACATACAAATAAATAGATCCAAAAGGGCAATCCGAGACTTGGATCAGGTCCTCAAGTACTGTAGGTTCTTAAGCTTGATGATTACAAAACAGTGTGTTGGGGGTGTGTGATGTATGTGTGACTTTGAAATGTTGCTAGGTCTTAAGATCGATGAGAAAACGACAAGTTATCCAATGATAGCTTGATAAATCAAATCAGTCCCAATGGACCTCGATTTGAAGTACGAAAAAATTCAAAATCATGGTGGTGATAGAAACCGAAATTCACTAGTACCTATATAACAAAAATCAACGAGAAGGTAAAGTAAAAGGAAATGTGATTAATAATATCAAAGCATGAAAGGAGTGGAAGGAAATTCATGAGATGTGTTGTTCCTTTGATCATGATTGTCTACATTTTAGCTAAGGTGTGTTTTATGTGACATGATGTGGGACCAGATGTTCTAGCATCTTGGATGCAACATTTGTCCCTGTGAGCCTGCTCTGTGTTAATTGTTGTTTTCGGGAAGCTTTGGATTGTTTACGTGGTCAACAAGTTAGGGTTGTTGAAGGAGCTTCCGTGTGCTACTCAGAGAATATATCAAGTGTGATCAAATCGGCTGCAAAGAATTTGATTTGGATTTAATTGTGTGAAAGTTTTATCTTTTACTCAAATCTTACTTGTTAAGATTTGTTGCCTGTTTTTTAGAAGATTCACTTCCTGGATATGTTGTGGACTCTTTGTTCATTCAAGCCCATCGAAGACAAGGCCTGAAGAACTGCTATATTAGAAGACCTAAACCTAGTTGCTAGGCGTGCTTTTTGTTGAGAGATTAGGGTTTTATTCTTGTGAGTTCATACTGTGTTTTTCAACTCTCTTAGCCATTCTATTTGTTATCCTTTGGCTGGGAGTTGTTTGGTTGTTTTGTGTTTGATCGTGACATCTGTCTTTGCTTTTGTTGTAAGGGATCAATCACTATGGTAATGATTATGAGAGAAAGTGAGAGAGACTCTCATACTTAGGGAGAGAACTAAGTACAAAACACTGGGTGGTATTAGGGGACATGGGTATTAAGCAAGGTTTGCTTCTGTAAAATCATTGTACCAATACACTAATAGTGGATTTGCTTTCTCGGGTGAAAACCCTCCAGACGTAAGTGATATTGCACCGAACTACGTTACCAATCTCTTGTGTTAATCTTTATTGTTTTACTGGTTAATTTTCTGAAATGCACATTTTTGTTTGTGATATATTGTACACGATGTCTTAGACATTAAGTAGAACATCTGTCCTACGGTTGCTAGAATTTCAACATAAACTTTGTGCGATCGTGTATCATGTATGATAGACACTGGCTTTTAGAGTGTGAGTATTAGATAGCCAACCATTTTTCCATATTACAAAAGCTTATTTATAGTACATGATAACTGAAAACTAATCCTAAGAAGTCTTGAACTTGTTTCTGCAAACCTCTCAAACTACTTTGAACTAAGCTTTAAGTTTTTCACATCTTGTAACCGCTAAGATCATGGTATGTGGTCGTTAGTGTGTTCAACTCCTTGATCGTGGGATCCTGAAGTGAGTCATGACATCATTGGACTTTGCCTTCGAATCATGCTTGATTCCTCCTCAAATTCAGTCATCCTGTACCGGTTGTTTCTTTAATACTTAAGCAAAAGATGTCTAATTGTAGATGGTGCCTCCTCCTTTTGAACTTCCACCCATCTTGAATGTGACTCATTTTATTTGTAGGTTTATTTGAAGTTTCAATTTAGACCCTCCACACTGGCTAAAAACCTCGTGCAGTATGGCGTGCCTTCAAAACCTCCCTTGGCTTTTGCCACAGTCAACTCCGAAATGGGCATCTTATTTGCTTCTACGTTTGATGATGAGCCTTTTTTTAATCTTTTTGATTTTTTTTTATCTTACTCCACACATAATTTCACTTAAGTTTTTTTTTTACATCGGAAAGATAAATTACATCTTCAAGGAATTGTTCATTGGACCTCATAAACTCACTCAATATATTTTTTAGTTCTTACCACTTAAGCTATCATTCGGAGATCACTCATGTTTTTTTAATATATATGATTAAAATTTATTTGTGAAAAAAAAAATTGAGAGTAGCGATAATCTTAATTCCACAATACCATGAATATATACCTCAGGCCGGTCATATTTGTAACATTCAATTTCAATTATAAATAGACATGATTATATGAGTAAGAAAATCTCCAATGAGGTTGCTTAATTAATCCAGTTTGAGCACTTAAGCGACATTGCTTATTTTGGAGCACCATTGGAGCAACACGACATGACAGTCTTGTTTTTTTTTTTTGGTAAATAAAGCTAACAAAAGAAAAAGCTAAGGCCTCAAATGAGGAACACCAAGGCTATCCGCCAGCAAAAGAGGAGCAAGGCCCGGAGGAGGCACCAAGAACTGCACTATCTGCACACCATGTAAGTCAGCACCAAGCTTCGCCATAAAATCAGCTGGAGCATTCCCTTCGCGAAGAGTATGCTCCAAAACAACCTGCCAAGGCCGCTGAAGCAAAGACTTGATAGACCAAATCAACGCAGCATAGATATGGAACCGCGCCACTGAACCCTTGACGGTATCAAGAGCCAAAGCTGAATCCGAATAAACCAAGACCTGGCGAAATCCTTGCTCCCAACAAAGAGATAAACCATGAAGATGCGCCATCAGTTCCGCCTGGAGAATCTCGGAATGACCAATAGCTCATGAAAACCCCAGTAACAACCGACCACCCTCATCGCGAATTACACCACCAAAGCTCGTAGGTCCCGGATTCCCTTTGGAGCTGCCATTGACATTAACACAGACCCACCCCGGCTCCGGTGCCTGCCACACAACCCAACACGGTACTCGAGCTGGTCTATCGCCCACAGCACACTCTAGAATACGCAAAAGGGGAGCCGCGAGACCAGAAACTGCATGCACGGAGCAAGGTACACCCTCGAAGACGACACAACAACGGACCCTCCAAATGCACCAGGCATAGACCAAGAACATTTCCTTCTGATTCCGAGCAACAGAATCAAGCCACAGGCAGAAAGACGAGCTGCCCCAAAACTCTGCAGCATTGAAACCCAGGGAGAGCCACACCTGACGAGGCACGAGACAGTCCCGCAAACAGTGAATCAAGGACTCCGGGAACAAATGGCAACATCGACACAGGTCTGGAAGAGGAATGCCACGGTGTGACAGAGTAGCCGCAGTAGGGAGAAAGTTATGGCAGCATTGCCAAGCAAATATCCGCACCTTCTCCGGAACCTTGAGGCCCCAAATCCAAGTCCAACCATCACCAGAAAAGGGCATACCTACACCTCTCCGCAACCAATCATAGCCCTCCTTAACGGAATACTGCCCATGCAAACTGTGACGCCAAGTGAGTAAATCCGGAACATTATCATTGATGCAAACAAGAACAGAAGCCAAGTTGTTTCGAAGGGGCAATGGTAGCATGGTATAGATCACACGGAAGTCAATAGCACTGTTTGAGCAAACATCTTTCACTCGCAGCTCAATGTCCAAGACATTAACAAAAGGGACCTGCTCACACAGGAGACCAAGACCGAACCAATTGTGATACCGGAATGATAGGTTCCCAACACCAACCCGCCACTGAAAACCATCATGCAACACGTCCTTAGCTTTACAAATAGCACGCCAAGCCGGTGAACACACAGTAGGTGTAGTGTGAAAAAAGTCCCGCCCCCTAACATACTTGGCACGAAGCATATTAACCCACAATTTATTGTCACTGTGCACCATGTGCCACACTTGCTTACCAAGCATGGCAATGTTAGTCTCCCGGACTCGCCGAATCCCTAGACCACCCAACCGCTTGGGTAATGTCATTTTATCCCATGCCACAAGGTGCACCCCCCTTGCTGCCCCCTTGTTCAAAATAAAGTTCCTAGCCACTGAGTCAAGGTTATTGCAAATTACTTGAGGTAACCAGTAAATATGCATAGTATGGATAGGCATGGAACACAAGACAGATTTAACTAAAGTAACCTTCCCAGCCTTACTCAACATGTTACTCTTCCAAGATGCAAGCTTGCGGGGTACCCTGTCCAAGACCGACTGGAAATGAGCACTCGTTTGCCTACCAGAAAAGATAGGAAACCCGAGATACTTATCAATGCGATCAATGAATTAAATGGATGTGCAAGCTGTGATTCTCTCCCTTTTTGCATGAGAAACTGAAACAGAAGCATAAGCCCTGGATTTTGCCAGATTCACACTAAGCCCAGAAATACGACAAAACTCCTCAAGCACACTTTGGATGACCCGCACCTGAGATATCTTCGCCTTAGAGAAGAGGAGAACATCATCAACGAAGAATAAATGGGAAATCAGCGGACCCGCCCGAGCAGTGGGTAAAGGATGCCACTGCTTAGCCTCCACCTGATGCTGAATGAGCAGGCCTAGACGCTCCATACATAAGTCAAATAGATAAGGAGACAACGGGTCGCCTTGCCTTAGACCCTTGGCTGGAGAGAAAGCCGATAACCTGACACCATTCCACAAAAGCGAAAGTGAGGAAGAGGACACACAAAACATAATAAGCTCAATAGTACTGGAGGGAAAACCAAAGAAAACCAAGGTGTCCCTCAGAAACGACCAGCTCAGCTTATCATAAGCCTTCTTTAAGTCCAACTTAAAGATAAGATGTTTATTCTTCCTATTCCGACGAGACATAGCATGAATCATCTCTTGCAACACAATTGCATTATCAGAGGTGCCTCTTCCAGGAATGAAACTGCTTTGAAGAGGGCCAATGATCTATGAAATAAAAGGTCGTATCCGAGCCACAAGGACCTTAGTGATGAGCTTATAAGCCACGTTACAAAGACTAATCGGTCGAAGCTCCTTAAAAGAAGACGAAACATCCACCTTAGGAATAAGAGCTATCAGAGTCTCAGAGACAATAGGGTCAAAAGAGCAAGTATCAAATGCATTCCGCACTAATTGCCAAACATCATCACCCAGGACATGCCAAAAGCTTTTGAAAAATATCACCTGAAAACCATCAGGACCTGGGGCTTTGAGCGGCTGCATGGAAGTTAGCGCATTCCAAACTTCCGCATTGGAAACCGGCTGGACAAGGTCATTGCACCACTCTCCTGTCAGCAGGACAGGAGCAGAAGATGGCATAGTGCAAGGAGAGACCTGAACCTGCGAGAAAAAAAGAGATTTAAAGAATAAAAAGGCTTCCCTCTTCAAAACATCCTCCTAATCACAAAACTCTCCAGAGGGAAGAGTCAAAGCATGAATCCTACTGCGACGACGCCGGATAATAGTCTGAGTATGGAAAAATTTAGTGTTGCGATCCCCAAGAAAGTAAGCTTGCTCTCTAGACTTTTGAAACCAAAGCATTTCCTCTTGCCGGAGAACCAAGTCCAAATCATGCTCAAGGGAATCATTCAACCGCAACAAAGAGGCGGAATCTACCCTCTCTAGCTTACGTTGGATGCCACGAATTCTTGCTTCCAATTCACACTTACGGTGAAAGATATTGCCAAAAATTTCCTTATTAAACACCAACGAGCGGTCCTTGACTAAGCCAAGCTTGCTCAACATATTACCGGAACCACTCCAAGCATCCTCCACCAACCCCGCGTAGCCATCATACGAAAGCCACGCAGCCTCGAACCGGAAGGGGCGAGGGCCACGCGGCGGGGCATTACCATACCGAACAAGGAGGGGGTGATGATCAGAAGCAACACGCGATAGAACCTCAGCTGTAGCTTCTGGAAATTCCAAGCGCCAAGCAGGATCGGTAAAACACCAATCAAGCTTCTTGTAGAGGATCGGAACCCCCCCCGCTTACGAATCCATGTAAATTTATAGCCCACCGGCTGGATGTCCAATAAGTTGCAAGTTTCCACCATGTCCTGGAACGGCGCCGCTCGAGTGAAAGAGAAAGAACCTCCCCTTTGGTCAGACAGATACAAACAATCGTTAAAATCCTCGAGCATGAGCCATGGCGAATGCAAGTTTGCTCGCAGAGATGAGAGATGGTCCCAACAAAGTGCCCTGGCTGAAGGTGTTGGGCTGGCATACACCCCTGTGCAGTACCAAAGCAAGCCACCTCTAGAGGCCTGGATAGTCACAGATTGGTTGTGGGAGTCAACAAGCGAGAAGTACCCAGCAAAAGCGGTCGCACACAAGCACTAGATGCCCCCAGTGTGGCCTTGAGCCTCAACAATGTGGATTGGTTGAAAACCCAATCTTGTCCAAAAGGAACGAACCCTATTGAAAGCCACATGCGTTTCAAACAGGAAAATTAGAACTGGTTGTTTCGCACGAATAATCTCCTGAATATGCCTCTTGGAGGAGGCAGTCGCTGCCCCCTTACATTCCATGCAAGGATATTAACATCTTTGAACTCAATCATGGTTAATGATAATATGGGGGAGGCCAGCACCTGGACATCAAGATTCCAGGGGAGCAACCGGGAGGTCAGGTGGCTGCTCCTGGAGATGAGGGGTGGAAGTTGCTGCGAGAGCAAGGTTCAGGTTCTTCACTGCTCGTGACTAGGTAGAAGTGCACATGATAGCATCAGTCTGGGTAGAAGTGCACATGATAGCATCAGTCTGGGCTTGTGCCGTCCCTTTGGCTCGATAGAATTTCCTGGGACCCTGCTTCAAGGTCGTAGATATGGGCCGCGAGGGTGTTGGCGTAACTTGGCATCCCTTGGACGATTGTTCCGGCGTGCCATCGTTGCTCCGACGACGCTTGAGGGGAGTGAATTGATGCTGACTATCCACTCAAGCCACTCCCATGGTAGACTGAACTGGGGTCCCACTTTCCTTGGCCCCACTTGACTTGGGTGGCCCCTTATTCTTTGAATCTGCTATTTTGGAATTTCCTAGTTTTGTGCCCTTGATTCCTTCCTTGGAGTTATTAGCATTTAATTTCTTGGATTTCTTGCGTTTCACCACAAGCCAATCCCCATGTTGTACATCATCCGATGGCCCCACCGCTGAAGAAGAAATGACGTCATCATTTGACTTATTTGCCTTAGGGTTTGGAGCAGGCTTTGATTGGTCCGCCGCTGCCGCCGGAGCAGATGCTTTACCAGCAGTTTCGTGGGATCCATCATCTTGGACCTTGCCCGATGTGCTCACAAATGATATGGAGACCCTCGTACTCGACTCGAAGCCAGTGACCTCTAAACCAAACCTTACCCACAACCGGTAAGCTCAAATCAATCTCAACGCACACTGGCGCATACTTGCCCCTCATGGCCTTGATAGTATTAGAATCGACCATCACCGGTGAACCCACGGTTGTAGCCAAGGCTAAGAGGAAGCTCTCATCATAAAAGGTGAGGTTCAAACGTGGGAAACGCACCCAAACCAACATCTTTCCAACCGCGTGTGGTGTGGACACAAAGTCTGGACTCCATTGGCTAACAACGATGTATCGATCAAAGATCATCCAGGGGCCGCCTTGGAGAATCCGCTCTCTATCTCGGACATTATCAAATTTTTCCATAAAGAAACCATGCTCCAAATCCACAAGGTCAAACGCGCCTTGTGGCTTCCAGGTAGCTTGCAACTTCTGTTTCATTAGAGAATATCCCAGGTTTTTCCCCAGGATTCTAACCAGTAAAGCTTCCTTCCAAGGAATACTCAGTGCATCCACAATGGAATCTGCCGCATAGACTCTAGGGCAAAGCCTATCACCATTGTCATGCTCAATACGGACCAGTTTGTGGGCAATCAGATCTACCTTGGTCCTAGGCATCGTAGCAGATTGGTTGCCGACAACCATGTCCCTGAAGGACACACCTTGTGTGCCTCCCCCCACCGGTTCAGGCACCGGTGCCGGAGTAGTGGACTCCATGGTGTTTTCACTCTCTCTCTCTAGAACTCTCTCTCACTCTCTCTAGAACTTATGCTATTGCCTTGGAGCGAATTCTGCTTGAATTGTTTAATTTCTATGTGGTAATTTGGACCCACTAGAATAGTGTTTTAGCAACCTTACATTGGAGATGCTCTAACTCAAGAAAATTGTGATATATTAATTTAATACACAAAACTCTTATTGTCCTTTTGCAGTCTTTTTGCTTGTACTTTTGCATAGGTTTTAATTCATCACTGATCACAATTAGAATACTAAGATACTCTATACATAGAAGTTGCGATAATGATTTATTAATGTCCCAAAGAAAACAAGGTCATCTTATCTATATATATATATAAAGGAGACTTGAGGTTTTGCATGTATTAAATGCATTAAACCATAAAGCTCCCATACATTTATATTAAATACATTAAAAAATAACAAAAAAAATTTAAATATATTAACAACTGAAAAAAAATTATATAATAAAAAAGTATTCAACTACTTATATTAAATAACAACATTCATAAACTTAAAATTGACTTGAGCTTTGCATTTTACAAATATTAAAAATTAAAATTAATAATAAATAATTTATATAAAATACTTTTAAATCTATCTATCCTCTATATATATACATATATATATATATATGTATATATATATGTAAGTACTAAATGCATTTAACAATGAAGTTGAACAAAACTTCTATTCAACTTTTAATATAATGTAACTTTTGAAACTCTCCAATCTTTTTGTGTTTTTTTTAATGTTACACATACTAGCATTAAACAATGAAGTTGGACAAATTTCTATTCAACTTCTTTTATTATAATGCAACTTTTGAATCTCTCTAATTTTTATTTTTTTACGATACACATGCTAATATAATGTAACTCTTGAAAAGAATACATATAGCTTCTGTAATTGAAAAAGATATATAATAATCGCATGCCAATCTTTCTAAGTGAAAATTTGAATACATATTGTTTTTGAAAGTGCAAATTCCCTTCGACTAATGGAAATATGTCATCTTTCTCTTCACCAATTCATTTTCCCAAATTCAATTAATACTATCGGTTACAAATATGGATCAGTTTCATTTTTTATGAGCTATTAATCATTCATCCTCTTATTCAAAATTAGTGAGACATTTCATATTCTTCAATGATTAATCTTCAAGTATAAATACACCTCATTTGTTTGATTTTTATGCAACTTTCATTCAACCCCCATGAAGTATGAGATATATATGGAGATAGAGGTCATGGATCTTGGGTGCTACATGTATTTGTTTTGTTATTTGTTTTCATATCTTGCTTTGGTAAGGTTTATTTGTCCTTTTATGGCTTCTTCTTTGTTCTCTCACCTACTTTGATATTTTTATTCTTTAAAACCACCATATTTCGACCCTTTTACCCCACCTTGCTTAACCCTTCTCGGTTTCTTACTCACTTTTTCCTTGCTAGCTTTCACGCCGGGGTGTTTAATTTGAGGCTCTAATATTGTATGTATAAACTAAATTCTTCAAGGATCTCAGTTTTTGCACATTTTTTCTTTTACTAATTTTTGTGGTTTTTTATTTTATCTTAATTATTCTTCATCATTCCCTTTCATTTTATACTAAAACTTGAAGAAACATGTATTTCACATGTACTATTGTGTAATGTGTATGCTTAACTATATACATAAATAGCATTTCATGATACCAGTGAAAAAAAATTTCTTTTGCTTTATGATTTATATTGCAGAACTACTTTTCAAATATAACTCTTTCATTCAAACTGTAACATTACATCTCTTTCCTTAGTTTAACTTTTACTTTTATCTCTGGTTATTGAAAGGTTGTTGTTTGCACCTTTCTTTAATTTTGTGCTGCTAATATGTGTATTGATTGAAAAATTTATTTAAATATAATTTTGATCGATTTTATATTAGTAAAAATGATTTGATGATGCATAACAGAGGAAAATAACCATGACCAAAGTTGAATAAAGTAAAATTTAATAAATAATTTTTTACACTGATGATTGTTAAAATTCTTTATTGTTGATATAAAGTAAAAAAATGTCATTATAACTTATTTATGATATTAAAAACTTATTACTTTTTTTTGTTACAAGAGGAAGGCTAAAAGAACACAAAAAACTACATCGCGATGTCCAAATACAACAAAGCTATAATGAACAACGGGAGAACTCGCTAAATGCGATGCGAAGAGCCTTCTCTTGACGCATACCGGGCAAAAATTATTACTTGATTTAAAATATTTCAAATTCAATTAATTATTTTCTATATTATCAGATAAAAAAATCTTAAGTAAAATGTCTATTAATTATTTACATCAATTATTAAATTTGAGTAATATTAATTATTTACACCAATAAAACTCTAATTCTATTTAATGAAATGTCACACCTCCATTATTATCTATTTTATAATTAAATATTTTAATATTTATAAATTTATTTAAACTATAATAATTGTATATAATTTTAAAAAATATTATAAATAAACCCGTGCACGGGTTTTATATCTAGTTAAAGATTATTTCATAGGTGTTTGCTAAACTCCATAAAGTAGCTAGGCAATTATTTAGCATCTCATATTAATTACCTTAACTTTATGGTGCACTGGCTTTCACTACTCATCCATTTTGGATATGCAAAATTATATTATCTCCTCCTCTAATTCTAATGATGAACAGGAGGAGCCAGGTAGATTCTAATGATTGGACCTGCTGTAATTAATTCATACCTGATACCTCCAATGAATGTATCATCTGCTCTGCTTGATGTTCACATAATGGGTCTTGATACACATTATGCCATCTGTGATACTGTATGGAATAGCATATTTGAGAAAGTGCAGTACCTAGCTAGAGGAGTAAAAAAACAAAAGTATTGGTGAGTGTGGAGACTTGGTAAAGATCATGTCATTGCATGATGAAAAGAGGGCCACAACATTTTCAAAAGAGGGCCACAACATTTTCAGTGACCAAAGTGCTTAGATTGACAGAAAAGCGTGTGCCATCATGCAAATCAAATGGGAGGCCTGCAAAATCAAATAGGTGTCCCGGGGAGTGTTAAGAGTTAAGATTCATACACGCCTTCATTTTTTTTCCACTTCCATTTTCTATATATTTATCTATTCTCTATTAATCAAATTATCTATCATATCTTTATCTTCGATCTCATTTCTTTCTATCTCATTTCTTTCTCTACAAAAAATGAGATGCGAACAAAAGATTATTCTGTCTCAGGTTAAGTCTTCCGTATGAAAAGTTGAGAGAACTTGTTCCAAGGTATGGATGAACATATGCCAAAATGCGCTAGGGTCGATGAGTTTGTCTAATTGCCCAACTTTTAAATATTAACTGGAAAGTTGTTTAAATAGACACGGGCTAGGTCGACTCGTTGATGTGGATTTTTTTATTAACTATAAACGTGTTAAAAAACTTGATACTTATTTCTATCTTTGAAGTTAATTTTTAAAAAACAATGGTCATGGACAAACCTATTTAGGCTCGCAACTCGTGGAAGGTTGAGTTGAATTAGTAAATTAGTATTCCTTCCGTTCCAAAATGGTTGTTGTTTAAGGTAATGCACATAGTTTAAGAGATCATTAATTGATATAATATTTGACTAAAACACTCATATTTAAAGTTGAGTATAAAGAGAGAGAATGATAATTATTGGTTAAGTAATTGGTGGACATTGTGATTGGTGAGAATTGAAGGTGGTAAATGAGAGATACAATATTAAATGAGGGTGTATATGGAAGAAGATGTGACAAATAGTCTTGGATTTCTAAAACAACAACCATTTTGGAACGGAGGGAATAGTTGGCTCAGTCCAACTCAACCTAAATCTTTGTTAACCCGTTCCGGGCCGAGCCGAATGAGTCGGGCATCCCAAATGACATCTTTATATATTTGTCACTTAAACATGATTATCTCAAATAAATGATACATGTCATGTAAATTAATATGATAGGTCTGCCTGCCATAGCATCGAGATTAGCTTGCTAGCCTAGCTCAATAGCTCTGCCAGACCAGAACAACCCCAAAGTTCAGGGGACCCATCCAAATAGATTTCACTTCTTGTTTGTCCCAATAGGACCCTCTTCAAATTCAAAATAGCCCCACATCCTTCCTTGTACTCTAGCATGAATAAAGAAGAACAAAACTCACACTGAAGTTGAAGAAAAATAGTTGAAAAAGGCAGAACGCCGCTTGGTGGAGACTCACCAATATGATGTAGCTCTCAAGGTCATTTAGTGGCAACAACTCCATTGCCACAACCTATAAAGAATGTGACTTTCAGTGTCCCCATCCTTAGGCTTCAAGACTAGACTACCACATTACTAAAAGGAGCTACCAAATTCCACTGCTTACAGCTAAGCCTGCTTTAATTAGGAAAGATCATGTTGATACTTTACCATTTATATTCTAATTTTTATTAATTTATCCCTTAATTAGTTTAATTCTTTCACAAAAACTTCATTGATGCATAAGAAATGCAAAATTTTGATCTAAAAATTTGTGATCAATCATTTTCTGATATATGTTGTAGACTTATTATATACTATGATAAGTATAACACAAGAGTAAACGAATGATCGGTTCAAGTGATATATATGTTTGATTTCTCTTAAGTAATATTTCATATTTAAATTTTGTGTATGAAAATAATTCTCTAAGATGACGACCTTTGTGATGATGTGAATGTACCCAATTCAGACATGTATGTCTTACCCGTGGTTATATATATATATATATATATATATATAAAGTTTACCCTTAATTAAAACCATCTTCATTCCTAGCTATACTTGTGAAACTAGCAGTCTTTATAGTTGAAGATCGACTTTGGTTAATCCGTAGGCTTAGGCTTCACGTGAGGTGTAAGCTATCATAGATTTACATCCATGCAGGACCTGATGAAGAAATTAACATCATCCATGGCTTCATCATAATTTATTAGGAAAGACAGAACAAATGACTCATAAAAAACCAAAGAGGAAAGACTTTCTAAAACTTAAGACTAATTTTATCCCCAACTTCATTTCATTGCTCGATCAATATGTATTATACCACTTTACCAGTCATAATCATGGTCACCAATCTATTTTGTTCACAATGTTTTTTTTCCTTTGTTTTATCAAGACCTCAATGCTCAACATGCTGATTCTGAAAGATGATTGCTTCCCATACATGTAATAGAAAGAAACTAATCAAGTTCACAAAACAGTAATTCAGCCCTGTCGTTATTGTTTGGGCTAAAGCCAGAGGACAAAAGCCAATTTTTTCGGTGTCTAAATGGAAAAATTAATTATCCACTAACACACATGCAATCAATAAATTCAGATGCTCAAAGTGGGTAGGATTAATATATATTAGTGGGCCAAATTCAACCACTCGCACACCACATCCATACCTTAATTTTCACGTTCACGATCACTAGCAATTTGTGTTTTCAAATTTAGGGCTTGGTTTAAAAGAGTGTACTTGAGTTTATTTTAATAAAAGTGTTTGTATAATTGTCTGAGTGTACTTATAAACATAACGGTGTCCTAAAAACTAGACAACATATTTAATCGGTGAAGATACTAGTTCACAGTTTAATGGTTTCAATTGTACATTAAGCTGATAAAAATTAAATATGTATATATATATTATTAAGAAATTAAGTTAAATTAAATTTTAAATTAATATAAAGTCATTCTAATATATATATATATATATATATTATATAAGATAAAAATGAATAATAAAAAGATAAAATAAAAATAATCAATAATATGTGGGGGATTCTAACTCTTATTAAGAAATTTATTTGAATAAAATATATTTCTATTAAATTTATAATAAATAGATTTTGGATTTTTTTGGAGTATTTCAAAAATTAACTTCAAATTAGTTCTTGTTGGTTCAATAGCACTGATTTTGTTCAATCCTGAGATAACATGAGATTCTCTCTCAGAGCTAGCGATGACGTACAATGGTGAGTGTCTACGAGATGACGATGGCGTAGCTAGTTCCACGACAAGGGGATTCCTGCAGAAGATGCTCCGACGCTCAAGTTATTATAAGTGTTACGTTTGGGAGAGAATCCTAGAAACTCAGTAAAACTCAAGTGTAATATGCTTGAACAGTAGCATGTTGAAGGTATGAAAAACGATAGAAAGTGAGGTTTGAATAACGTTTTCAGATAAAACTTTTCCCCTTGAGATTTTAACAAATCTCTCAAGCAAAGAATGCAAAGTGCTAAGATAAGAGTTGAGGAAAGCACACAAGGATTTTATCCTGGTTCACTTGATAAATCCGTCAAGCTAATCCAGTCCACCCGTTAAGGTTATTTCTTCCTTCTTAGAATGAATGCAATCCACTATTCAGAGTTTGTTACAACTGCACTAGCAACCTGCTCAGTGACTAACAATACAATGAACTAGTAAACACTAAGATTTACTCTCTTAGTCTTCTCAAGGATCTGACCAACCTTGGCCCCTTAAGGAAAAACAAACTAACTGTTTGAATGTTTGGGTTTACAAAGAAATGCTTCTCAGAAAGCTAAGGTAAACACATTAAGATCGGTTTGAAGAAAGATTGCTAAGAGAATATGAATATTGCTTGAGCTTGAACAAGGTTTCTTTCTTCAGCGGCATCTTTCATCTTCAACCTCTTTATATACTCCAAGGATTAGGGTTGTATCTGTTGCATGGATTGCTACCGTTGGAGGGAAAATATGTAACTTCCAGATTCTGCTGTGGCTGAATATCTTAGGTAAGGTCGTCAGGATAGTACAATTGTTTTTGTACTTGGACAACGACGTGACCTTTATCCTAGTTGACTTCTGATCAGAGCGATGCTTCGTGTTGGAACTTGTAAAGCTTGGTGATCAGAGTCAAAGGGAAGCTTGGATCCTCTGACCTTCGTAACTTTTGCTTCTGGGCCTCAGAGTAGAAGGTACTTGGTCTTCAGAGCCAGCTTACTCTTGGACTTCAGAGTCTTCACTTCTCAGCTTCTGGACCTTCAGAACTTCTGATCCTTCAGAGCCTCTGAACCTTTAGAGCTTCTGGACCTTCAGAACTTCTGGTCTTCAGAACTTCAAGTGATCTGAATCCATATCAGAGTTTGTAAACTTCAGAACTTCTAAAGCATATACTACTGTTCAAAAGAACATAGTGAGTGCGAAAGCGTTGCATAAGTTACTCTTTGGGCATAGTGCTTCTGATAAGTGTGAGTATTGATCAGAGTCAGAGCCTGTCACATAAACACTCAGAAAACAACGTTAGAGTACCATAATTGTTCATACACAATAGTTAACATGTAATCATCAAAACATAGAGTTGTACTACACGATCAAATCTTGATCTTACAATCTCCCCTTTTTGATGATGACAAAACCAAGTATTTTGATGAACAATATTTAAACAATAAACTTAATTCACTCAGAGTTTAGAGAGTAGAGATAAACTTATCCTGAGATAAATGGTTTATGTTGCTCATTCTGAATCCAAGTCACAGCTTGATTCTGAGCTTAGCTCCTCCTGAATCTAAGACTTAATGAAAGCATTAGTAATATCTAGATTCTGAGCTAAATAATAAAAGAGATCAGAGTAAGAGTTTATGACATAGATAATATGTGAATATCAAAGCGCATAAATATTCAGAGTCATGAGCAAGGTAAAGGTAACAGAATTAACCGATTGAGCATGCAATCACTTCAGAAGAAGTGAAAATGTATTCCTTGTATGTGCCCAGTGACAAATTTATGGTCATAAAGGTGGAACTCTTGAATTCTCCAAAAGAAAAAAAAATCACACTAACACAGCTTACACATCAAAAACTGGGTTATACTCCCCCTTTTTATCATAAGCAAAAAGAATGGGGTGTGAAAAACTTAGCTTGAAGTACAAGGTACTCCCCCTTAGAGAAAGTCTAAGTTAAGAAAAAGGAGAAAATAAAAGGATTAAAAAAAAATTAGTTAATTAATGCATATGCAGAAAATTAAATGAGAGAGTGGAACGTTTACCACCGGCCAAGGAGTCAAAAGTAAGCAGTTGTTTCCAATGAATAATCCTCGAGAAACTGCTTCAACAATAACTTCTGGAGACTGAACTGAGCTTATAAATAGCGGTTAAAGCATAACAGTCTTCACATCTTATCTGCTTCTGAAATCAACATTGCAATGGCATCCAACATAGCTTTCATCGAAGAACTAAGGAAGAAGGCATTTGATGAAGATCTCTTCATTAATGTGCGGCATCCAGAGGATCCGAGTGTCTATAGTCTGACAAACCAACTATTAGGCATGGGCCTAAGTCCAGAAATGGACAACATCCTTAGAGGTTTCCTCGCGTTTGTAGAGGAGCTTCAAGATCTTTTCCAGCGGGAGCTGAATAACTCTACTAAGATAGAAGCGGTGGAGACTGCACTGGAGACTATGGCGGAGGGTCCTGAGAGGCAGGAAGTGCGCCAGAGCTTGGTCCAATTAGAGTATAGGCAGCATCGTCTAGAGCTTGAGAAAGCAGCGATGCGTAGGCAGTGTAGATCTTTGAGGAAAAATCCTCCTTTTTGAATGTATGAATGTAAATGTATGACTGATTTTAATAAAAGAAGCTTGTTTGTTGATTAATGCATATATGTAAAACTAAGGTAACAAAGAACAAGTAAATATGCAAGCACATAAGAAAGAAAAGAAAATAGTTTGATAAAAGGAACAGAGTTAGAGATAAGAACGATAATAACATAATAATAAAATTGGAAGAAAAGAGAGATCCTAAACTAAGGTTTAGTTGTCATCTTCAGAATTTCTGCGCACATCTCTTGAAGACTCTGGAGAAGAGCTTCTTGAGAATCAAGTCTTCTTTCAATGAGGTCAAGTCTGGAGTCTAACTGAACTGGAGCAGACGGAGCAGCTTGATCAGAGTGAGGAGCTTGTGCAGAGGATGAGGCGATGTTTGTAACCTGAACAGGAGCGAGCACTTGAGCTTTAAGAGCTGCGGTCTCAGCTTCTAATTTTGCAGTTTATTCCAAAGCATCAAGCCTGGCAGACTCACGTAGAGTTGCTTCAAGCCTTGCAGCAACTTCTGCTTCCTCTTTCTTCTTTCTTGTTTCTTCTATTTTAGTGTGGAGTTTTTCCCTTAAGCGTCTTTCATGTAGAGCTTGTCTTCTCCTGGTTCTGGCTTCAAATCTCTGTCTAGCAGCATTAATTATGACCTCTCTTTCCTCATTGTAGAGTAACATCATCTCATCAATCTGGTTATGCATCCAATTGCACCGACGACTCCAGTCTTCAGCAACCAAGTTGGGTTTTTCACTGTGGTCAGTCTGACCATACAAGTTGTGAATGTGTGTTGATGTTTGATCATAAAATAAGTTCAGGAAACTAAGTAGAGTGTCTGGTTTAGGGTAAGTGTATGGGATGATGGACAAATTGGTTTCAGGTGAGGGAGGATGATTACTGCTAGTGGCTTCAGAGGTACCTTGAGGAGAGCCAATATTCAGAGT
This sequence comes from Lotus japonicus, assembly GCF_012489685.1. Classification (NCBI taxonomy): domain Eukaryota; kingdom Viridiplantae; phylum Streptophyta; class Magnoliopsida; order Fabales; family Fabaceae; genus Lotus; species Lotus japonicus. The sequence continues at coordinate 60,380,279 of NC_080042.1, forward strand.
CTTAGGGACAGTGGTATTGGTCTTAGGGTTTTGGTTTGAAGTGCCAGTGTCAACATTAGGAAACTCAAAATCAGCATATTTGACTGAAGAGAGATTTGAAAGGGACACTTTGGAGAAATCTTTTTCCTTCTGAGGAGGAGGAGAAGAAGGAGGAGAGGGAGGAGGAGGTGGCGCTGAGTTCAGAGGGACCGCATTGATTGGAAAATCAGGAGCAACCAGAGGTTCTGGTCTAGGTCCAGGATAGTGGTTTGGACATGCTCAGGAATCTCTGAGATCCTTTAACTTGAAATTTGAACGAATTGGCGATTAGATTCAGATTTGTTGGATGGTGAGGAAAATGGAGTATTGGTAGGAAAAGAAACAGATGGAGCGGGAGAGAGATTTTCTCGATCAGAGTGATCAGGTGATTTTGGTTCAGAGTCTGGCTTTTCAGAGGTTTGTGTTTCAAAAGCTTGTGTTTCAGAGGCTTGTGGATTATATGGAAGTATAATAGGTGAGGTTGGTTCAGAGGGTTTAGGATTTTGAAGCATTTGTCAGAGGGGTTCTTCCTCAATGGAAGGTTGAAAGAATAAAGGCCTAGGTGGTGAGATGTGAGTGGTTGTTTGGACAACAGGTGTGGACTCAGGAATAGGAGAAGGTAAAGCTAAGGTTGGAGTGGGGTTAGACACAGCATCAACAACATCGGATTCATCTTCATCAGTAAGAACAACGAACTTACTTGAATTCCTGATTGAAGATCTGGTAACTTTGGTTGTAATTGCTGCTCTAGTAGGTTCCAGCCGAATAACCTTTGTAGCAATTCTGACCTTCTTTTTCTTCTTCTGAGGTGGTTGCTCATCATCATCACCATCAGAGTCATCCTTTGTTTCAGCAGTATCCTATTGCTTCCTCTTGGTCTTCTTCTTCTTGGGTGATTCAAAATCAGGAGCGTCTGGCAGAACTCTGAAGAACTCATCCACATCAATTTCGAAGCCTTGCCTCTTCAGATCATCAAGATAGAACATGATTGCATCTGGATCATCAGCCTTTGACCAGAGGGGGTAGTCTGTGAGAGAGACTCTTCTTTTCCTGACTTCATCTGTTGTGGCAGCTGATTCAGCTTCAACTTTCATATCTACCAGACCCATCTTCTTCATTGATGTAGGAGTGAAAGCATCTCCAACAATAGTTGAGAGATCTTCAGAGCATCCTGCTTTGGTCAGAGCTTCTATCAACTTGCTCTCAATGAAGAAATCAAATAGTAGCCTTCCAAAAGAAATGTACTTGATTGTAGGCTTGTTGAGGCTGCTGTTGTTCTCGACTTTCTGATGCAATCCTTGAGATAGTTGAACAAGAAATAAGGAAGACAGATTTTCTTGTGAGTCTTAATGAAGTACAGCATCACCTTCTGATTGAAATTGATATAGTCTGGAGAACTTCCCTTTGGTCTGGGATTGAAACATTTAAGTATAATCTTGTGCCAAATCCTCAGATTAGGATGAATATCTTTTGTCTTGCAATCACCTTTACCTGGTTTCCAGGTAGAGTACAACGCCTTGTTGATTTTGTCTTTGGTTCCCTTTGTCTTGGGTTCGCTTGTATGAAACTTGTAGCCATTGATGGTTTCTGCACCCAGAAGCAGAGCAATAGATCTCTCAGTGATGATGATCCTTTTGCCCAGCACGTAGAAAACCACCTTCCCAGCCTTGAGCTTGCACTGCAGGACGAAGATCAAACCCATTTGCAGCAATGTTGTTGAGGTCAAAACGCATCTCTGAAAGAACCTGAAGTTCTTCTGGAGGAGAATTGCAGGTAACTGCACAACCTCTCTGAGCAATTGGAATAACATTCCCAGTTTCTTGATTCGCAGCTTGAGTAGACTTAGTGGATCGTGAACGAGGAGCAGGACCAACTTGACCCATTGGAAGACCCACTACCAAATTTGGAAACACTCTTCCATCAGCAGAATCAACCCTTTCTGATCTATCCATGGTGATGAAGGTTTGGGTCGAAAGAGGAGTGAATGAAAGAGAGAAGAGAAAATGAAAAAGGGAGGTTTAGGTTTTTGCAAATAAGAGAGAGAGAGAAACAAAAATAGAGAGTGGTGGACAACGTGTGTGCGTAGTGGTTTTGAAAGTAACCGTTGGTGGTTGTAAAACAAAAGTAAAATCAACGGCTAGAAATTAAATACATGATTATGAACAGTTAATACACAAAACACACGGTGGAGAATAAACACATCTACACTCATTACAATAGATTGTCCGGAGGGGCACAAGGAATGAGGCATCAGAAAAGACTGACACACATTTGCTGTCTTGTCTCAGAGTGGGTACCAATGGGTACTCAGCATCTGACAAAGTTACCTTCTGAACTAGACATCTTCTGATAAAGAAGCATCATAGTCAGAGGTTCTGATCCATCCTCATACTTGACAAAAGTCTATATTCAAATTTTTCAGTATGAAATTAAATCTATCCTCTGCCAAGGGCTTTGTAAAGATATCTGCCCATTGTTGGTCAGTATCAACAAACTTCAGAAGAAGTACGCCGTTCTGAACATAATCTCTAATAAAATGATACTTTACCTCAATGTGCTTTGCCCTTGAATGTAAGATTGGATTCTTACTGAGTGAGATAGCAGCAATATTGTCGCAGTAAATTGGAATATTGCTCTCAAGGATTTGATAATCCTCTAGCTGATGTTTCATCCAGAGCATCTGAGTGCTGCAAATAGCTGCTGAGATATATTCTGCCTCTGCAGTGGATAGTGCAATTGTAGACTGCCTCTTGCTTGCCCGTGAGACTAAATTACTTCCCAGAAATTGACAATTTCCAGAAGTATTTTTCCTTTCAGTCCTATCTCCAGCATAATCAGCATTATAGTAACCTGAAAGCTTATACTATGATGTTTTCTTATACATCAAGCCAAGGTTAGTGGTACCTTTCAGATATCTGAGAATTCTCTTAACAACAGTTAAGTGAGTTTCTCTCGGATCTGATTGGAATCGAGCACATAAGTGTACACTAAACAGAATATCTGGTCTAGATGCAATTAAGTATAGAAGTGAACCTATCATACCACGATAGAGCTTCTGGCACACTTTGCTACTAGCATCTTCTTTCTCCAGAATGCATGTAGGATGCATTGGAGTCTTAGCAATTGTAGATTCTGTCATATTGAACTTCTTCAGAAGTTCCTTTGTGTACTTTCTCTGATGGATGTAAGTTGCTTCTGGTTTTTGATCAACTTGTATTCCCAGAAAATACTTAAGTTCTCCCATCATACTCATTCCAAATTCAGTCTGCATCATCTCAGAAAATTCCTTGCAAAGAGATGGATTAGCAGATCCAAATATAATATCATCTACATAAATTTGCACAATTAAGATATCATCTTTGTAGGTTTTGCAAAAGAGAGTTGTATCTACTTTACCCCTTACAAACTCATTTTCCAGAAGGAATGAGCTTAGTCTCTCATACCATGCTCTGGGAGCTTGCTTCAGACCATAGAGAGATTTCTTCAACTTGAATACATGGTTAAGGTTCTTCTCATCTTCAAAACCAGGAGGTTGGTGCACATATACTTCTTCAGAAATATATCCATTCAGAAAAGCACTTTTAACATCCATCTGATGAAGAATTATGTTGTGATTCACTAAGAATGAGATCAGCAGTCAGATAGCTTCCAATCTTGCTACTGGAGCAAATGTTTCAGTATAATCTATCCGTTCTTGCTGACCGTAGCCTTGAGAAACTATCCTTGCTTTGTTTCTGACTACTTCTCATTTCTCATTGAGCTTGTTTCTGTAGACCCATTTGTTTCCAATGATGTGAACACCTTTGGGTTTCTGGACAAGATTCTAGACATCGTTCTTGGAGAATTGATTCAGCTCTTCTTGCATAGCCAGAATCCAGTCCTTGTCTTGAAGAGCCTCATCAACAGACTTTGGTTCAATCAGAGACACCAATCCTTTCAGGCTTAGTAAAGTCTCTTCAGAGGGTCTGAATGCAGATCTGGTTCTGACTGGTTCGTCTTTGTGCCCCAGAATCAACTCTTTAGGATGTGAGGCAATGATTCAGCTCTTCTTCTGAAGTTGTGGATCAGAGGGACCAGCTTCCTCTGGATCATCTGCCTCTGGCTCAACTTGCTCTGGAGCTTTACCTTTATCAGAAACAATTATGCTCATATCTGCAAACTTATCAGCTAGCTTTGACTTGTTAGAGTCAAGCTTATCATCAAATCTAACGTGAATAGATTCCTCAATAGTTTTAGCATCAGTATTATAAATTCTAAAACCTTTAGAGCGATCAGAGTAACCAAGTAATAGACATTTAGAAGATTTAGAATCAAATTTATGCAATCTATCCTTAGTATTCAGAACATAGCAAACACAACCAAAAGGATGGAAATAAGAAATGTTGGGCTTTATATTCTTCCACAATTCATAAGGAGTCTTATTCAGAATTGGTCTGATAGAGATTATGTTCTGAAATTAACATGCTGTGTTTACTGCCTCGGCCCAGAAGTGCTTTGCCATGTCAGTTTCTTGAAGCATAGGTCTAGCCATCTCTTGAAGATTTCTATTCTTCCTCTCAACAACACCATTTTGTTGAGGAGTTCTAGGACAAGAGAAATCATGTGATATCCCGTAGGAATCAAACAGACTCTCAAACTTGTCATTCTCAAACTCTCCACCATGATCACTTCTGACACGCACAATCCTGCAACCCTTCTCGTTTTGCACTTGGGCAATAAAGGTAGAAAACACAGAATGAGACTCATCCTTGCGGGATAAGAATTTTACCCATGTCCAACGGCTATAGTCGTCAACAATGACCATCCCATATCTCTTGCCACCTATAGACTCAGTTTTCACTGGTCCAAACAGGTCGATATGCAGAAGTTCCAACGACCTTGAGGTGGAAACAATATTCTTTGCCTTAAACGAGACTTTTGTAAATTTTCCTTTCTGACATGCTTCACAAAGAGCGTCTGAAGAGAACTTCAGAGTGGGTTAGTCACTGACAAGGTCAAGCTTACTCAGCTGAGAAATCTTTCTCATACTGGCATGCCCTAACCGTCTATGTCATACCCATTGCTCCTCATAAACAGAAAGAAGGCACTTTACTTTCTGAGTTTCCAACTCAGATAATCTGATCTTATAAGTGTTGTTCCGCCTCTTGCTGTTAAATAGAACAGAGTCATCGATCTGACTTACAGCCCTGCAAGACTTTTGATTAAAAATAACATCATAACCCTTGTCATCTAATTGACTTATTGACAATAAGTTATGATTTAAACCATCTACCAACAGAACATTATCAATGCATGGACTATTATCAATACCAATAGTGCCAGAACCAACAATTTTACCCTTCTCGTTGCCACCAAAGCCAACTTCGCCTCCAGGCTTATGTTTTAGCTCTTGGAACATACGCCTTTCTCCCGTCATGTGTCGCGAGCATCCACTATCCAGATACCATGATTGGTGTTTCAGTGGAGCGATCAAGGATATCTTCAACATAGATAATCTTATCCTTAGGTACCCACTTTCTGGGTCCTTTCTTGTTAGTTACCTCAGAGGTTCTGACAACCTTGGGTTTCTCAACATGATAAAGTAAAGGAATTTGAGCATGATATTTAGACATAGAGAAGATTTCCTTTTTCAGAGGGGGGTCAACAACTTTATCAAGCAATGGTTCAGGCAATATAGTACCAGAGGGTACAAAATGTTCATACAAGGATTTTGCCTTAGGCATAGGAGGCTCATTTCTACTGGGTCTAGAATATCCAATGCCATACATTCCATTTCTGCTTACGCCATAGATCATTGAAGTCATTAAGCTTCTGTCTACGCTTTTAGCCAGGAATCTTTGAAAAGATTTTTCATATTTAGATTCATTCTTACTATCAGAGGCATCACAAGCAACAACTTATTCTAACTTAACAATCTGATTTTTGAGCACATAGTTAAAGTTTACTAAAGCATGATTACTTTCTTTTAATTTAGAAATACTTTTCTCATGTTCAGTAGAAGTCTTAGAAACAGCAGAGAAATCCTTTTTCAACTTTTTATGCTTAGTCAAGAGAGAGTTATATTTATCCATAATTTCAGACAAAACATCTTTAACTTCAGAGGTTGAGAAAGAAGTGAATACCTCATTTTCATCATCAGCGTTTAGATCTTCCTCTGATGTAGGTTCAGAGTTAGTTGCATCTTTTGACTCTGCTTCTTTGTTCTTGACTATAGCCATGAGTCCTTCAACAACTTCTCCATCAGATTCAACTTCTTCTGACTCTGAGTCATCAAAAGTCACCATCAGACCTTTCTTAGCTTTGAGATGCTTCTTTGGCTTCTTGTCCTTTTTCAGCTTTGGACAATCACTTTTGTAGTTCCCTGACTCTTTGCATTCGAAGCAAGTGACTTCCTTTGATGAAGACTTCTTCTGACCAGATGAAGATTCATGCCTTCCTTTGGCCTTTGATGAACCTCTGTACTTGCTCTGCCTGTGCTTCTAGAGGCGGTTGAGCCTTCTGGAGATCAAGGTTAGCTCATCTTCATCAGAGTCTTCAGAGCTTTCATCAGACTCTTCTGCAGCTGCTTAGAGAGCTTTAGCCTTTTCAGATTTGGATTTCAAGGCTATGGACTTCTTCCTGTGCTTCTGATGTTCAGCACGATCTAACTAATGACACTTCAGCATGCTTATGAGTTCTTCCAGACCCAACTGTTCAATGTCTCTTGAAAACGTCAAAGAGGTTATCAAGGGCACCCAGTTTTCAGGAAGACCTCTAAGGATCTTCATAACATGATCAGCCGTGGTGTAGCTTTTGTTGAGGGATCTTATTCCAGCAATAATCAACTGGAATCTGGAAAACATGTCCTCAATGGATTCGTCAGGTTCCATTTGGAAGGATTCATACTGCCTGATTAGAGACAACGCCTTTGTCTCTTTCACCTTTTTGATTCCTTCATGTATCATCTTCAAGGAATCAAAGATAGACTTAACATACTCACGATCTGTTATCTTCTGGTATTCTTCATAAGAGATAGCGTTGAGAAGAATAGTTCTTGCTTTGTGATGTAACGAGTACAGCTTCTTCTGCTCAGCTGTCATGTTTTCTCTGGAGATCTTCTTGCCATCATTATCAACTGGACGCGTGTAGCCATCCACTATGATATCCCAGAGATTTGCATCGAAGCCCAGAAAGAAGCTTTCGATTCTATCTTTCCAGTACTCAAACCTTTGTCCATCAAAGACAGGAGGCTTTGCACTGTAAACATCCTTTTGCACATCAGTGGTGGTAGCCATCTTAGTTTTTCACACCGGCCCGGATCACTGAACAATGTTAGGTGTGGTAATCAGAACTTGCACTATGATACCAATAGAAGTTATGAAAAACGATAGAAAGGGGGGTTTGAATAGTATTTTCAGTTAAAACTTTTCCCACCTGAGATTTTAACAAATCTCTCAAACAAAGAATGTAAAGTGCTAAGATAAGAGTTTAGGTAAGCCCACGAGGATTTTATCCTGGTTCACTTGATAAATCCCTCAAGCTAATCCAGTCCACCCGTTAAGGTGATTTCTTCCTTTATGAATGAAGGCAATCCACTATTCAGAGTTTGTTACAACTGCACTAGCAACCTGCTCAGTGACTAACAATACAATGAACTAGTAAACACTAAGATTTACTCTCTTAGTCTTCTCAAGGATCTGACCAACCTTAGTCCCTTAAGGAAAAATAAACTAACTGTTTGAATGTTTGGGTTTACAAAGAAATGCTTCTCAGAAAGCTAAGGTAAACGCAATAAGATTGGTTTGAAGAAAGATTGCTAAGAGAATATGAATATTGCTTGAGCTTGAACAAGGTTTTTTTCCTCAGCGGCATCTTTCATCTTCAGCCTCTTTATATACTCCAAGGATTAGGGTTGTATCCGTTGCATGGATTACTACCGTTGGAGGGCAAATATGTAACTTCCAGATTATGTTGTGGCTGAATATCTTAGGTAAGATCGTCAGGATAGTACAATTGCTTTTGTACTTGGATAGCCACGTGACCTTGACTTCTGATCAGAGCGATGCTTCGTGTTGGAACTTGTGAAGCTTGGTGATCAGAGTCAGAGGGAAGCTTGGATCCTCTGACCTTCGTAACTTCTGCTTCTGGACCTCAGAGTAGAAGGTATTTGGTCTTCAGAGCCAGCTTACTCTTGGACTTCAGAGTCTTCACTTCTCAGCTTCTGGACCTTCAGAACTTCTGATCCTTCAGAGCCTCTGAACCTTCAGAGCTTCTGGACCTTCAGAACTTCTGGTCTTCAGAACTTCAAGTGATCTGAATCCGTATCAGAGCTTGTAAACTTCAGAACTTCTGAAGCATATACTAATGTTCAAAAGAACATAGTGAGTGAGAAATCGTTGCATAGGTTACTCTTTGGGCATAGTGCTTCTGATAAGTGTGAGTATTGATCAGAGTCAGAGCCTATCACATAAACACTCAGAAAACAACGTTTGAGTACCATAATTGTTCATACACAATAGTTAACATGTAATCATCAAAACATAGAGTTGTACTACACGATCAAATCTTGATCTTACACATGTTATGTAAATAAATGATAGAACCTGTATTTATATGCTCGGTATCATTGGAGATTGTCTTTGCAAGTGTTTGAGAAGTCCCTTGAGTGAAACTTCGGATCATGTGGTCGGCTTTATATGGGCCCATCTATTAAGCTCCTTGTGTCTCGGCCTTCTTGTCGTGGATCAGTAGTTGAGACGAGGTGTCCATTTTCAAGTCCTTCAATCCATACTTCTAGAAAGTGCTTAGGTGCATGCCTTTTGGTTGATTGAGATGCTTTCAAACCCAACGACTTTGTAGTCAGCCGGGCACATAAATTAAATTATTAATTTGAGGCTTATTTCAATAAAGTTATCAAATTAACTAATAAATAAACATTTATTGTTATAAGTATTTAATTAAGGGTGTGTTTTGAAAATAACTTTATTAAGCGCCTATATGGAACTAAGACTTTATGCGAAAAACACTTATTCATAAGCCAATTCGAAGAAATTATCAAAATAAGCGGATCCAAAATATGTTGTATGTAAGCATATATAAGCTCTTATTCATAAGTTAATATGAACCGCTTATGAAAATAAGCTCAAAATACCTTATAAGTTATTCATATAAACTTTCCCAAATACTTACAAAGTGTTAATACTATAAGATAAACTCAATTAAATTCTTCCAAACGCGGTCTAAATTATTTATCCAAACGCACCATTAGTTGGTTGTGTTTACGGTATGGAAAAATATTGAAGCATGGACCATTCCAATATTACCTAAATGTTTTGATTTTGATGTGTTTTGTTTGTAATTTACTAAGAGTATGATGTACTCTTTTTCCTTCACTAGGTTTTTATCTCTTTTGAGTTTTTCCTAGTATGGTTTTAATGAGGCTCATACTCTAGTAATATAGGTATTGGTTGGTTTGTATATTTAACATCTTGAGCATGTTGTTCTCATGAAGAATTCATTTCAATAAAATATCTATATCTTTTCTGCTGTCAAAAAAAAAAACCTAAATGTTTTGATATAGCTAGTTTTTTAAATGGTTGGTACACTACTAAAAAAATGTGATTTACCGACGGATTTTAGCGAGGGACAAAAATCCGTCGCTAATAGCGACGGAATTACCGACGGATCCGCGGCTTAAAAGTAAACATCCTGCTTTTAAATTTAGCGACGGAGTAGAAGCCTCATCTGAAATCTCATCTGAAGGTGATGGTGGTTGTGCCGTCAGAGGCGGTAACATCTATTCAGAGGAATCGTTGTAATCTTTGCTTGGGTTTCTGTTCCACAGACACTGTTACAAGATTTTGTTGATTTGTACTCCTCTTTGGGCTGGAATTCTCTTGTTTCTTTCTCTTTCTTCAAAACCTTGTTTCTTTGTTGAGCTTTCAAGGTCTTCATTTGATGTAGTTATTTGTTACTTGCTTTGATTGCCAAACTGATGGAATTAGTGGGTGGAAGGAAAGGAAATGAAAGGTGGAAGGGGGCGGGGGTAAGAGTAAGAAAATGCAATCATGCTCTGGTTGAAGCAAAGGTGTTAAGGTGTACATTTTTTCTAAGGAATATAGATATGGAAGCCCAAAAAACTTATCCTTTTGCTGGCTTTATATGCTTTTTTCAATTGGACTTCTTTATAAAATGTTTTTCGATTTTGTCATTTTGAAGGACATGGGGCGCTTCAATTCATCAGTGTCTTACCCATCATGTGGCAGGGGTGCCTCAGTTTTTGGAAATTTTGTCTCCTCTTTATGTAAAGAGGTTCCCAATCATGTTAAGTAAAGTCTAGCTTTTTTCCTTTTTCATGGGTACAGTGATAGATTGAAATACCCTACTATTTTACTCTGTATTTAGCAGATAAATTTACATTTTGTGTGTATGGGGATGTAAACTAACAAAGAAAAGAAACTGATGCAACAAGATAAAATTGGTGGGTTTGGTATTAAATGAGTAAGAAATATTGTAAATAGCAGAGATTTTTTGCTCAGATTGAACTGGAAAAGTTAGGCTGTTGCATAGTATTTTCATTCAAAGTATAATAATGTATGTTTTGGTTACTAGGACATGTTTATAGTTCCTTGAATTATCATTAAGAATTATTACATTTTGGATGAAATTTTGGGATTTATTTTTCGTTTTCCTATGAGCAGTAGACACTGATGCTCATACATTTGGTAAAAAGAAAATGGTTGATTCACATGGCCTTGAGCTTGTGAGAGGACAGCTTTTGTGAATTGCATGCCATGTTTGCCTAACCATGTCGAATATAGCAGAAACAGAAGTTTGGCTTGGATGATGTTTTTAATGTGAGAGTAGCATAATGCTATTTATTGTCTAACGTTTAACCGTATATTGGCACCTTTTCAAGAATTAGGTTTTCACCATCCATTAGGTGCTTGTCTTCAATTTGTGAAGAAGAGAGATAATGCTCATGAAGTTAATAGATAGTTTGTGGAAACTATATGCTAGGTAGCCTGCTTTGTCATCTTGAAGTAGAGGGGGGGCCATCACAAGTATAGAAGAAATAAGTTAGGGTATCTAGCTGACAGAGACTTTGTAAAATTAAGACTTTTGCACAGTTAGCTTTGCTGCCTTGGTCTGTTTCGTGGGGAGAATATTTTTTTAAGACTTGCTTTCTTCTTTGCTGGGCCTGTCTTTATGCAGAGTGTTGGAGACTATCTGTTAGAATCCTACTCTATTGTGCTTCATTAGTATTTTTGTACAAGGGTTGGGGCACCCCTAATGCCCCTTTATTTATACTTTCATTTTGTTGATAAAAAAAATCTTTATTGAATACTTCTGAACATGAATATATACTCAATGTCCTATTTGATCAGTACTGGGTAACAGATACATGGATCAGGGTTTCACTTTCCAGTAGTAATTCCTACGACTAATAGATTATACTTCAAACCTTACTTGAAGAAACATATAAATTCCCAGCTAACTAATGCTGATGTTTATGATTTTAGCAACTTTGTTCTCTTGGTGCTGAATTCTTTCTTTATTTCAGTTACCCTTGCATAATTAATTTTTGATGACATGAAGGCTTACCAGTTAGTTCTACTTGTAGATCCAGCTGTTGCCAGAACCAGAACACCAAACCAAGAGGAACCAACAAGATGAGAACCCTTGAATGTCATTAATAAAACATAGGAACCAGAACAACTTTTAATATCAAGGTTTTTTTACTCAATCTTTCACTAACTGTCTTCTTCTCAATTCAGTATGGTGAAAACTGTGATGAGGTTATTATGATAATATGTTTTAATATATAGCTGAATAGAGCCTTCAAAATTTTTGGAAAAAGATTTCCTTCATGAATTTTGAGGTCGAATTCGCATGAGGAGTGTGTGATTATGATTATTATATAGATGGTAGAAAAAATGTTTTGTTTTATTTTACGCATTGTGAAACTTTTGCTGCTGCATGTCTCTAAATCGTGGTGCAAAATGAGGTTGATTGTGTGGTTTTAATGATGGATGTTTTGTTGTACTTTCTGTAATAAGTTTCTGATCCAATTGATGAACTCTTCATGCTTTAGCCCTTGAACATGTTGAAATTTATACTACTGTTTGGAATTCAGTATTTAAACAAGTGCTGCATCTTGAAAGTCTCTTAGGTAAGGTTTTTAGAGTTATTATTTAATAGGGTTTGTCATTCCCCCAACTTACCTTTTCTTACAGCGAGTTCACTCCCACCGCGGCCTATGCATTAGGTTTCCCTCTATTTTCCTTTCTCCTCCCCACTTCTCTCCCATTTCTCCTAGCTTGTCTTTTTCTCTCCCTTGCTAACCCTCTTTCTTTCTCTGTCTCCAAAAGGATCTTCATACACTATCAAAGGGAAGGCATTGGAGGAAGAAGATAACCTAACACCCTTGCGCAGCTTGCGATTCATACAAGGTAGGATGGAGTCCTAAACTTGCTGCAATTTACATTTGGGGAAAAAAATACATGGTGTTATATCTCTGTGTTGCCTTCATGTTTGCTGCGATTTAAAGTTGCCTTTTTTTTATGAAATAAATGGATTGGTTTGCTGAATAGAGCCTTCCAAAAATTTGGAAAAAATATCTCTTTGATGAATTTTCTTGGTGGAATTAGCATGAGTAGTGTGTGTGATTTATGAAGATTATTTGTATCAAATTCAGAGTTGAGCTTATTTGTATCAGATTCCTTTCCCTTTCGGTTACTTTTATTTTTGAGCTCACCTTAAGAGATGGTTTTTGCAGTTGTACAAAAATGCTTACTAATCACTTTTTCTTTCGTGATTCATTGAATTTGATGTTGATTTGCTTCCCTATGTACAGGTTTGAGTTGGAACTTGCGGTTTCATCTCCTCTATAAGCCTCGACTTCTCAGGATAGAGGGAGCAATCTGCTTTGTGTTTCCCTTCTGTGGATGTGAAGCTGCTTGAATAAAGAGGTACATCCCTATCTGTCTAAGTTTGAAGCTACTGAATGAAGGGTTTGACACATGTGCTTGTGGGTAAAATCGTTGTTGGGACTTATCTTTATGGGTTCTCACTATTTTCGGCAACAATCTTTACTGAACTGCTACCAAATGTTGCTTTAAAACCTTGTTTGCATGAGTTAAATATGAGGATTCAAGCCTTTAAAGTTTATTTTAGCTTGAAATCCTTGTTATGTTTTAGTACCCTTTCCTTGTTTTGTCAATTTACTTGCATATTGATGAATGCTTTGATTTAAGCTTGACTATGCTTTTAAATTGGGGATTCATTTATTGAACTACTACTTATTGGTTGTGTATTGTGTGTGTTAGAAACATGGATGTGCCTGAAAATAGGAAATCAATGGATAATAGATTAGATTCCTTATAGGAATACATGTATTAGCGAGGGAATTAGCGAGGGAAAGGAAATAAAAGTGTCAGGCGATTAGCGACGGAAAATTCCATCGCAAACAGCGACGGACTGCTATGTTCTGTCTTAAATAGCGATGGAGCGTTCCGTTGCAAATAGCGACGACTAGTTATGTTCCGTCGTAAATAGCGACGGAATATCCCGTCGGAAATAGCGACGGATTCATGGGATAATCCTGTAAACGATTTAGCGACGGAAATATATAAGTTAGCGACGACTAGTTTCCGTCGCTATTAGCGACAGAATTAATTTTCCGTCGTTAATTTTTTAGCGAGGCCAGTTTGCACGGCGGATGGCATTCCGTCGGTAAATGTTTTGCGACGGATTTTTGCTTATTTAGCGACGGATTTTGTCCGTCGCTAAATAGCTTTTTTTTTTTTTAGTAGTGGTACCTGAATAGCTTATTGAAGCTGAAGCTAGAAATGTAACATTCCTCAATCAGTTCTTGGGCTTAGCATATTTATTCTTGGTGTATTTCCTTAATCTTAGAGATAGTTTCCTCCTTAGTTTATTTAAAAAATATATACATTGTTGGAATTATAAGGAAAAGAATATTGGAATATTATTTTTTATGTTTGTAGATTACAAGAGGTTAAATTTATGTATAATTCTAAGATTGTATGTACAAACACAATAAAGAAGAATAACTATTAATGGTGTTGATTACCTTAAGTGTTTGCTAGATATTTAGGTGTTATAATTGCATTAGCAACACCCCCTTTAAACTTAAGTAGGTAGGACGCAAATCGAATCTGGTTAGTGTTGAAAAAGCATTGTAGCTAGGGACCAAATTCTTCATATGGTATTGGAACCAACAACAACCAAACTACATATCTAGCGAGGCCAAACCATTTAGAAGTGTATATATATAGATGGGAACTAATTTGCAACAAGATAGGTTGAAATTCAACATGGAAACTCTCCGCGCGACCATATTCTTTACACTTCTTTGTTACAAATTCTTTGCTGTCCATTTTTATATTACATGGTTCACATTGGTTAATAAGAAGGTTAAATTGGTCAATTTTTTTAAACAATTAGTCATTTTGCTACTACAAATTAAAAACTACACGGATTCAAATTCGTTGAAATTGGGGATTCCCTGTGTTATTACTTCCTCTGTTTTTTTAAAGTGTCGACTTTTAGCAAATTTCTTCTTTTCATATTTTTTTTTTTTGGGTATAAACATCTGGTAATTGTTATTTGAAAAATTTACAATAATATTAATTTGCTATTTTATCAACTATATATACTTCTTCACTACATAATAAAAGAAAAAACTATACTTCTTCACATCATCAATATATATTAGAAAAGAAGAACTTCTAGCATGACGTGTCGCTCTCACAGGCCAAGTTAGTGACGTGTCGCTCCGAGATTAATTCTCACTTAATTATTTACACGTCAGCTTTTCCACCTATTAATTCTCATTTAATAATTTACACATCAGCTTTTCCACCTTGGCCCTATTTGCCACATTAAATTTTAGATTTGATTAGGATTTAGGTTGTTTATTTCTTGATTTAATCTTAATTTATTTTTAATTTATTTTTAGAGCATTAATTAATTTTTATGGTATTTTTATTGAATTTTCGGATTTTTAATTAATTCAGAATTTTATGAGTTTTTATTGTGATTTGCTAAATTTTGATAGTTTTTATCTATATTTATTTAGTACCTTTTTAAATTTTAGATTTGATTAGGATTTAGGTTGTTTGTTTTTATGTATCTTTGTTAGATAGTTTCTGTTAAAAAAATCTTCCTAAAAAATATTGTTTTTTATATAGAGTATCAATATCAATCTATATTAGAAAATAAAAAGGGTTAGTAGAGCAAAAAAACCTTCATACGTTCTCTATCTCTAAATACTCACACAATTTTCTCTATTTCTCCCTTCTTCATCTCAACCATGGCAAACCTCAAATCATATATGCTTCAAAAACAACATGGACCTTCACTCACTTCAATTAAATTTTTCATTATAAATTTATCCCCATCACAATTGAGAATTTTTTTTTTTATGGTTACCAAGGGAAATCACAATTGAGATTTGAGAGTGCATGTTCTTCAAACTCAAAAACGAGTTTCTCACTTCTTGCTTCAGCCTCTTTGTTCCAGGTATGTAAAAAACAATGCTTTGTGGCTTTGTAGACTAAGAATTGTTATCACTCAAAAGTCAAAGGCATATCATTTTCCTCATATCTCTGGTAGTCCTTCTTCTTCAATTTTAATGATTCTTTCATGTAGTTCTAGAAGTGTCTTTTGTTCGCCAAAACATGTTTTAACCCATTCTACGTTTCATTATTATTGTTTTGTAATGTTCATGTATTAATGTGTTTGTTGATAAAAAAAAATTAACATTGATAGATGAACATCCCATATTTTTTTTCATTGTTATGTATGTTATTTCAACATTTATCTATTCTCACTGGTCATGAAAGGTGAATTGTTTTCCATCTGTTCTCACTTTTTAAGGGGGGATTAAAAGTTTCTTTGATGTTGTAAGCTTATGAATTAGGCTAACCAGATCTTACTGCAGTGTGTTATCCAAATCTTAAGGTTAATGGCCATAAGTACGTACTTTAATTTGAGGCATGTACTACTAACAAAGATTGAGATATAGGTGCATTTGAATGTATGTGAACATTTATACAAACATAGTCTTAGTGACTAACATAAGCGAGGTGAGATCAATAAAAAAAATATTGTGCATATAAAATAAAAATCAGAAAATTCACTAAAAATACCATAAAATTTAATTAATACTCTAGAAATAAATCAAAAATAAATTAAGATAAAATCAAGAAATAAACAATCTAAATCCTAATCAAATCTAAAATTTAAAAAGATATTTTTTATGAGAATATAATTAACTTGAGATCAATAAAAAAAATATTGTGCATATAAAACAATAGAAAATATATATTTTTTAATTAATCGAGGTATGTGGAAAAGTAGTGT
Organism: Lotus japonicus; assembly: GCF_012489685.1. Classification (NCBI taxonomy): domain Eukaryota; kingdom Viridiplantae; phylum Streptophyta; class Magnoliopsida; order Fabales; family Fabaceae; genus Lotus; species Lotus japonicus. The sequence goes on from NC_080042.1 coordinate 60,396,665, forward strand.
GATTCATTTCACCTTGCAATTTAGATTTTTTCATAGTTTGGGTGGGATTCTTCTACAACTGAATACCTATAGGTTAGTGTTAATTTGGAATTGCCAAATCCTATTGCTATCAGGCTGATTTAGTGACGTGTCGTTCTCACGTTAATTCTTAATGATGTGTCATTCCCACGTTAATTCTCATAAAAAAAAATTCCACGTGTCATTCTCAGGTTATTTCTCATAAAAAAAAAATATTTTTAAATTTTAGATTTGATTAGGATTTAGGTTGTGTATTTTTATGATATTTTTATTGAATTTTCGGATTTTTAATTAATTTAGGATTTTATGAGTTTTTATTGTGATTTGCAAGATTTTGATAGTTTTTATCTATATTTATTTAGTACATTTTTAAATTTTAGATTTGATTAGGATTTAGGTTGTTTATTTCATTATTTTATCTTAATTTATCTTATTATTGATTTAAGTTGTTTATTTCTTGATTTTATCTGTTGGTCTTTTATTTTATTTTTGATTTATTTTTAGAGTATTAATTAATTTTTATGGTATTTTATTGAATTTTCGTGATTTTATGAGTTTTTATTGTGATTTGCTAGATTTTGGTAGTTTTTATCTATCTTTAGTTAGTATCTTTTTTAATTTTAGATTTGATTAGGATTAAGGTGATTTATTTCTTGATTTTTTGTTGGTGTTTTCAAGTATCCTTAGACTTTAATTACGATAAAAAAATTAGAATATATTTTTAAGAAAAATACAATGAGAAATAAATTCTATGATTCTGTCTACTAAGTTAAGACACAACCCCAAGTCCTAATTCTAAAAGAAGGAATTATCTATCACTCTAATATAATCCTCATGAAACAGGAATGGTCAGTCAGCCAATTATACATATTCCTTCATTACCAAGATAACTGCACTAGATACTTATGTTTTATCTATGTCAGCCTGCTACATGATGACACCATTGTAAACATGAGGGAGCATGGTTTTCTAATAATAGGATGTTTGCTTGAAAGGCTTCTCCTGATTGCTTGATGGGCATTATCAGTTTGAAATACAATCAAAAGTTAAAAACTTTATTTTCCTAGATCTCAAAAGTTATCTGAACAGATATTTTTCTCTTCAAAGTCCAATTACTATTTAAGTTGATGTGGTCATTGCTGGATTTTGTTGGGGTGCAACCTTAAGAATTAAGTTAGATTTCCTTCCTAGGTCTTTTGTTTTAAGTAATTTTAACTGTCCATTACCACCTATGAAGAAGTAAAGGGCTATAGAACAGTGCTAAATCTAAATTAGGGCTATGAAAATAAACTACAAATATTACACTGATTAAGGCCATGAGATGGTATGAGAAAAATGATAATTTGATTTAAACGGGTAAAGTACAATTTTTACTCATTTAACTTACGATTAAGAAAAAGTAACCAAAACATAATGCAATAAGGGGAAGACAAGTATGGTAACATATATAGAGAAGAAAAAGAAATAAGTAGACAATCACAAGATCTCTATGGCGCAAGCGACAGGGACGCATACCACACTTCAAGTCTTCAACCCCGCCCCCAAAAGCCTCCTCAAGGACATGCCCTCCGCCCCTGAAACCAACGCCGATTTGGGTTTTCGCAAGTTGCATAGGATCATCGACAGGGAAGATGATTACCGCCAGAGGAGGCTCAACAACATAATATCCTTCTCTGAAGAAGGACCTCTACCTCTCGCTTTCCCACAATCCTCCTCAACGACAATGGCAAAGAGGTAACTTAATTTTTTTCCCCTTTATTTTTTGTGTCTGATGAAATGCTTAGTAGAAGGGAAACTGAAATTTTATTTTGGTGATGGTTTTCAAAAGATGAATGATATATCAATTCCAATATGTTTCTCTGGCTTAACAAAATAAAATAGCAAGAGTAGTAAAGCATTTCAGCAAGAACCTGTGTTTTGGTTATCAACCTTGACATGTCTTTGAGCCATCAAAAAAAATTGAAAATAAGAAGAGAAAATGATATCACTTTCCAGAACCATAAATCTAAAAAAAAGGGAAAAAGTAATAAATGATGAGAATACATACATCAAATTTTCCATCATAGATCGTAGCACCAACCTGAGCCATATCGTGAGTCTCAAAGGTAATCACACCGCTCTGCCATGGGATTAACACTGTCATTACGAATACTTTCTTCAACCTACAAATCAAGGAGAAAAAATCACACATGTTATTTAACCCCTGAAAATGCATAAAAGCCAAAGATATATAAGGACTCCGTTGAATATCTGTTAAGATTTAGTTTATTATTAATCTAACAAAGAGATAAAAAGAAACTAAATATATCTAAACCTATCTCTATTTAAATAGATATTATCTCTATTTAAAAAATTCAATAAAAATACCATAAAATTAATGAATACTCTAAAAATAAATCAAAAATAAATTAAGATAAAATCAAGAAAAAAACAACCTAAATCCTAATCAAATCTAAAATTTAAAAATGTATTTTTTTTATGAGAATTAACCTGAGAATGACACGTTGAATTTTTTTATGAGAATTAACGTAAGAATGACACGTCACTAAGAATGACACGTCACTAAGAATTAATGTCCCTAACTTTTTTTTAAAAGAGTGAGTTTGAAAGTTATAGCTTAAGTTAATTTGTTAATATATTTCCAAATAATAATAATAATAATAATAATAATAATAATAACATATGTGTGCGGGTATGAGCCGGTTGGGTACTATAATGCTCATACCCGCACTCATACCCACTACTTTTGCGGGTAATTACCTATACCCAACCTCATACCCATTTAGCGGTTTTTTACCATACCCATAGTTGGTATTTTTTGCGGGTACCATATGGGCCCGAAACCCTATGGGTCCGAGACCCACTGCAATCCCTACATTTAGATTTTGGCAAAGATGAAGAGCTTCCTGTAATGACATTGAATTGTCTAAAGGTGGAGAGCATCGAGTTGCTACCCACGCGAGTATGGGGACGAGAACAGGTAATTTTTTAAAACGCAGGTATGAGGATGGTTCTATAGTACCATACCCATTGTCATCCCTACTTAGTTGGAATAAACACAATAATGTCATACTTTATGATTTATCTTACACAATCCTAATTTGTGCTACTATCACATTCATTTTTGTTAAGATTAATTTGTTGCTAATTTCTTATATCTATGATTTGTGTTATTGTCTTCATATTCACGAAGAATGTAAAACGAGTTCCTGTTGATCTCAACCAGGCTTATAACAGAAGTCTTTATGTCAACTTTGCTTAGCATTTCTGAGTCTTCTATTTCATTCATTGTTTAATATATTTTTAATAATCAAGGTATTAATTGACGTATCAAATACAATAGACGTATTCCCCGTGCAACGCGCGGGTAAAAAAACACTAGTAAACTAATAAAAGAGAATTGTATAGTTAAAGGGATAAATCATTACAACATTTTTCTTTTTCTTTTTGCAATAGCCCAAAAGTGTAGCTATCAACAAAAAAATATGTTTCATCCTACACAATAGTTTTCAATAGTCTCATGTTTCGGCGTTATCTTCCATTTGGTAACAGTTTCTCCTAATCTATGGTAACACTGAGAAAATGTAACTTTTTGTGTGAAAAAATCAACAATTCCCACATAATGAGTGCTCTCTATTATTAGATACAAAACACTTATTTAGTGTTTAAAAAACATGTTGCCTAAAATGAGTCATCTATGACAACAATCACAAATTGATTTCTTTTGTATTTTAAGCAACACTTTTTGTGTGCAGCTTAAACTAGTGTTACCAAAAACAAAAAATATTGCAGTGGATGATAAATTAGAAAATTAAACAATATTAATGAAAATGAGAAATTAACTATTTTCTGCAATACAATTAATTATCTTTCTTAATCTTTCTATCAAAACCTTAAACGATAATTGCAAAGAAAGAAAGGGAGTATTAGTGTAACTAGTAGCTAGTGGGGCGGCCGGGTGGGTGGGTTTCTTAGGTTATTGTAATAACGTAAGGAATTGTACAAAGACCATGCATCCCATGGTCTGAAATTAAGTTGGGTGGGTTTCTGATGTAGATTTCTTATATACATCACCTAATGTTACCCTAAATTCAAACTTGATTCCTTTGTATAATTGTATTGCATATAACTAGCTCTTCTAATAATGCACATATCACTTTCAAAGTCCACATTATCATATATATTGCGATGATCCCCTTACGGTGTGTTTGGTTCAATGGAGGGGAGGGGAGGGGAGAGATTTTAATGGAGGGGAGGGGAGGGAAGGGGATGGGAGGGGAGGGATTTTAATATTTATTATGTTTGGTTCATAGGAGGGGAGGTGAGGGGAGGGATTTCAATATTTATTATTTATTATTAACAAAACAAGGGGTTTGTGAGTGTATGTCCATGTTCTAGGAGATAAGGATATACGACCAGTGGCAGCAAGGTGGCGTGCGTGAGAATGGGTCCGTGCGATTGGCGATTGCATAAAAATAAACCAAGAGAAAATTAAGTTTTAGTTTGATAGATCTGACGAAAATTAGAAGAAGATGAAGCCTTCGCACAGGGGAGGCTGAGAGGAACGGCAAGGATAGATGAATAAGGCATGAAAGTAGGCTTAGGTCGGCAGAACTGGAATTCCAACTATGTATAGGGATATTCTTGTCCAGTAATTTATTTCCCCACCAAATCCCCCCACTTTTGGAGGGGACAAAAAATTGGGTTAGGAGGGATTTTGGTCCCCTCCCCTCCCCTCCCTTTCTAAAAGTTGAACCAAACATATTAAGTTTTAAAAAACCCCTCCCCTCCCCTCCCCTCCCCTCCATTCCCCTCCAACCAAACATTATGTTAGGCTTCAATTCAAAATATCGGTCACATTAATTCCCATGGTGTTGGTCACAATAGTATCCACATACAATGACCAAAATTCGAATAGTTTGAATACTTCAAAAAGTGTTTATTTAATTTGCATTATTTGTTGCTTAATATAATTAATGGAAAAAGGGTAATGGATTGTTCCGAGAAGCAACTAAAAAAATGGAAAAACATCTCCAAAGTATAACTGAATGGGACAAACAAAAATAAACAAAAGAAATGGTAGGAAAGGGTTATGGGTATCTTCTTATTATTCTTTAAGTGGTGGCCTCAAAACATCCCCATCACAATTTTACATGAGACAGAAGGATATAGATTTGAGTATCGAAAGCTAAATTTCCATTCAACAAATCATCGAACTTGCACATGATAGTGTCGGTTTTGATGTCAATAGTTGATTTCATTTGTATATCAATCTTTTATGAATGCTTATTATTACTAACACCCGTTCTATCTTCCAACCTCACTGATTAAGAACTAGTGGAATTAAATATTTCTGTTCATTTATCTTATTGTGCAGAGAAATTGCAAAGAACCTGCACAACTCCTTTTCTTTTTGGTCCTACAAACTCCATACAATGGATAGATAGCTAATTTGCACATTGCATGCAAATTTGACCAAAGACCTTTCGGAATGAACTGATCTCTCGGGTATGTTATGTGGGCCCTGGATGAACAGTTGGTATGTCAACTCAATAATGACACTGATATGAAAGGGTTTGATTGCAATCTATTAGAATTGGGTCGAGTCTAAAAAACCAACTCTTAAGGTCGTCGCATAACCAAGAATCAATTATCTAAAAAACTTAAATTTTCTGGTGCGGAAGCAATTAGGCCGGTCACCTAAATCTGGATTGGACTAATAATCCTCCTCCAAAGGGTGCAGAGTTTTGAATCTGGACAAAGCAAGCCTTGATATAGGCAGGGTTAAGGACCGTCGAGGAACTTGTGCCCCCCCCCCCCCAACGAAAAGGGGGAGGCCAACCTCTTTCAGAGCGCAGGAGTACAGGACGGAAATTTTTTACCTTTGCACCAAACTGGAACTTCAAACCAGGTAGGCTAAATAAGAGCTCTCGAGCTGCTTTCACCCAAATGAGCGATGGAGAAGAAGTTTGTTTACCCGATAGGGAAGCTGTGACCCTGGTGGCTGGAGTGGAACCCTAGAGTTTTAGGGAAAAAAAATCGGATCTTTAGTGTTTCTAACAAATTCTGGAAGAAGTTTGTTTACTTGATAGGGAAGCTATGACCCCAACGGCTGGAGCGGAACCCTAGATTTTTAGGGCAAAAATCGAATCTTTAGTGTTTCTAACAAGTTTTGATTCTTAGTTTACTTTCACCAATTTAGTAATTGCTTCTCACTTGTAAACCTCCAACCAACTTTTAGTTTTACCCCTCCCTCTTTTGGATTCGAATGTTTGTCCTCTGGTTGAAACCTCTGAACCTCACCTTGAAGCCTCTGAACAACATGTTCAAAACTTTAACATTGGTTCTCCTCAAGGTGTTTCTGAGGCACACAGTAGCAATCACCCAACCACTCCAGAACCAAACCTCTCCATAGTTCCCTACACTTACCTCAGACCCACCTCTCTCTCTGAGTGCATCAATGTTTTTAATCATGAAGCTTCTTTGATGCTACGCAACGTGCAAGGTCACACTGACTTGAGTGAGAATGCTGATTCTGTTGCTGAAGAGTGGAATAGTCTGAGTACTTGGTTAGTAGCTCAGGTACCTATTATGATGGAGCATCTGACTGCAGAAAGGGATCAGAGGATCGCGGCTGCAAAGCAGAGGTTTGTAAGAAGGGTGACTCTTCATGAACAACAACAAAGACATAAGCTCCTTGAAGCTGTTGAAGAGGCCAGAAGAAAGCAAGAACAAGCAGAGGAAGCTGCACGTCACGCAGCAACTCAAGCTGAACAAGCACGATTAGAGGCAGAGAGACTTGAAGCTGAAGCTGAAGCCCGTAGATGCCAAGCACTTGCACCAGTGGTCTTTACTCATGTTGCGTCTGCTTCCTCTCCAGCTCATCAAGCTGCTCAGAATGTTCCTTTTAGCTTTGATACTAATTGAAGGTATGAAAAACGGTAGAAAAGGGGGGGGGGGTTTGAATAACATTTTCAAAATAAAAGTTCCACCTTAAAGATTTTAACAAATATTTTCGAGAACTAAGTGCTAAAGATAGGAGATAGAAAAGCACACAAGGATTTTTATCCTGGTTCACTTGATAAATCACTCAAGCTACTCCAGTCCACCCGTTAAGGTGATTTCTTCCTTCTTAGAATGAAGGCAATCCACTAATTAGGTATGTGTTACAACTGCACTTGAAACCTACAAGTGACTAACAATACACTGACTTAGCTCACACTAAGATTCACTCTCTTAGTCTTCTCTCGGATCCGATCAACCTTGATCTCCTAAAGGCAAACTATACAACTGTATATGAAGTTCTTGTTTACAAAGAAAGTGCTTCTAAAAAGCTTATAGTAAACACAATGAAATTCAATATGAAAGAAAGCTTAGAAGGATTTGAATATTTCTTGCGCGTATATGAATGCTTCTAGCCGCTTCTTTCAATCTTCAACCTCTATTTATACTCCAAGGATTAGGGTTGAACGTTGCATGGAAATGCTACCGTTGGAGGGCAGTTCTGGAAATTCCAGCTTCTACTATGGCTGAGGATGTTAGGTAGGTCGTCAGAATAGTACACTTTGCTTTTGTACTTTGGATAGTGACTTGACCTTAACCTCGTAGACTTCTGATCAGAGGAGCGCTTCATATTGGAACTTGTGAAGCTGATTGATCAGAGTCAGAGGGAAGCTTGGATCCTCTGACCGTTGTACCTTCTGATCTTCACTTCAGAGGATCAGTACATGGTCTTCAGAGCCAGTTGCTTCTGGACTTCAGAGTCTTCACTCTTCAGAGTCTGGATCGTCAGAGTCTTCTACACCATGAGAGCTTCTGAGCCTTCAGAGTCTTTTGGTTGTCAGATCTTCTAGATCATCAGACCTTCAAGTGAGCTGAGTCCTTATCAGAGCTTGATTTTCTTCAGATCTTCTGAAGCTTTTCCACTGTTCAGAGTGATCATGGAGAATGCGAAAGCGTTGCTTGGGTCACTCTTTAAGCACAGTGCTTCTGATTTGTGTGAGATAAAATAGAGGTCAGAGCCTGTAAATAGCACACTCAGAAAAACACGTTAGAGTACCACAATTGTTCATATCAAAAGGTTAACTTGTAATCATCAAAACATAGAGTTGTACTACTAGATCAAAACTTGATCTTACAGTAAGTGAGCATGTGTATTGTTCTGCTTCAAGTCTAAGTAGGGCCGAGTGACGTGTTCGAAATATAATATCAAATCATTCATAATTTTTTACCCAATAGTTTAAGTTTTTTGGATAATTGATTCTTAACATGATATCAGAGTCTCTTTTAGGATAATTGGTTCTTGACAATCATATTTAGAATTGAACATTTGGAACATGGAGGTCATCATCGAATCAACCAACGTATGGCATCTATCGGGCGGGTTAGGTTAATGCATGTATCTTCGTCAGATATCTCCAAGACAATAAGTCAAGATATGCTCCAATACCGATATTAGCATTCTCCATTCGGCAAGGTTAAACTCAACCTTCAAAACTCTCTCAGCCATTTCTAAATAACTAGATTTAAGGCTTAATTCCATTTTGAGCCCCTGATCTTTTAAAAATGAACGATCCCCCCCCCACCGTGTTTAGACGTAGCAGTCAGACACCCCAACGTTTAAAAAACGTGCGTTCCAAGCTCTTCTGTTAAGTACCGTTTGTTTGACCAAACAGAGCCAGTGACGTGGCGTTTCTTTTTCATTCTTAATTTCACTTTCGGCCCCTGATCTTTTAAAAATGAGCGATCACCCCCCGGTGACTTGACCAAAATGAGCGATGACCAAACGGAGCCACTTTGGGCCCCTGATCTTTAAACGTAGCGGTCAGGCACCCCAACGTTTCAAAAACGTGTGTTCCAAGCCCTTCTGTTAAGTGACGTCACTGGCTCCGTTTGGTCAAACAAACGGCACTTCACAGAAGGGCTTGAAACGCACGTTTTTGAAACGTTGGAGTATCTGACCGCTACGTTTAAACACGGGGGGCTCCGATCGCTCATTTTTTATAGATCAGGGGCCCAAAGTGAAATTAAGCCTAGATTTAATTTAGACATGCGTGATGCGCGGTTGTGGGTAAAACTTTTTGCTTCAAAAGTGGGTAAGAAGGTTTAAGAAGTTGAAATGATATAGAAAAGAAGCAAGGCAATAAAGAGTAACACATCAGTAAAAAATGTGACATTACAATTTACAAGTTCAAAAAATTGTAAAAAAACAAATTGTCGACACAATATTCTGTGCTTTAAAATTAATATACTATAAATAGATTCATTAGTCATATTTTTAGATAATGTTGGACTTATGCCTTGTTGTACATTTGTTTTTTTTTTTTTGAAAGTGTTGGACATTTGTTTAATCAAACTATCATATATAGTTCTGAAATATTCAACTTGGTTCTACTTGTAAATCATTAACTTCAAATATCAAAACATGATTTTGCGACTCATTCAAAAAGTGGAGAATACATGGAACCGTTGCTCGTATCTTGGACCGTATAATTGTGGCCCTAAGATTCTATATATAATTACTAATTATACTGTTCAAAATCTTGATGAAAACGAAATAAATTGAACACTAGCACCAAATTCTCATATTAGTATGGATGTCAATAATGAGGCATAGCTATTTGTTGTCAAGACACTCTTTGTCTTTACAGATGAGGTTTGGATTGGTGAAGCTCTTACTTGTATTCAAAATTGTGTTCTTTCAAACTTAGTTTCGGTTTCTAGTTGAACAAAATTTATCTCTCGATGTCAAAATAATCTGGATGAGTTTGGTGTCCCTGCCCTTGAGATTTCTAAACCAACTAACTATTAACGCTAACTACATTTGGTTCATGATCTGGGAGAGACCAAGCTACCCGTTGACGAGGGGTAGGAGAAGAGGGATCTGGACGTGTTGAAGACGCTCCAAGTAGGCAAGGTCCCGGGAGGGGCTCCTGCAAGACACTCCGATGCTAAAGTCAGTGAGGGGAGTTGTAAGAATGGTGAAGATGGAGAGAATACGTTACCTTTAGATAGAAGGAGTGTTCCCTTTATATAGGAGAGGCAGGATTAGGGTTGGAGCCATGCAACGTCATGCATGGCTCGTACATAGGGGCATGGATCACCGTTGGATCCCCTGCAGAGGAACAGTGATCCAACGGTCTGGGGGGCCCTACGGACCTGCACCAGCCAACCTACCCCTAGGGTAGTTGGCCTAGGTCAACCCCTATGTAGTGGGCCCCGAGTTCCTTGTCCTCACCCTTAGTGGTGGGGCTCGGGAGTAGGGGCTCTTGGCTTCCCCCACACGGCCCCTTATCTGGGAATTTTGGTGGGTTCGGCCTTGTCCTAGGTCCCCTGTCCGTCCCCGGTCAGGGTTCCCGGAACAGTAGCCCCCTAGCCCTGGTCGGCTGTTACAGCGGAGCGGGGGCTAATCGTGTCCTGGGCTGGTGGTGTCATGGAGGTGCTCGGGGTCGTTACGTAGAGGTCAACATTTAAACTTTTATTCACTAATTTATTCGTTAATGGTGGGGTCGTTCGGCCATTACATTTAGTACCCCTAGAAAGGGGGTGTTACTCGCATGGCGTTGTAGCGGAGGCGGACGGCCCTTAGGTCCCTGTCGAGACCCTCTCGTATGGCCAGAAGGGAGGCCAGCTCGGCTTCGATCTCGCCCATCGTTCCCGTCTCTTCGCCCCTGTGTTCTGCGGCGGACACCTCGAGGCCCCAAATTAGCATGTTAACCTCCAGGCGGCGTCGGTGCAATTCCCACATCACCTCCGTCCGCTCCAAGAAGGTCAGCAAACCCGCCTTCAGTTGGGGGTCCAGATCCTCTGTCAGAAGCCTGCTGACCAGGGATCTGACCCTATCAGGGGTGGTGACCTGCGTTTGGTAGGAGTAGTATAGGTCGCAATCCAGAGCCTCGGCCCTGAGTGCCTTCAGGTAAGTCTCCGTGGAGATCATTTTGTCTTTGGGGTGAGTGTGAAGCCTGCAAGGGGGGTGGTTACCATTTATAAACGAAACGTTCGTGGGAGGTAACGCCCCTTAGCGTTTTCCCATGCGTTTCTCTTGGGAAATGAGAGGGGCATTAAATGCTGAGGTCGGTGGTCAATGCGTGCCCCCTTAGGTTGTATACACCGCCTCGACCGACCGGGTGGGGCTCGGTGTTAGGACGACCGGGTCCAGTACCGAGTGGGTTGTTGCATGGTTTGAATCTGAGAAGTCAACAAGACGCGGGAGGATGGAACGGTGTGAGGTTTCGGGCCCACTGCATTTAATGCACCTGACTCTTGGGATGGTACGTGTCGTTTCCGGGTGGGTCGCGTCGCTTCGCTAGTCCTCTCTCACGTGCTTTTGGTGGCGTGTGTCACTTCGCCGTCACTGCTCCCTTTCTGACGTGGCAGGGTTTGATTGGACGATGCCCCTTGGTTTCCCCAAGCGTCATGATTAGGGAACCTAGGGCTGTCGAAACGTCACGTCTCCCTCCTCGTTTTCTATAAAAGAGAGGGGAGGGGGATTCATTTGCACTTTTGCATCTCTGAATTCTCTAAGCCCTCTATCTTTTCTTCCTCCAAGTTCCGGCGTTTCACGGTGGTGTCTTCTTTCGCACGGTGGTCGTTTGGAAGTTTTTCCAGTTTCTTCTTGTAAGTCCTCGCTTCACTTGACTCTCCTTTTTAAGGTTTTAATTTTTTCTTTCTTCTAGCATAGAGGGTAGCTTGCTCCTGGGGGAGTTGGGAGTTTCCCCTCCCCTGGTGGCCCCCTCTTGTGGCGGGGAAGATTCTCCCTGAGGGTCTGCGCCGCCGCACGGTCGCGTTTTCCTGCCTAGGGCAAAGATGGACTCCGGGTGGGTCCTTCTTTGAGCCGATTCCAACGACCTAGGTGTTGATACGGCGTTTTCCCTTGTGCAGGTGTCATTATGGGGAAGCCTACCCAGAAGAAGAAGAAGGGCAAGACCGTAGACGAGGCTTCGAGCGGGGCCTTAACTTCTAGGCCCCGGTCAGGGGCCCCCAAGAATAAGAAGATCGACCGGGAGAAGTACCCGCATCTGAAGGGGGACGAGGCCGTGTATGACAAGTGGTGCCGCACCATTCTCGCTCTCCCATCGGAGTACGCAAACGAGAAGGAGGATTATTTCTGGAGTCAGCGTTTTATGTCGCAGACTCAGATCGGCCCCGGTCACATGGTGTATTCGCCGGGCAAGGAGGAGCGGCTACCTCACACCCCGCCGTTCGGGGTGTACATGCATATCTACACCATGAAGAAGGTGAGGGTGAGGATGCCACTCACGGACTTTCAATGTGACGTTCTTCGCCATATGGGGGTCGCGCCGTCGCAGCTCCATCCCGGCGCTTGGGGTTTCGTACGAGCGTACGAGGTTGCTTGCGTCTTGTTTGGCCAGAAGCCGTCGATTCCGCTCTTTTTCCATTTATTCGAGGTGGCCCACACTCAAGGATATGGCGGGCACGGTATCGTGACCCTGAGGTCGGGTAAGGATCTCCAGATCTTTCACCCGTTCGCAGAGTCTTACCGGGACTTTAAAGATCAATTCTTCCGGGTGGCGCCTATTACTCCGCCCCCTCACTGGTGGTTCGATAGGGCCCCGAACGGCGGCAGTCGCACCCGGTTCCCGCTGACTTGGAACGCCAAGCACTACGACGTAACGATCAGTGCTTTTGGTTACGAGGCCGGGGCCTTGTCGGAAGTGGACTTGGCCTTCAAAAACCTCTTGGTGGTTGCCATACGGAAGGAAGTAAGGGGTAATCCACCCAAAGAATTCTACATTCGTAAGAACGCTTGCTTGTTGCGCGAGAGAGGTAGGGTGTTTTTGTTACTATGTCTAAAGTGTTGTGTGCTCTTTCGTCTTACTAATTTTCTTCTTGTAATCCGTTTGCAGGTGCTAAGATGGAGATCAATGCTGCCTTGGTCGCTGCTCTACAGGTTCCAGTTGATGAGGTCGAGACCGACAGTGAGGGGGAGCAGGAGGTGCCCCGAGACGAGGGTGATGGGCTTGGCAACCAGGAGCAGCCTTTAGCCGGGGCTAACCCCGTTGGGGCCGGTCACAGTGGCCCGGTCGGTGGCGAAGAAAACGTAGACCCCGGGTCGGGCTCAGGGAATCCCGAACGTCAGCAGGAGGGTTCCCTTGAGGGGAATAGGGCCGGCTCAGAGCGCCCGGCCAAGAGGACACGCCGCTCCTCAAGCGAGGGGGTCCGTTCCCCTGAACGAGCGACTCCGATTGCTCAAGTGGGTCCCTCGGAGCCAATTTCTGTGTGGGGTCGAGATGCGGTGGACACGGACGAGCACAACAACCAAATCGATGATCTGGTGTACAATGAGCTCGACCAGTCGTTCCTGAGCACAAAGGAACCTTACAATCTGTTGAACTTTGCTCTGAAAGCAGTGCTTCAGACTGCCTCCGTCATTCGGCATGTGCAGCAGGGGCCGGTGCTCGACGTGGAAGAGGTCAAGGAGCAATTGAACGCCGCCGAGGATAAGTTCGCTAAGGCGGACAAAGAGTTGGCTGATTCCAAGAAATCGGTTCAAGAGCTGACCGCTGCTAAGGCGAAGTTACAAGGGGAGGTGCACGAGGTGACGGTTGCGGCCAAGAAGTTTGCGGAGAAGCTGGAGCTGAGCGAGAAGGATAACGAGTGGTTGCGCTCCCGGGCAGAGAAAGCCGAGCAGGCCCTGAAAGACGAGAAGGCTGCTCGAGAGAGTGAAGTCAAGGAGATGGAAGCCTTGAAAGCGAGCAATGCTGAGCTCAAGAAGAAAGTTGTCGATCTGGGGGCTGAGAGAAAGAAGCTGAGGTCGAATCTGAAGGAGATTCACAAGGGTTCTTTTGACAATGTTTTGGCTCAGCTTGAGGTGGTCCATCCGGGACTGGATGTGGGCCCTCTTCACTACCGGAAGGTTGTGTTGGGGGGAAAGATCGGGACCCTGGACGACCAGAAGCAGTTTACTCCGACCTTCCCAGCCGAGCCAGCTCCTTGATGTTCCTGTCTTTTCATTGTAATTTGATGTGTTTAATGACCGTCCTGCGTTTGTATAAACTTGTGGTTTTTCTTGTCTTAATTTTCGTTATGTGTTTGTAAAGACGTGTTGTTCCTATTCTTCATCGTATTTGTAAGAACTTGTCCGTTTGCTATTTTGAATTTCAAGTAGTGTTATTACTTCTTTACTCAGTTCCCCGAACAGGGTACTTTAATGGTTACGCTCCCGGTGGGTCTTTGTGCCCTATCGGTCTTTTATTACTTTGTGCCCGGCGGGTCTTGGTGCCCTATGGGTCTTTTATTATTTGGTGCCCGATGGGTCTTTTATTATTTTGTGCCCGATGGGTCTTTTATTATTTGGTGCCTGGCGGGTCTTGGTGCCCTATGGGTCTTTGATAATTTCGTGCCCGGTGGGTCTTAGATAGTTTGTCGATGCGGTTGTATGTATTGCTATAGTATCTTCTCAGGTTGGTTGCGTTCCAGGTGCGAGGGATCTCTTTTCCTGCGAGGGTTTCCAGCTTGTATGCTCCCGTGCCAGTTGCTTCGACCACCCTATAAGGGCCTTCCCAGTTGGCTGCTAGCTTTCCCCGCTCGGTTGATCGTGCCCCGACGCTGGCCTTCCGGAGGACCAAGTCCCCTGTGGTAAAGGAGCGGAGAACTGCTTTCTTGTTGTAGCGGATGGCTGCCTGCTGCTTTACGATTAGCTCTCTGCAGTTGGCTGCCGCTCTCCTTTCAGCTAGGAGGTCGAGGTCTTCCCCTATGAGTTGATCGTTCTGGATGGGGTCGAAACCCGCTGTCCGAGCGCTCGGTTCTCCTATTTCAGCCGGAATCACAGCTTCTGTGCCAAAGGTAAGGCGGTAAGGGCTCTCCCCCGTAGTCGAGTGCGGAGTGGTGCGGTATGCCCACAGGACGTGATCGAGCTGCTCGGCCCAGTCGCCCTTGGCACTCCCCAATCTCTTCCGGAGGCCTCGGAGAATGACCCTGTTGGCCGACTCTGCCTGCCCGTTCGTCTGGGGGTGTTCGACAGAAGTGAATCGCTGCTTGATGTATAGCCCGTCCAAGAGGTCCCTAAACCCTTTAGAGGTAAACTGGGTTCCATTGTCTGTGACCAGGACCCCGGGGACTCCGAACCTACTTATAACGTTCTTGTAAAAGAAGCGTTGCACTCGAGCTGTGGTGATTGTTGCTAGTGGCTCAGCTTCGATCCACTTGGTGTAGTAATCCATTGCTACTACCAAGTACTTGAGTTGGCCGGGTGCAGTGTCGAACGGGCCCAATAAATCCATGCCCCACTGGTGGAAAGGCCAAGGACTGACCAGAGAGGAAAGACGGGCAGGGGGAGCGTTGTGCAGATCGGCGTGCCTCTGGCAGGGGTCACATTGCTTAACATGCTCCGCGGCGTCTTTCTCTAGGGTGGGCCAGCAATAGCCGGCTCTGAGTACCTTTCGGGCAAGGGAACGCCCACCCGGATGGTGGCCACAGCTGCCTTCGTGGATTTATGCTAGGACGTAGGCTGCTCTGTCCTTAGCCAAGCACTTCAGAAGGGGGGTGGAGAATCCCCGCTTGAAGAGATCATCATTAACGATGGTGTACCAGGAGGCGCGTCGTACCAACTTCTTGGCTTCAGCTTTCTCCTCGGGCAGCCATCCTGATCTGAGATACTTGATGATCGGGGTCCTCCAATCGTCTTCAGTACCGATCGGCATCATAACTTGTCCTACTGGACGATCGGGGTCAGCTACGTAGGGGAGGGCTAGGGTCCCCTGAATAACCGTTCCATTCAGGCCAGGCTTTCCCGTGCTGGCCAGTTTGGCCAGGGTATCTGCGCGGTCATTCTGGGCTCTGGGGACGTGGCGGAATTCCACTTTGGTGAAGGTTGAAGCCAGTCGCTTCAAATGGGCCAAATACTGCTCCAGGATGGGATCTTTTGCTTGAGCTTCACCGTTTGCTTGTGAGACGACTAGAAGTGAATCGCAGCAGACAAGTATCTCCTTAGCTCCCAGGTCTCGGGCTGTGACCAGTCCCGCAATGCAGGCCTCATACTCGGCCTGGTTGTTTGTAGTTGGGAAGTTAAAGCGGAGGGATTGTTCGACCACCATCCCGGTGCTACTTTGCAATACGATCCCAGCCCCGCCACCTTCCTTGTTGCTCGAGCCATCTACGTTGACCACCCAGGTGGTCTCGGCAGGGGGCTCTTCCTCATCGGTGAGTTCGACCAAGAAATCCGCTAGGACTTGTGCTTTAATGGCTCTCCTGGGCTCGTAGCGGATGTCATGCTCGGAGAGCTCGATGGACCAGCTTACCATCCGACCGGCTAGATCAGGCTTATGAAGGACCTGTCGGACCGGCTGATCGGTTCGCACCACAATGCGATGAGCTTGAAAGTACCTCCTTAGGCGTCGCGCCGTGGTTAGTAGGGTCAGTGCCACCTTTTCCAGCATCTTATACCTAAGCTCCGCACCCTTCAATGAACGGCTGACAAAATAGACTGGTAGCTGCCTTCCTTCCTCTTCTCTTATTAGGACAGAGCTAACTGCTTTCTCCCGCACGGCCAGGTATAGATATAGTGTCTCCCCTGGTTTTGGGCTAGTCAGAATAGGGGGGAGGATAGGGTCTCCTTCAGCTGAGTGAAAGCAGCGTCGGCCTCCGCCGACCACTCAAAAGTCGCTCCCTTCTTCAGGAGGGTGTAAAGAGGCAGGGCCCAGAGAGCAGCTTTTGGCAAAAAGCGGCCGATCGCGGCCATGCGCCCGGCCAGCTGTTGGACTTCCTTGACTGTGCGCGGGCTCTTCATATTCATGATCGCCTGACATTTGTCAGGGTTCCACTCAATGCCGCGGTTGGTGAGCATGTACCCCAGAAACTTCCCGCTTCGAACGCCAAAAGTACACTTGTCGGGGTTGAGGCGCATGTTGTGCTTCTTTAACTGCTCGAAAACGACTGCGAGGTCTGCCGCGTGGTCTCCTCCCTTTGGGGTCTTGACTATAATATCATCAATGTAGACTTCGACCGATTTCCCCATTAGGTCCCCGAAGATTCGGGTCATCATCCGTTGGTAGGTCGCCACTGCGTTCTTGAGGCCGAAGGGCAGCATCGTGTAACAGTAGGTGCCCCGGTCGGTGATGAAGGCAGTTTTCTCTTCATCGTCCCTATGCATGGGAATCTGGTTGTAGCCTGAATAGGCATTCATAAGAGAGAGGTATTCGTATCCCGAGGAATTGTCGACCAGCGCATCAATGCTCGGTAGGGGAAACGGGTCCTTGGGGCAAGCCTTGTTGAGGTCAGTGTAGTCGACGCACATGCGCCACTTCCCATTTGCCTTCTTGACTAAGACCACATTGGAGAGCCAGGTCGTGTACTTGACCTCCCGAATGATTCCGGCCTGAAGTAACTCTGTGGTCTGTTGCTGGATAACCTGCTGCTTCTCAGCGCTCATCTGCCTCTTCTTCTGAGCAACTGGTTTGAACTTCCGGTCGACGGAAAGTCTGTGGCTACAGAAGGCGGGGCCAATGCCGGGCATGTCGGCTGACGACCAGGCAAACAGCTTCCCATTGGAAAGTAGCAAATTTTCCATTCGTTTGGAGAGGTCTCGGGGAAGGCCCCGAGCTATGTTGGTAGTGTTCTCTGGAAGGGGACCGACCTGGATGGGGTGGGACTCCCCGTCGGGTTTGAGGCGTTGGTCCTCTCTAGACTGGTCCACGCGGGGGTCAAGGTCGGTCATGAAACTGGTGTGTTGAACGTGAAAGTTGTTCTGCTGGTCGTGCACTTTGGACTTCTTCTTCTTCCTTTCCTCCCTGGCCAGCCTGCAGCTGGAGTTGTAGCAGCTCCTCGCCATTTCTAGATTGTCGCGTACTGGTACCGCCCTTCCTGCCCAGGGGTACTTCAGCATCAGGTGGTGGGTGGATATGATCGCCCTGAAAGTGTTGAGGCTTGGCCTGCCAAGAATGGCGTTGTACGCCGTCGGACACTCCACCACCAGAAAGCGGGCTTTTATAGTCCTGCAAATTCTGTAATCTCCCAAGGAAGGCAAGTATCAAAATATCCTAAGGGTAGGACTCTGTCCCCTGTGAACCCAACCAAATCATGGTCGTAGGGGAGCAGGTCTTTCACCGATAGCCCTAAGCTCTTATAAGCATCATAAAACATAATGTCCGCGGAACTACCTGTATCGATGAGTGTCCTTCGGATCTTACCGTTGCCGATCAGAGCTTCAATGACGATGGGGTCATCTTCTTCGCCGGTGTCCTCGCCGTAATCGTCCTCCGTGAAGGTTATGGCCACCTTCTGCCTTGAGGGGTGGAGGGACCCTGGTCGGGGCCGTCCCGCCGCTGACATGATGACGCGGGTACTCCTTTTCCGGCTGTTGTTGGTGGGACCGCCTGCGGCCCATCCTCCTGCTATTGAGCCGACGCTGACTAGATTATTCCCGTGTTGTCTTCTGACTTCATCCCGGCCGTGGCGGTCGGGGCTTCTTCACCGTTCCCGGCTGCGTCCGCGACGCTCGGGGCTCCGGCGACACTCGGGGCTGTGGCGACGCGGAGGAGACCTGTCGCGACGTTCCACCGATCGGCGTTTGGGAGGAGAACGGTCTCGGTGTCTTGGAGGGGTCGGTGACCGTCTTGGGGGTGGCGAGCGTGGGCGCTGGAGGGCCCCCGTCGACACAGCTACATACCTGGACAATCTTCCTGCTCGGATTAGTTCTTCCACCTTGTCCTTGAGGTTCAGGCACTCGTCAGTGTTGTGACCCGGGCTATCGTGGAACTCACAGAATCTCTTGGAATCCAGCTTGTCCCCTCTCGTCAGGAGTGGGGGGGACGGTCTCTGAGGTCGGTGGAGGCTTTCTCCCTCAGGATGCGTGAAAGGGAGGAGTTCAGTGGGGTATAACTATCGTACTTCTTTCGCTTCGACTTCCGTTCGTCCTGACCCTTCCGTCGGGACTCCCGGGTCGAAGGTTGGTCCTTATTTTCCTTCAACTTCGGCGGTCCTTTGATCGCGAGCGTCTGACTCGCGGCTCTTAGGGTCGCGGCATCTTCCATGTTTATGAATTTTTCTGCTCGAGCTAGGAATTCCTCCAGAGTGTTGGCGGGCTTGCCGTCCAGAGAGGTCAGGAACGGTCCTGGCGCAAGGGTTGCGGTAGCCAGGACCAACCTTGTGTCGGGGAGGAGTCCGGTGATATCACCGGCCTCCTTGTTGAAACGATTGAGAAATGCCTTCAGAGACTCCTTCTCCTTCTGCTTAACCAAGGCCAAAGTCTGCGCGGTCTTCGGTATGCTGCGCACCGAGGAATACTGGGCTAAAAAGCATGACACAACTCCGTTCCAATCGTGCAGTGAGTTGCTCGGTAAATTCTGGAACCAGTTCAGGGGTCCTTTTCCAAGGCTCATGGGGAAACAGCGGCAGTATAAAGGGTCGCTGGCCCCAGCGTACTGCATCGCGCCCACGAAGAAGTTCACGTGTTCCTGCGGGTCGGTGTCTCCCTCGTAGAGCTTCACTTTGGGCCGTGCCCACCCTTGAGGGAAAGGAAACGCCATAATCTCAGGGGATAGGGGGCCTCCGATCGGCGCTGGGTAAGTGACAAGTGCGTTGCTGGACCTGGGGCGGTTGTGCGTCTGGTCCCGGGTCGGGGTGGGGCTCCTGCACCTAGAGAGGCTCCTGCGGGGAGAGTAACGTCTCCGTGGTGTATGGCTAGCCACCCGTTCGGCCGCGGGCGCCCTGCAACGTGCTTCCTGGTAGGAGGGGGGTTGGATCGGGCCCCCGGTCGTCTCCTCTTCTTGTGAAAACGCCGGCGGGGGGCGCGATCGAGTTTCCTGCTCCTCCAGTTGTCGGAGGCGGGCGCGGAGCATGTGAATCTCTTCCTGAGCGTCTCGGATTCGCATACTACGGGCTTGCTCTCGCCCAGCCCCGTTGTCCTCTTCCATTGCCCGGATGCGAGCCTCCAAGCGGCAGAGTGCCTCGTGGGCCGCATGCGGGGTAATGGCTGCGGGTTCTGGTGAGCGGGGTGGTTGCGGTGGAGGAGTCGGGGGAGGAGGGTGTTGGGGAGGAGGAGGGGGGGTTCTGCGATCCGTAGTTTCGTTGATGGTCTCCACATGGCCCTCAGGATTGGTGCAGGACGGCGTGATGTCTGACGTGTCTCTACCATAGCTTGCTGGTTGATGACTTGAGGCGAAGGCACGCGGTGCTGGGAAGAGTTTTACCAGATCCCCACAGACGGCGCCAATTGATCTGGGAGAGACCAAGCTACCCGTTGACGAGGGGTAGGAGAAGAGGGATCTGGACGTGTTGAAGACGCTCCAAGTAGGCAAGGTCCCGGGAGGGGCTCCTGCAAGACACTCCGATGCTAAAGTCAGTGAGGGGAGTTGTAAGAATGGTGAAGATGGAGAGAATACGTTACCTTTAGATAGAAGGAGTGTTCCCTTTATATAGGAGAGGCAGGATTAGGGTTGGAGCCATGCAACGTCATGCATGGCTCGTACATAGGGGCATGGATCACCGTTGGATCCCCTGCAGAGGAACAGTGATCCAACGGTCTGGGGGGCCCTACGGACCTGCACCAGCCAACCTACCCCTAGGGTAGTTGGCCTAGGTCAACCCCTATGTAGTGGGCCCCGAGTTCCTTGTCCTCACCCTTAGTGGTGGGGCTCGGGAGTAGGGGGCTCTTGGCTTCCCCCACACGGCCCCTTATCTGGGACTTTTGGTGGGTTCGGCCCTGTCCTAGGTCCCCTGTCCGTCCCCGGTCAGGGTTCCCGGAACAGTTCAAATTTTTTAATTCAGTACGTGGCTATTTTTTAAGAATGATATAAAAGGCTACTAAATGAAAATAAAAAAGAACTAGGCCCAATAGGCCTAGCATCTGGCTCAATGAAATAATAACATATCAAGTAGCCTAACACTTATCACTAGTAAAATTTTATAAGAGACTGATAGTTGTGAGCCCAATAGGCCTAGCATCTGGCTCTATTTATGGTACCCTTAAGAAACACACAAGGCCCAAGTGGCTCCAAAACAATATTTGCTATTTAGTCTAATTAGTTTATTTATTGGCTTAATTGCAACTTTGGTCCCCAACGTTTACCAATGCCACGATTTTGGTCCCTCACCTAATTTAATTACATGAATGGTCCCCGACGTTGTAGGTCATGTGCAACGTTAGTCCTACCGTTTATTTCTTAATGAAGGAGACTTACGTGGACGTCTAGTTGGAGAGAAAAATGAGATATGAGAAGAGAGGGAAGCACGTGAGTATCACGTGAACCTTATATGAACCCATTATACCCAAATCTGAAACCCTAGGGATTTAAATCGTGTTACCTTCTTCGTTCTAGGGAGGTCAGGGGTTTGGGTATAATGGGTTCAGATAAGGGTCACGTGATACTCACGTGCTTCCCTCTCTCCTCATACCTCCTTTCTCTCTCCAATTGGACGTCCACGTAAGCCTCCTCCATTAAGAAATAAACGGTAGGACTAACGTTGCACACGGCCTACAACGTCGGGGACCATCCATGTAATTAAATTAGGTGGGGGACCAAAATCGTGGTATTGATAAACGTCGGGGACCAAAGTTGCAATTAAGCCTTATTTATTTTACTAAGTTCGTTGTTGCATTTCTATTTTATATGATAGGATCTTCTGACTCGTCACATAGTCCTTATTTATAAGAACTTGTTATCTACAATAAGATGTAAGAGTATATCCAATACAAGGTTCTTAGTTCTTATTTTTGAGTTAAGAACTGAGTTCTTAACCACTGGAGGTGATGACGTGGAGTTCTTAGTTCTTAAAAATAAGAACTAGGTTATTATATAAGATGTTTTAATTTTTGAGTTCTTAGCATAAAAAATTAATTTTTTTTCTCTCATTCATTTAATTTAATTATTGAATTACTGTAGCATTTAAATTTAAATCAAAATTATATGGAAATAAAAATTATTAATACAATAGTATTGTGAGTCTGGATGAATAGTGCTAATAATTAAGAACTAATTATTGGAACAAAATCTGCAAAGAGTTGCTTAAGCACATGTAGCAGTATATGCCCAAGTAAATAGTGCTTAAAACTAAGAACTAGCATTAGCATTGGAGATGCTCCTAGTGTCAACATCCTATTGATGTTTTTTTTTTTTGGTCAAGTCCTATTGATGTTAAATATTGAATGCTTTTCTTGTAGCGAGTTGTGCTTTGATACGAGGGTATGGATACTTGCAAGGCTAATAGGCCCAACTCTGAAGCAGCTTATACCCAGAAGAAATACTACAGGGCCCAAGTGGCTCCAAAACTATGTTTACTCAAAAAAATTAGCATCTCTTCATTCCTTTGCTCTCTTGTTCGAATTATGTATTCCTGAGAACCCAACTTGTCCTTTCTCAAAGCATCCTTGAGCTCAAGCGGTTGATTCCAAAACCAGTAAGGGGAAAGCTTTCCAGTTTGAGCAAGTTTTGCCAGAGTGTGAGCACTGTTGTTACCAGATCTTGGTGTCCAGGTAAAGGTCCATTCCAGCTGATCTTTTTTCCAGCTTAAAATGTCTTGAATAATGCTATGTGCAGCTCCCACCCTCCTTGATTCGTTACATGCTTCCACTAGCTGTAGGTTGTCAGATTCGAAATCATCCTTTGTGAAACCCAGATTGATCGCTGCAACAGTCGCTTCCCTGAGGGCAAAGGCTTCTGCAGTGATTGGTTTGGTAGAGAAGATGCGTTTCGCAGCACCCCAGGTAAAATCTCCTTTATCATCTCTGAAGATTATGCTAGTCCAAGCCTGGTTTCTTTGTTTGTAAAATCTCCCAATTGTAGTTTCCAGATCTGGAGAAGCCCAGCCATTATTGCATTGACTGACTTTACACAGCTCCACTACAGTTGCAGTTTGTCTTCACATGAAATGCATTAACTGTTTTTCATCTTTTAAAAACCTTCAAGTGTTTTTGTCTATTGCTTGTTGGCTTCCAAGATTACAATTGCTGAACTGGCCTTGATTTTTTTTTTTTGATTTGTTTAGTCTATCTTTATGGCCTTGTATGGTTCAGTTTCTTTGTTGTATTTGCTTGGGCCTTGGCCCGTTTAAATCAATGAATTTGATTATTGACCAAAAAAAAAATTATCATCTATCGACCAAAAATAATTATTTAGCATCTATTCATAAAAAATATCAGCATCTGCGATAAAAATAGATGTATCTTTACATTGCTATACCATTTAAAGATTAAAACTTGTCATACTAGCATAAAAATTTTGTACACAAATGGATCAACTGCACCCAATTTGAACAAAAGAAATACTTAGTCCAGATTTCTGCTTATAAAATTGTGACTATTTCTAAGGTCACTTCTACATTGAATTATCAAACATAAGCATCCTGATTTGAGAGTTCGAATAAATTCATGAGAAAGATTATTCTAATGAAGAAACCAGAAAACAAAGGGAAAAAAAGTAATGTATAAAGAAATACTTAAGCAAGTGAAGTAATTCAGGAAGAGCACTTAAACAGTAGATGTTAATAATAAAGGATATGGCACATTTTGAACAGCTGTTACCAATGCTGTTGAAACTCATTAGAGAGAAGCACTTCTAAGTAAAATGATCATAGACTTCTCCATTGCTTCCTATTCAGAATCATCAGAGATCACTTTCATCATCAGAGAATTCTTCAACATCAGATGATCGGGGGTACCGCAAGATACACCCTATGTCTCTATCCCACCGTGAACCTCTTGTGATTTATTAGTAACAAACTCAAAATTGCAACCAAACCGTCTATATTCTTCTGCAAACCAATCTAACAGAGACATCTTTTCCTGAACCTCTTACTCAAGATAGCTCTCAGGATCCCTAAAATTGCTCAGGTCAGCCTGCCTGCCTCCTGATCCTTGTTATAGTGTTTAATGACGACCTCACCGGTCGCATTGTTTCTTAAGACATACCTAATAGGTTAAAAAGCACTTTTGGCCCATGATGTTTTAAGTTTGTGTAAATTTTGCCCCTACTCTATTTTTGCCGATGTTTCTACCCCTCATGTTTTCAAACAGTGCACCGTCTACCCCTCCGTCAGTCAGACTTTCTCAGTTGAGGTTCCTGAGTGGATTGGAGAGATGAAGAGGAGTATATGGAGTTGATGATGATCAAGGAAATGATATAAATTAAATTTGCTTGATGTATATATCAATTATGTATGTAACTTGACGGGTTAAATGCATGTTTTGCTACTTACATGTCTTGAGTTTGATTAAATCTCTCATGCCCCCTTTTTCCAAATTCACTTGTAATTTCCACATGATAGGTCCAAAAAATATTTTAAAAAAAAGCCAAATCAGCTTATTCCATTAGTTTTTTAACGTCTGACTGACGGATGGGTAGACGGCGCACTGTTTGAAAACATGAGGGGTAGAAACATCGGCAAAAATAGAGTAGGGGCAAAATTTGCACAAACTTGAAACATCAAGGGCCAAAAGTGCTTTTTAGCCTACCTAATAATATCCAGATTTTCCCACACAATAAGCATCTCAAGGGATGTCAATGGGTACGGGTGGGCATGGATAGTATATAGCCACCACCCGGGCCCGCTCCACATGTAAAAATTTATATATGTACCCGCTCCATACCCACATGGATATTCATTAAGTGGGTTTTAACCGGATTTTAAAATATCTTTGGATATCCATGGGCACCCGACACCAATGAACATATATGAATTCACATATATTTGTTCAAAAGAAAATCATATTAAAAATACAATTTAAGATTTGACTTTGCAGTCAATCAATGTGTTAAGGAAAATACTTCTTTTCTACCATTTTTTGGGTCTAAGAGCTTATTTTTACCTTTACCATTGTATAAGTTTACTTAAAGAAGAACTATACTCAAACACAAATTCATTAAATATTTAATATGCACCTATATATATACATATATAAACAATATTTTAGTATTTTATATATCGGGTGGGTATCCATGCGTATGAATACATCAATATCCGTACCCGCCCCATTAATAAATGGATAGTGAAAATATTCATTAAATCAATCCGTGGATACCCCTCGGCATGGGTAATTTTACCCATAACGGGTTTTTATCCGCGGGTATTGGGTAATTTTGACATCTCTAAGTCTCAAAAAATCCAATATTCTCTTTTAGTTTTTAACTAACTTATAAATTTTTAGGTAGCATTTTTAAATTTTAACTAGCTTATCAACTAGGAATTGTCATTATATTATGTTGACTAATGAGCGTATCAATTACAATGTACTTCATCCGTCGCCTATTATAAGTCACTATTTTTGAGTTTTTATTGTCTCATAATATAAGTCACTTTACATTATCTATGAAGCATTAATTATATTTTTCTATGTTTACCCTCATATTTAATACTCCACGTTCAAAGAATTTTTATGTTCCCAAAATTTTGCTTGATTTCCAAGACCCTTATAGTTTAAAGGTAGTGGAATGTTAATATGGAGAGAGAATTTCATATGAGTGTGATTTTGGAAAGTGTCTTTAAAAAACTACAAATTTATTGCTCTTAACAATTTTTCTTAATCCTAGAGAATTGGGTAAAAGTGACTTATAATAAGGGACGAGGGAGTATTGTTGAAGCTGCCCCTGTATTAGTGTATTAGTTGATTGTAAATAAATTACTGAATTTATATTTCCTTTCTTGCACTGTGCACAATTTTTTTAGTTTTTCGATATGCCTAGAGTGTGTTTTATAGTGGCGAATATTTAAAAGAATAATGTTTCATTCGCACTCGTAACAAATTTATACTCATGATATATATGAAGAGAAGATAGGTAAATGAGTGATATGATAGGATCAAAAGAGAGGGATAAGAGGAGAAGATGTAAATGTATTTTGCCCACTATAACTTATGCATTTTGGATAGGTAGAAGAAGAAGATTCCAACAACTCCCTATGTAATGAAATTGACTAAATTTGCTGGTGGAATAGCACTGACACCCGCAATGATGAGGGGCATGTTAGTGTCTTTAATCCACTTTTGGTTGGAAAATAATTTTGTCAAACAGCCACACTAGCACATGGGAGAGTAGATCAAAGAGGAAAAACCATTCAATTCCTAGGTAAATTCCATCTTACGTAAAAAAAAAAAAACATGAATGGTACATCCACACATGAATGGTGCATCCACATCTTACATTTACGATGAACAGCTCTTTTAGAGAAATTTTCATGTAGTAACCCAATTTTGAAGTTACCAATATTTTCTAGTGCTTGTGACATGTTGATGTACCCATAAGTCTTAAAGATACATTTACAATAGGATTTCCAGGGTAAAAGTATACAATAATTAGTTATGTAATCACATTGATACCAACTTGTTATATATTATCAGCATGTTTTTTTTTTAAGTTAAAAATATATATTATATAAATAAGAAATGTTGAGAAAGAACCCCTCTCAACATGGGTACAATAACACAGCAAGCATAACATCGGACAAAATTCAGCCCATATAGCAAAAACCTCACAATTTCCAAAGAACCCAAGCGCACAAGAATGTGCTAAAAACCTAGTAAAAACCTCAAGCGACTCCTCTTAAAAGATCTTCTTAAAAGTCGAAAAACAGCGACAAATTTAATCAAAGGAAACAACCAATCCGCTCGACACCTGCAACAAAGACTAAACCAAAAGAGCTGGCCAAAAGCCCCAACAGATAAAACCAGACCACACTATAGAGCTGACACCTAAGATAAGGAACAAAGGAAAGATAAAAATGCTTGCACAAGCTCCAAAAACAACCTCTAGACCCGTGGCAGTGACACAAAAGCGGACCACCCATCCAAAACCGTGCAGAAACCAAGACGCTGAAGCCGGAAGGCGACGAATCAACTTCTAGTTCACGAAAATCAATTATGAAACATAGAAGCTAATAACATGAGCTTCTTCCTAGAATTGATTCTGACTTTAGAATCAATTGTATGAAAATGTCCAAACATACACATACAATGACATTTTTCTACTTGGACAAGGAACTTAGTATGTATGTTGTTGCTTGAATGATTCTTATTGGTAAAATGAAAACAAATGCTATCCCTAAAGAAATTAGGACTTCCCACCATGAAAGTTGGAGCTACTTGTCAAGACGTTCACAATATAATGACAAACCACGATTGTGGGACTTCATCATAGTTTTTCATTCTTGTACGCACATCTTATTTTAGATCATTTTTTGTCTTGCCCCACATTTGAAGAATCATTCTTTTAAATATATAGTTAACTTGATAATTAGATTGCTTATCCAACGAAAAATGGAATACAATATAGAACTACAAATCAAGGGACATGGAGAAACTTATGGTCTATTTGACTACTGTTTTATCAAACGATTCTTTGTTTCTAAAAAGAGAAAAATACATCATTTAAAAAACTGAGAAATGAATCAAATGAGCTCTTATTTTCCATGGAAGAGGATGACATGTGAGATGGTGGCGGTGAGAGCTGCAAAGCCCAATTGGTAGCTAATTGCAAAGATTAAACTGAGATGAATCTTGCTCTAGTTTTTGTAACCATCCATATCCATTTCAGAAGTTTTGGGTTTCAATATTCTTGAAACATTGTATATCTCATCCGTTGATAAGTGTCATTTTCACGTATATTTGAATATCATTTTAGGTACTTATTTAACTTGTGTGCTTCAATTTATATCATTTTAATCCTCAATTTATTATTTTAGTAATTATTTAGGTTTAGGTTAGGTTTTATAATAATTTCAATTCTAATCCCAACTTTTTGATGCAGAAAGTTAAAAGCTGTCTGAGCAAAATTGGAATCCTGCATTTGTTAACCGTCGGATCCAGCTAAAATTTGGATGTGGTTCATAACTCATGGAACTTCAATTTGAACGGTTGAATCGGGAAAAGATGCATGATTTGGTGAGAAAATAAGGTTTCAGAAGTGTTCAGGCCGCCGGGCGGCCATCAGAGGGCGCCGGGCGCCCAAGGTGGTTCCAGAAACCCACCTGTGAAGAAACAGGGGGCGTTGGGCGGTCATCAGAGGGCGTTAGGCGCCCATACCACGGTTTTTCACTATAAAAGCCATTTTTAAGAAGATTGAGCAACATATACTTCGACCCATCACTTAGAAATTCAGAGAAACACTTGAGAGACAAGGAGAGAGGCTTAGGAGGCTAGAGAAGAAGCTCCGGAGGTCGGATTCGGCGGCGAGACATCGACGGTTTCGGTTCTTCTTATTCTTCTTCTCTATTTGTAAAGTTATCCATGAAAATGGGTAGCTAATCTCTCTTTTGTTGGGATTTGATGTAGTTGTATGATACTTATGCTCTCTGTGTGATTCTCTTTAATATAAAGCATGTTTCTAGTTGTTGATTTAGTGGTTTTCTCTTAATCTTCATGCTATATCTTAGATTGATCACCTATGGTATTTTGTTTGGTTCGACTTGTGAGCGGAAGCTACAACGTTTGAGTCCGAACTAGAGTTAATCACCTAATAATCCTAATTGCTAGACATAGAGTTAGGTTTGTTAGTCACTAAACGCTCAAACTTCATGATAACTTTCTTTCTTAATCATGTGAGACATCAATGTTTAGAATTAGAGAGTTATTGCTATCCACTCATGTGAGACATCGATGACGTAGGGTTGAACTGGTGTAGATGAATCATATGCTTGAACATGTTATGTATTTGAATCATTAGAATGCAAAAAGGTCAAACAATGAAATCTAATTCCAGCCAATTCTCATACCTGTTGTTTCTCCATCATTTTATTTCTTTTTCTATTTACTTTCAAGTATAAACAATCAAACTCTTGTGAATCCATCATTTGATTTTGTGAACTATTGAACGGCATAAGTATTACACCTCCTTGTTGATACGACAAAACCCTTTACTATATTACAATTGAGTCTTGAGAGATTTAAACGTAGAGTGGTTAAAACTTTTTCAACAAATTGGCGCCGTTGCCGGGGAGGTATGCCAATACTAATTGCATCGCAATAGTTTTCATTCTTGAATGATTGTGAATATAGTGTATAATTTTTGTTTTCAGTTTAATTTTCCTTATTGCTACTAATCTCTTGTGTTAGTTAGCTAGTTCAAGAGGAGAAGCGGCAAGAAGCTTCTGAATCTGTACCTTCTCAAAATGTATCAACCATCTCAGACATACTATACCTCCGAAGAGGATAAGATTTCTAAGCTTGAGGATACATTGGTGCAATTCATGCAATTGTCAGTGATTCATCAAAGGAATACTGAGGCTTCCATCAAGAACTTGGAGGATCAATTGGAAAACCTAGCTAACATGGTAGCTGAACATGGAAGCGCAATGGTTGAAGCACAAGTGGAAGAAAGTGAGGAAAAAGAAGAAAAATCAAAAAAAGACGAAAGAGGTCCAACCCTTCACCACTTACCGATTCCTTCAAGCCCTCCACAGGTAAAACATACTCCACAGGTAAAACATGAAAAGGATGAGGTAAGCATTGAAGATTTTGATAGCATATCACATCACCAATGAAATGATGAAATTTGTAATGTTGAGCATATAGACTATGTATTTGGTGATAGGTTTGATGATCAAGTTTCATCAAATTCTTCAAAGAACTTTAAATTTGAATTCATTCATATGCATGTAAATAGCTTGGCATGTGATTTGAATATAGGTGAATTGAGTTGGACCGTGAAAAGAAAGAAAAAGAATGAATTTTTGATGGCTTGGAAGGCTTTTGGTAGAAAATTAGATGAAGTCCAAGTCAAACGACCTAAGAAGCGGAAGAGGTTATAGTATAACCCTTGTTTGTGGTCACCATGATAGTGTTTGCGTCAAGCTAATGACGTTAAACAAGCGCTTCCTGGGAGGCAACCCAGTGTTTTTATTGTTTTTATTGTGTTTTTGGTTTTATGTGTGTTTTTAGAACTAGGTTAGTGATTTTGTGAAGCTTTGTTTAACTGTGTGTTTTAATGTGCTTCACAAGCTTTGATAGATATATTGAGTGTGTTCAAAAGCTTTGGTAGCAATGAAAATGTTGGAATTGAAACATAGGAGTGAGACTTCTGGTTTTTGCATGAAAAGTAGACCGAATCTTGGTTCGTGTCAAATTTCTGCGGATTATCTGCAACTGAGAGTTCTAACAGGTCCAAATTGTGATTCGGTAGGTGTATGGATGATTGGTTTGCATGGATTGAGTGTTTTGAAAAATTTGGGGTATGTTGTTGTAAGTTTAAAGTGAAAAACTAGTCCCTCCTAACCATTTTCTGCTTAAACAGTGAAACTTTTCATTCCAATCCTTTGAACAAGCTCAATTAAGCATTTTCATGTTTGATTTGTAGGTGTTAGAATAGCCTTATGTTGAACTTGGTGAGTTTTGAGGTCCCCTTGTGTGTTAGTTCTTGAGTTAGTGCTATTCTTGATCATGAGTGGTGATTTGAGGGAATTGTGTTCTATAATGTATTCTAAGGTCTTAAACAAGTTTTAAATGATGTTAATACATGACTTTGAGGTCTAGCATGAAGGAAATGTAAGATGTTCTAATAATGAGGTATTGAGTTGTGAAAATAGTGCAAATTGAACCTTTAATGGAACCTCAAGTGACTTTTGTGCTAGATGTTTTTGAATTGTCAATTTTTAGCTATGCACAAGATTCTTAGGGTATTTTTGTGTGTTTGAACTAAGCGGCATGTGCTATAAGTCAATATATCAAATTATGGCCTATCAAGTTGTGAAAAAGCATGGAAACTTGTCTTTGAAGACTTGAATTGTAAATCTTTGATGAATTATGCTTGATTGTTAAATTTTAGGGCTTGGACAAGTTTTAAATGATATCTGAATGTGAGTGGATCAATTGGCATGATCGGGAAGTTTAGAACTCAAAATTGGACTTATCCAGTTGTGGTTTTTGAGTTTTCTTGAGTTTTTACACTACACAGGGCGCCCAGCGCCCATCTGATAGGGCTCAGCGGCCTCAAACTCTGATGCTGACCGCTCAACGCTATGCAGAGGCCGCTCAGCACCACCCCCTTATCAGCAATCCACTCTTGTATTTAAATGAGCATAACTTCTTCATTTCTTATTGGATTTAAGCCCATGGCCACTCTCTGGAAAGCTCTTGAAGTCTATTTTCTTTTTTTTTTGAATTTGAAGTCTATTTTCATATGGACTAGGATTTGAATTGTTTTAATGCTTTTATATTCTCATTTATCCCTTGTACTCTAACATGTTTTTCAAGTGACTATTAGGCAGATTAACAGGAAAAATTAAACATACAATTTATCCTGAGGAAAGTCCAATTCTCATGGAGGGTGAGAGAGATCAAGGACTTTAGTAGAGATTTTGGATTCAAAGAATTAACATCACAAGGGAGTCCACTTCACCTTGTTTTTAGTTTCTTTTTAATAGTATAGTTTTATATATAGCATTTGTGTCATGGATTTCATATTTCTCTGATTGTTCTCAATGCTAGCATGAATATTGTGAGAATTGCTTGATATGTGCTATAGAAACTGAATGATTCCATGACTGAAATTGTGATTGCACTCATTGATACCATGACTTGATATTATTGCATGATTTACTTGGAATTCTTGAAGCATACATGAAAATTACTTAAAATCAGGGAAATTTGAAACTTTTTAGCTTGTGAGGGAGTGTTCCTATAAACTGTGAGTTGAGCGAACATCACTGCTTTCATAGTTGATATTGTTTGAGTCTCCGATATCATTGGTTGCATGGAATTGATAGGAAAGGATCAAGGCATGTTTTATTCTGTATATATAGCTATTTATCCAAATAGCCTTCCTATGTCAACTTAAATCCATTTGTTACCCCTTTGAGCCTTAAAGTTGAATGTTTGATTTTTTTGTTCTTGACTATAGCCCTGAGCCTAAAAGAAAAACAGTGACTTTCCTAAGCTCGATAAGTTAAGAGAGCATTCACTAGTGTGGGTGTATGCAAGTTGGGGGGAGAATAATTTTGTGCTAAAGTTTCTATGTCATTTCAATTCAATCTCTTTATAAATATTGTCAAATGTGTATACGCTTCAAAATCAAAAAGGAAAAAAAAGAAAAAAAAAAGCAAAAAGGACAAAAAGAGAATAAATAAGAGATTGATGAAAGAAAAGGGTTAAGTTCAATTGAAAATGCTGAATGAGAGTTGGTTTAAAACAAGTTGAGGGGAGTGATTATCAGGGAAGTAATGTGTGATTGCTCTTTTGCCTTGTTGACTTTCTTTGCATATCTTGAAAAACCAAACTCTTTGAAGTCTAGCCTCATTACAACCCTATAAAGACCTTAGTGATCCTTGATTGAACATGTCGCTTTAATGATTGTGGAGACAAGTAACAATCTTGACTTCTGTGATTGAGTGATGTACATGAGTGAAACACTGACCTTGCCTGAATTGCATGTTATATTTTGGTTTGATAGAGTGGTTCCCTGATCAAGAGTAATTGATTGTATGTCTATTGAGTTCCAGGTTGAATAAGTACTTGTATTAATGTTATGCATTCTCTTGTGGGCATCATGTTTCTCTTTTGGATCATTGATTCAATCTTTGTGAGATCTTGCAGATTGAGCTTTGAAAAAGTGTTAGTCATGCTTGTTTAATTACAGTCTTTACCTTTTGTTTGAGGACAAACAAAGTGCTAACTTGGGGGGAGTTGATAAGTGTCATTTTTACGTATATTTGAATATCATTTTAGGCACTTATTTGACTTGTGTGCTTCAATTTATATCATTTTAATCCTCAATTTATTATTTTAGTAATTATTTAGGTTTAGGTTAGGTTTTATAATAATTTCAATTCTAATCCCAACTTTTTGATGCAGAAAGTTAAAAGCTGTCTGAGCAAAATTGGAATCCTGCATTCGTTAACCGTCAAATCGAGCTAAAATTTGGATATGTGGTTCATAACACACGGAACTTCAATTTGAACGGTTGAATCGGGAAAAGATGCATGATTTGGTGAGAAAATGAGGTTTCATAAGTGTTCAGGCCGCCGGGCGGCCATCAGAGGGCGCCGGGCGCCTAAGGCGGTTCCAGAAACCCACCTGTGAAGAAACAGGGGGCGCTGGGAAGTCATCAGAGGGCGTTGGGCGCTCAGACCATGGTTTTTCACTATAAAAGCCATTTTTAAGAAGATTGGGCAACATATACTTCGACCCATCACTTAGAAATTCAGAGAAACACTTGAGAGACAATGAGAGAGGCTTAGGAGGCTGGAGAAGAAGCTCCGGAGGTCGGATTTGGCGGCGAGACATCGCGACGGTTTCGGTTCTTCTCATTCTTCTTCTCTATTTGTAAAGTTATCCATGAAAATGGATAACTAATCTCTCTTTTGTTGAGATTTGATGTAGTTGTATGATACTTATGCTCTCTATGTGATTCTCTTTAATATAAAGCATGTTTTTAGTTGTTGATTTAGTGGTTTTCTCTTGATCTTCATGCTATATCTTAGATTGATCACCTATGGTATTTTGTTTGGTTCGACTTGTCAGCGGAAGCTACAACGTTTGAGTCCGAACTAGAGTTAATCACCTAATAATCCTAATTGCTAGACATAGAGTTAGGTTTGTTAGTCACTAAACGCCCAAACTTCATGATAACTTTCTTTCTTAATCATGTGAGACATCAATGTTTAGGATTAGAGAGTTATTGCTATCCACTCATGCGAGACATCGATGACGTAGGGTTGAACTGGTGTAGATGAATCATATGCTTGAACATGTTATGTATTTGAATCATTAGAATGCAAAAATGTCAAACAATGAAATATAATCCCAGCCAATTCTCATACCTGTTGTTTCTCCATCATTTTATTTCTTTTTCTATTTACTTTCAACTATAAACAATCAAACTCTTGTGAGTCCATCTTTTGAGTTTGTGAACTATTGAACGGCATAAGTATTACACCTCCCTGTTGATACGACAAAACCCTTTACTATATTACAATTGAGTCTTGAGAGATTTAAACGTAGAGTGGTTAAAACTCTTTCAACATCCGTCGAATCATATGTGTTGGGACTAACCAATGACAATTTTTTGGTATCATAGAAATTATTTCAATACATAATGATAATTATAAAATAGAGGGATAAGACATATCCAACTAGAACATTAAGAATAGTTGTTCTAGGAACATACATAGGACTTCCTAAGGAGCTAACAACAGTTCTCCAATGAAGGTCAAATGATTCATTGCCAAGGCCTTTCAGGCCTGACCTCACCTGATGTGTAGTTATGGAATTCTTCCAAATCAAGCACATAAGAGGAAATGTTGACACTGTCGGAAACATGCAGCCTAAGATTATGTAGTTAGCTCATTCTACTACACAATCCCAGGATGCATGTTTCCAGCTGTGTCAACGTTTTCCATTATGTGCTTGATTTAACTGCACACCAGGTGGGTTCAGGCCTAAAATGTCTTGGGATTGGATCGTTTGGCCTTCATTGGAACACTGTTGTTAGCTCATTAAGAAATCCGTTGTATGTTCCTGGATCAGCTATACTTAATGTTCTAGTTGGTTATATAATTTTCTTCTATTTTTATAATTCTCATTATGTATTAGAACAATATCAATGATGAAAAAAAAATTCATTAGTTAGTCCCAAGAAATATGATTCGACGGGTGAGATATACAAGGTTTCAAGGATATTAAAACACAAAACTTTTGAAGCGAACAGGGATAGTTACAAAAACTACACCAAGCTTCATCTTAGTTTGACTTTTGCAATTAGCTACCAATTGAGCTTTGCAACTCTCACTGCCACCATCTCACATGTCGTCCTCCCCCATATGGAAAGTAAGATCTCATGCAAAAATGCCTACACAATACACATGCAAAATCAGTATATTGCCTCTTAAGAAAATTCAAAAATTACCTGGCCCAGTTTGATATCGCCACAATTTGGGTTGAACAGCACATGTATATTTCCTACTATGAATCTTGTTTTACCGGAAGATGGCGCTCTATAGATATAGCAAATCAGTTACTAAAGCAGAAAATATTAAAAAAAATCCCCAGTCATGAAATAGGCACCATGTGTGTATACATTATTCTTTCCAAAACTTGCACTTCTAAGGGCATGTTCGGTTTGATCATTTCTTGTTTTCATTTTCATAAAAAACAGGAAATAGGATGGAAAATGTGTTCATTTTACTTTTTGAAAATGTTTTTAGCGAAAATATTTTCGGAAACAGGTGAGAAATTGAAAACAAAAAATCCTCGTTTCCAGCGTTTTCCATTGAAACCATTGAAAATGAAAAAATATGAAAACGTGGTGGCAATCCTGTAAATAGTTGGAATACTAATTGAGATGCGTTCTTTTTTCTTCCACTAACCTCCTTGTTGCCGGTTCGATTCCCGTAAGCTCCACAAAATTAAAAATAAAAACTCCTTCATGTGGTTTCAACACTTAGATTAATACGAAGTTTTGATCAAAGAATGAATCTCAGCAGGAACGCACAAGCACACGCTCTAAATTACTTCGAGTATGTTTCAAGCTCTGATTTTTGAAGATCTGGTACGGACACGAGGAGCAAAGCAAGGACTTTTAAGAACCAGATGACCCTTCGAAGCTTTCAAATGGAACAATGATAGTCCAATCACTGGTCAAGCTCTTGAAGAAATCTTACCCTCACAAGCAATAAGGATGAAGGATCCATTCAAAGGGGTAATTGTGTTCTGGTTATGTATATGAGCGTGTCAGTGTTGCAGGGATAAAGATAGTGGGGATAAGGACTATTTTAATATTTATTTAATATATATACGATTAAGTATTTATTTTGTGTATTTATTGTTCATATATTTAAATATATAGCTATACATTTCTGTACCAAAATAAATTATAAAACTGCTTCATTCAAATTATTGAAAATAGTTGAATCAAACCCAGTTCTGGTGTTTTCATTTTCAGAAAATGAAAAATGGAAAATTAACCAAACATGTTTTCTTGAATTTTGGAAATTGAAATTTTGGAAATTGAGATTAGAAAATGAAAACAGAAAATGTTTTCTCAAACCAAACATGCCCTAAACTAGCTTTGCTGCTACATAATGAAAATGAAATAAAGGTTTAAGAATGATAGTATCTAGTAATATGTTTTTTTTTTGAGGGAGTATCTAGTAATATGTTAGTATGCCATAATTTATCATATATTAGTAAGCATTCTAAGATATTGGAATAAAAATATCCTAAGTGTTACACAAAAAGATATGTCAGAGACAACAAATAATTCTGTTCATATTATCCAATTTAGACAGACAAAACTTACACGGTTATTAATTCAGATGTGTCAGATTCTAGTTTGTCATGATTCACCAGTAAATAGATATAAAATAAAGAGTAACCATAACATATAAAATCAATAATGAAAGTAATTGGTTTCATTGAACAAACAAACAAACAAAAAAACATGTTTACATAAAAAAATATTTATAACTTAGGGTAAAAAATTTCATCAAGGATCATAATCATTTCTAAAAAAAGAGACCAAAGCAACTATAAAACATAGGTAGGAAACGAATAAGAAAAATAGAAAACAAACCCTAAATACCTTAAAAAGACAAATCTAAGCTACATTTTATGCAAGCCAAATCTCTGGAACTTTATATCTTAATTAATTCTTGATTCAAAAGATCAAATCTGTATTGAAATTTTAAAATATATTGTGTTTAGGCCAAATGTGAAACTCTATTTTCTCAATTGCTATATTCAATAATGGTTAGTACATCATTGAACAATTGGTATTCTTATGTATCAAGGAATTTAGGCATCTACTCGATATACAACAGTCAAACAATGGATACAAAAAGCCAATTTTCTAAATGAGTTAGGGGCAATGAAAACCTACAATTTGTCTTTCCAAAATATAGCAGTAGCACATCCATCACGTGCTTCCCCTGTGATCTTCAAATTAGTATTTTGATCTAGATTGTGGTGATTTGGGAAAAAATGAATTTTGGAGGAAAATGAATGGGGGATGGTGAGTTATATACCTCATGGTATCCGAGAGAGTAGGACATATATTGAATTGGTTGTGGTTTGTTGGATGGTGGGTTGCCATAAGGTAGCTAGGGAAGGGTGTAGAAGGTTGTTTGTTAGATGCTGATATATTGGGTGGAATTGTAGCATGAGGTGAATTTTTGAGGTGGTTATTAGTCTTTGATGCGACAAGATAGAGAAGGAAGCATCAGGTACAATATTAGAAGGATGAGGTGGCTGATTTCGTGGAGGAAAATTTGAGGGAAGGGATGGATGAACTATTATGAGTGGTTCAAACAACAATGATATATACACACCTCATTTTTTAAACACTCTATTTCCACCTATTTTTGTTTCTATCTCTCTCCTCTTATCATCTATCACATCTCATATTTTCTCTCTCTTACTTTTTCTTTTCTTTTTATCTCTCTCCTCATTCCACCTCTTTCACCTCTATAAAAGGTGTGTAAATAACATTTTCCGTGGTTCAAATGTATTGGGTTAGGAAAAGTAAATTAAAAAAAAAAATAGGCCCACGGGAAACAGAATGATTTTTATTTGAAAAAGGAAAAGTATTTTCTACAAACCGAAAATGGCGAGAATGAAACACTTTTTTAGTTTTAAAATTATAGCAGACTAGTGTTTTTTACCCGCGAGTTGCACGGGGAATTTATCTATTGTATTTGATAAATCGATCAATATTTTAAATTATAAAAAATTTAAGATAATAAGAAGGTAAGAACAATCATAATAAAGATGTAGATCTTTAAATAGCATAAATTCAGACACTCAATTCTAATGCTTTGTAAGCATATACTGAATTAACTAATATAAAGTGGCCAAAAAGATAAAGTATCATTAAGACTTATTTTGGCTTCCAGATGTTGCATAGAAATTATAGCAAAACTTATTTCTCTATGCTCGTTCCCCTCGTATGAATTTTTAATTCTTTAAACATAAATAAATATAAATTATATATGTACTAATGTTTTCTAATCTCCGCACAAAAAAATTTATCAACAACTTGAGAGTTGCCCAAAAATAAAAACATAATATTGTGTTGTATAGTATATAAATTATATCAAAACTTATTTCTCTATTAAAATTTTCATGCTTGTTCCCCTTGTATGAATTCGTTTGACATTCGTCATAAACATGAAGACAATAGAACAAATCATAGATATAAGGAATTACCAACATATTAAACAACACATGAAATAGAATAGTCTAAAATGCTAAGCAAAGTGGTCAAAAAGTCTTAAATTGAACTTGTTTCATAGATTGAAATTAGTGCGATTGAATAACTAATAGAAAGATTGATCCAACGCGCGGGTAAAAAAAATGATAACATAAACCAACACACTGGCTTCTAAATTGAACAAACAAATGCTCAATATATCAAACTTTGAATTTATTAGATTACTAAAAATACTCATGTAGGACTCATATTCCGGTAACACTCATGTTCAATTATCCATGTTTCTTGGTTGAGTGTGTATTTTAATATATTTTGAGTCAGTTATTGCTTTCTTATATTGGTTATTAAAATTATAATGGAATTAATTAATTTATGATATTAGGAGATTGAGTTTGTTAGAAATAAGATATAATAGTTATTTGTTTGCGTTTTGAATTTTAAGTCGAGTTGCGGGTACATATAAGAGAGGAGATGACTGATGCAGTATCTTAGTTAATTAGGGAAATATTTTAAAATTTTAATGTTTTATAATCTCAGCACCGCATATTTTAGTTTTTAGAGTAATGATATATACGCACCTCATTTTTTAAACACTCCATTTTCACCTCTTTTTATTTCTATCTCTCTCATCTTATCATATATCACATCTCATATTTTCTCTCTTTTACTTTTTCTTTTCTTCCTATCTCTCTCACCATTCCACCTCTCCACCTCAAAAGAGAGGTGTGGATGAAACATTACTCTATTTTTTATATTGTAGATCATGAGAAAGAATAAAATGAGAAATCAGGGGATTCCGGTAAATATGCAGTAAATTAAGCTTGAGACTTTTCCGAATTTGAAGAGATAATGAAAACGATTTCAAGATTTGTTTTGGACATAAATTTAGTAAGGAGTAATCTAGGTAAATATTAGATAATTAGATAAAATCTTTTGAAATTTGGAATGACACGTGTCAACAAAAGAGAAGCTATATAATGGAATAACACATGAAATTTTTTTATAAACAAAAAATAATACATTACCTAGTTTATCACCTAAAATAGCACGGCTCTACAATCAATAGATGAGGAATTTAAAATTTTCATTTACATTAAATATAATGTTACATAGTGGCTGAATTTTGTTTTAGTGATTTTTGCTAGTTTTTACTTTGATTTTACGTAATTTCTAGTCAAAAAAACATTGATATTACATGTTTATTTTTAATTCTTTTTTTTTAAAGTGTTTATTTTTAATCCATGAGTGCATGATATATTTATCGAATGAAATTAAAATATGAATTAAAGGAGTGTGCATCCCAGTATTTTCAGGTCGAATTTTAGAAAATATTTTTTTAATTAAGATGAAATCAATAAATAAACAATCTAAATCTTAATCAAATAAAAAATTAAATTAAGTACTAATTAAAGATAAATAAAAACTTCCAAAATCTTGCAAATCACAATAAAAACTCATAAAATCCGGAATTAAATAAAAATCTGAAAATTCAATAAAAATACCATACAAATTTGATTTCCCTCTATTTATAGCTCATCTCATCCTAGTACTAAGTAACTACTATAATAACATCTTAGTAACCTAGCAAATCACAATAAAAACTTATAAAACAATAAATTAAATAAAAATCCGAAAATTCAATACAGACACCATAAAAAATTAATACTCTCAAAATAAAATAAAATACTCAAGATAAAATCAAGAAATAAACAACCTAAATCCTAATCAAATCTAAAATTTAAAAATGTAATAAATAAAGATAGACAAAAACTACAAATATCTAGCAAATCACAATAAAAACTCTTAAAATCCTGAATTAATTAAAAATCTGAAAATTCAATAAAAATACCACAAAAATTTAATTTTTTTTTAATTTAAAATTATTGTTCATAGGGAAATAATGCATTCAATGTGTTAAAGAAAACGTTGTAAGAATGCAAGAAAAATATCATAAAATCATCCAAAAACACAGCAATATGGTTGGTACTTCATCTATGCTCTACCAAATAACAACATCGGTGTTCTACATTAAGTCTAAGCCTACAATCTGAATCAGACACCCATCATATAGTAGGACATATGTTACCTTAGCACCCATAATTACTAACTAAACACTTTGTAGACTGTTTATAGAAGATGCATATAAAGGAAAAGACAATCAATCAATATACATGGCCAAAAACATAGAAAAAAAATGCTTATAAATGGATCTCAAAACTTTCAGATGAATGATAAGTATCCTTCATCCCCCAACATAAGAATCAATAATAACAATTCCAATAGGAACTGAAAGATCAGATCTTTGCTACACAAATGTTAGACAATTGGACACATGAAAACATGAGACAAACAACGAAATTAAGCTATCAACTATATATTCATCTTCTTATGCATCAAAATTTCAAATTAACTTCATTGGAAGCTAAAAATATAGACTTTTTCTACTTGATAATCATGTTATTCTTTGAGAAGCATATACAGAGTGATAAGTTTTTCTTTTTAGATACTACAGTCAAACAAATAGGGAAATGAAAAAAGGGAAACATATAAGCATAACCTTTCTCTCTCGCTCTGAAATTAGCTTCTCAAAACCCAGAAACCCAAATCAAATTCTCTCTCACATGTGCTAAGGAGATTACTACTTTTAAGGTGTGACATGAATAGTATCCCATGCTCCTTCTTCTAGATGATAGCATCCAAACCTTTCAATGTCATGTAAACTCCAAACCTTTCAATGATAGCATCACATGCTCCTTCTTCTAGATATCCCCATCAACCTTGACCTGTCTTTGAGCATCCAAAAAAATTTAAAAATAGGAAGAGAAAATGATATCACTTTCTAGAACCATAAATCTAAAAAAAAGGGAAAAAGTAATAAATGATGAGAATCCATACATCAACTTTTCCTCATAGATCGTAGCACCAACCTGAGCAATATCGTGAGTCTCAAAGGTAATCACACCGCTCTGTCATGGGATTAACCTCGTCATTACGAATACTTTCTTCAACCTACAAATCAAGGAGAAAAAATCACAAATATTATTTAACCCAAAAGTCCTGAAAATGTATAGAAGTCAAAGATATATAAGGACTCTATTGAATATCTGTTAAGATTTAGTTTATTATTAATCTAACAAAGAGATAAAAAGAAACTAAATCTATCTAAATCTATCTCTATTTAAATAGATATTATCTCTATTTAAAAAATTCAATAAAAATACCATAAAAAATAATTAATACTTTAAAAATAAATCAAAAATAAATTAAGATAAAATCAAGAAATAAACAACTTAAATCCTAATCAAATCTAAAATTTAAAAATGTATTTTTTTATGAGAATTAACCTGAGAATGACACGTGGAATTTTTATTATGAGAATTAACGTGAGAATGACACGTCACTAAGAATTAACGTGAGAATGACACGTCACTAAATCAGCCTGATGGAAGTTCTTCTTTTCTCATATATATTGATGTAAGCACTCTGAGTGAGACTATAACCAAGGAACAAACAGGGTTCGGAACGTGGTTGAAACTTGTTAGTGGTGTATGGTTTTAGCCAGGGGCGGCCCTAGGCCTGTGCAGGCAGGCCCACAGCCCAGGGCCTCCAAAAAGAAGGGGCCCCAAAAAGAAATTTCATTTTTTTTGTCAACTTATATTTTTTTCGATGCAATGGGTCATTTATTGGGCCTGTTTTTTTTTAATTTACTATATTTGGGACATTTATTGGGCCTGTTTTATTTAATTTACTTATTGAGCCTACTTTTGAGACATTCATTCAAAATATTTAATTACACCCATCTGGTTTGGATCCAATCTACAATGGGATTCGGGAATAGCTGACACAAGGAGGTTAGATATTTGGCTACTTGACAAAATTCACCCTCTGAGAAATACACCAGAACTCCTCCAACATACCCTACTAACAGTGAGCTCCATACTATGGCACATCTGGAAGGGTAAAAATGCCTGGGTCTTCCAAGGACAACGGCTAAACCCCTGGATAACTCTCCAGAAGGCCAGAGCCTTCCAAGAAGACCTCAGGGACCTGTACACCAAGGAATCAATCACACGGCAACCTGCAGCAGATCCC
This sequence comes from Lotus japonicus, assembly GCF_012489685.1. Classification (NCBI taxonomy): domain Eukaryota; kingdom Viridiplantae; phylum Streptophyta; class Magnoliopsida; order Fabales; family Fabaceae; genus Lotus; species Lotus japonicus. Next base: position 60,438,856 of record NC_080042.1, read on the forward strand.
AGAGGGAATGATATTCTAGTGGCAACTGGATGGCAACCACCACCAGAAGGTACCATAAAGATCAACTCAGATGCAAGCTGGACTCAAAATAGCCCACACCAGAGTATAGCTGCCATTGCTAGGGACTCAGAGAGCCAACCACTCTCTGGATCTGCTAAGAAGATAACTGCTCCATCCCCACTAGTGGCAGAGGCAATGGCCCTTTGTGAAGCAGCTATCCTTGCACACAATTTGCAGTGGACCCATGTGGAGTTTGAATCGGACAACCAGCTCCCCATCGAGACATGCAAGGGGAACAAGAAGATTGGAGAGATTCAGAACATTGTGAAGGATATTGGGGATCTTAGCTCTGAACTAATTTATAAGAAATTCATCTGGACAAGAAGAGCTAACAACGAAACTGCACACACAATGGCTGAACTGTGCAAGCAGGGGTCACTACACCAGTTTTGGCTCTATAACCCCCCACCATCTCTTCACAGTGCTCTGGTCAAAGACGCCATACATGCTTGATATGGATGCAATAGGTGAAGCTCTATATTTCATGAAATGGATCTGGGAGTAATAATATCTTAAATACTAAATAAAAATACCATAATTAATGGAAAATTTGAGGGAAGGGATGGATGAACTATTATGAGTGGTTCAAATGTATTGGGTTAGGAGAGAGAGAAAATTCATTAGCGGAAAGTTTCCACGGGAAACAGAATGATTTTTATTTGAAAAAGGAAAAGTATTTTCTACAAACTGAAAATGGCGAGAATGAAACACTTTTTTAGTTTTAAAATTATAGCAAATGTAAGCACTCTGAGTGAGACTATAACCAAGGAACAAACAGGGTTCGGAACGTGGTTGAAACTTGTTAGTGGTGTATGGTTTTAGCTAGGGTCGGCCCTGGGCCTGTGCAGGCAGGCCCACAATTCAGGGCCTCCAAAAAGAAGAGGCCCCAACATTTTTTTTGTCAACTTATATTTTTTTCGTTGCAATGGGTCATTTATTGGGCCTGTTTTTTTTTTTTTTTAATTTACTATATTTGGGACATTTATTGGGTCTGTTTTATTTAATTTACTTATTGGGCCTACTTTTGAGATATTCATCCAAAATATTTAATTACACCCATCTGGTTTGGATCCAATCTACAATGGGATCCCGGAATAGCTGACACAGGGAGGTTAGATCTTTGGCTACTTGACAAAATCCACCCTCTGAGAAATTCACCAGAACTCCTCCAACATACCCTACTAACAGTGAGCTCCATCCTATGGTACATCTGGAAGGGTAGAAATGCATGGGTCTTCCAAGGACAACAGCTAAACCCCTGGACAACTCTCCAGAATGGCAGAGCCTTCCAAGCAGACCTCAGGGACCTGTACACCAATGAATCAAGCACACTGTAACCTGCAGCAGATCCCAGAGGGAATGATATTCCAGCGGCAACTGGATGGCAACCACCACTAGAAGGTACCGTAAAGATCAACTCAGATGCAAGCTGGACTCAAAATAGCCCACACCAGAGTATAGCTGCCATTGCTAGGGACTCAGAGGGCCAACCACTCTTTGGATCTGCTAAGAAGATAACTGCTCCATCCCCACTAGTGGCAGAGGCAATGGCCCTTTGTGAAGCAGCTATCCTTGCACACAATTTGCAGTGGACCCATGTGGAGTTTGAATCGGACAACCAGCTCCTCATCGAGACATGCAAGGGGAACTAGAAGATTGGAGAGATTCAGAACATTGTGAAGGATATTGGGGATCTTAGCTCTGAACTAATTTATAAGAAATTCATCTGGATAAGAAGAGCTAACAACGAAACTGCACACACAATGGTTGAACTGAGCAAGCAGGGGTCACTACACCAGTTGTGGCTCTATAACCCCCCACCATCTCTCCGCAGTGCTCTGGTCAAAGACGCCATACATGTTTGCTATGGATGCAATAGGTGAAGCTCTATATTTCATGAAATGGATTTGGGAGTAATAATTGGGGTAGTTATTTTCATATACTATTGTAGCTACTTTTATTGTTGGTTAGTTCCCCGTCACTTTATGACTTCAATGTTCTTTTCTTTCAAGTGTAAACTTGGGACTATTTGCTAACCTGTATACCTCAGCCTTTGGGCTTCCTGGCTTAGGCCTTTTTTCTATCAATCAATCAGCGAGACATCATGGAACTAGAGAGCAAACTTTACCATTGAATCACCAGTTGGTTTGGTTATTTGAACTGTTTTAATTATTATATATTAGCTTTATATAGCATTTAATTTTTATTACAATTTAAATAGATAATGTTCTTTAAAAAAAATTATTAGAGGTCAATTTTTATTATTTTCCCAAGGCCTTCAAAATGTCGGGACCGGCCCTGGTTTTAGCTAAGGAAAACACAACCAAATATTTTTAACTTAAATAATTTGGCTCATGATGAAAAAGGGTGATAATTAGAGATTTCAAATTAAACATCTTAAATAAATCCATTCATAATGTAAAATAATATCCAACAAAATATGAAAGGATGTTGAACCAAATGTGCATGGTGAGTGAGCTTGACGGATAATGAAATTGGTACACAATTATAAACAAGTAGAGAATATTTTTTTTTTGAAAAGAACCTGCTATCAATTAAATAGGGGGCATAGAAGCCAAAAGGTCTGCGGTTACAAAAACATCGACTTCAGGCGGTACCTCCTCAATCCACACCAAACCGGCGTATGAGGCGGCATTCCTGGCCAAAAAGTCTGCAACAACATTGCCTGAACGGCGAACAAAGACAACAGACACGAAATCTAAAGAACAACACAACTGAAAGCAATCACTAAAAATAGTAGCTAAGTAGTTCCTCCCGTCCGGAGGCTTCTTCCACATTTGAAAGAGAGTGAGACAATCCGTTTCAAAGCAAACTCGTCTGAACCCAAGGTTAATAGCCAACTCAATCGCCCACCGGAAGGCTAAGGCCTCAGCCTCCACCACTGTAGAGGGCCGCTCCACAACCTCCGCCGCAGCAGCAAGGACTAATCCATCATGATTCCTGGCCACCATCCCCATGCCAGAAACCGCATCTGCTTTCCAAGATCCATCAAAATTAACCTTGAAGACTCCTTGCGGTGGTCGCCTCCAAATCGCGTCACGCACCGGGCCATGAAGATCACGAACCACCATCGAAGTATCCACCTGCGACATCGAAGCTGCCCGCTGGATTGCAACCTCACAACAGAAGGGAACCTCCTGGAATATGAGCTTGTTACGAGCTTCCCATAACGCATAGGAGGCCGTTTGCCAGCTTGCCACGGCATCACTATCAGCATCCACCAAGAACTGTAATAGAAAATCTGTAACAGTGGAAAAATTATCCAAACGCAAAGCAAGCGGGTGAGCAAACCAAAAACATTTAGAAACTGGACAGTGCAACCAAAGATGGCTTACAGTTTCCGACTCATAGCCACATAGAGGGCAAGATGGATCAATGTTCACACCTTTCCGCCATAAAGAATCACGGACCGGAAGGAGTGAACAGCAAACACGCCAAGCAAGATCTTTGCACCTCGGGAGGGTTGTTGTCTTCCAAAAACTTTGCCAAAGCTTTGCAGGCAAGGGAGACATCGCAATGGAAGCCGACGTGGTAGTCTACGCCTCATGGTCTCTAATAAAAGAGTAACCTAACTTAGAAGAATATAAACCATCAGGAGCACCTGGCCAAAAGAGAGAGTCATTCACACCTCCATGCATAGACAATGGAAGGGACATAATTTGCAAAGCAGTGTTAGGACAAAAAACATGTTCAACAAGTTCTCTATTCCATTCTTTCCCTGAGTTTAACAACAGGTCAGAAACGTAATTAATATTCAAATCCAACAAGAGATCCTCACTATAAATAATAGGAGTCCCATGTGGTAACCAATTGTCATGGCGGACATCAACCATTTGGCCATTGCCAATTTTCCACCGAGCGCCCGTTTCAAAAATCCACTTTGTACTCCATATACTAGACCAAGCATAGCTCGGACGCCAACCTTTCTTAGCCTTGAGAATGGACCCATGCGGGAAATACACTCCCTTAAAAATTTGAGCAAACAGGGATTCAGGGTGGGAATAAATCCTCCACCAGTTCTTGGCTACAAGAGCCATATTGAAAGCATGAAGATCCCTGAAGCCAAGTCCACCATCACACTTGGAGCGACAAAGCTTACTCCAACTAGACCAATGAATACCCCTCTTGGACACATTTCCTCCCCAATAAAACCTGGAAATCATACTCTCAAGCTCTGCACAAAGACCATTAGGAAGCATAAAACAAGAGATAACATATGAAGGGATAGCCTGAGCTACAGATTTAATTAGCACTTCCCTCCCTGACCTAGAAAGAGATCCCTCTTTCCACCCCTTGAGCTTTTTCCAAACACGGTCCTTAACAAACTGAAAAATCTGAGATTTTGACTTACCAAAAATAGTTGGTAAACCCAAGTATCTGTCAAAGCTTTCCACTGCCTTTACTCCCAACAGCTGTTTAAGCTCATAAAGACGGTTCTGAGGCACATTTCGGCTAACTGAAAGCATTGACTTATCCAGATTAATCATTTGTCCAGAAGCACGCTCATAGGTGACCAAAATGGTTTTCACCACTTCCGCCTCCTGATTAGTGGCTTTAGCAAAAATGATACTGTCATCTGCAAATAGAAGGTGAGAAACAACAGGTGCATATTTCGCAATTTTAATACCATGTAAGGAAGAAACAGATATAGACCTCTGGATAAGCGCAGAGAAGACCTCCCCACAAAGGATAAATAGATATGGGGATAAAGGGTCACCCTGACGCAAACCTCTCAAGGGTGAGAAAACCGGTTGAGGGTTACCATTCAGCATAATAGAGAAGTCTACATAAGACACACAGTTCATAATAAGGGTCACCCAATGCGTGGGAAATCCCATACTAGACAACACTGCTTGCAAAAAATTCCACTCAACTCTGTCATATGCTTTAGACATATCGAGTTTGAGGGCCATCATGCCATTCCGGCCTGTGATTTTCTTCTTCATATAGTGAAAGCACTCATGTGCAATCAAAGCATTATCTGTGATCAAACGACCAGGCACAAATGCACTCTGAGAGTTGCTAATCAGATCAGGTAAAATCAGTTTCAGACGATTAGCAATAGTTTTTGTAATAATTTTAAAAAGCACGTTACATAGACTTATAGGTCTATATTGTGCCGCATGCATAGGTTCCTTGATCTTAGGAATCAAAACCAACAGAGTTCTATTTATTGAAACAGGCACATGTAAAACATTTAGAACTCGCAAACAAAAGTGGGAGACCTCATCCCCAATAATATGCCAATATTTTTGGTAAAAGAGAGCTGGAAAACCATCCATACCTGGAGCTTTAGTGGGATGCATCTGAAAGACTGCCTCCTCCACCTCCTCCTTCGAGAATGGATCCGCAAGAGTAACTAAATGGCTCTGAGTCACCTTACCCGCCACCAAGGACGTCACCTCGTCAATGTCAGATGGGTTGGAGGATGTAAATAGGCTCTCAAAGTACTCCCTTAGGACCTGTGAGATTTGCGCATCATCCTCTACCTCTCGACCACCACTATCTGTTATAACCTCAAGGAGGTTCCGCTTCCGCCGCTGAGATGCCTTTTAATGGAAGAACCTAGTATTACGGTCCCCATGTTTTAACCAATTTGCCCTCGATCTCTGGCTCCACCATATCTCCTCTCTTTCAAGAAGGACATCAAGCTCTCGCTCCGCCTCTCTCATCTCACGCAAAATCCCTTCCGTCTTAGGTTTCCGCTGTAAGTTTTGAAGACGGACCTTAAGATCAGAGATCTTCTTTGGTATGTCCCCAAACTTCTGCTTACCCCAAGAACCAAGGGCTCCACTGACCGCCTCAAATTTACCATGGAGGTCATCACCAGACCAGGTCCTACTCCAGGCTTCAGCTACCACTTCAGAACACTCATCACCGCTTTGAAGCCAAAGCTCCTCAAAACGAAAGAGCTTGGTCCTTGCCAGTTCTCTATGACCCCTGCGAGAAGAGCAAGTCAAGACAATAGGACAATGGTCAGATTTGTAATTAATAAAATGGCGGACTTTAGTGACGGGCCACATGCAACTCCAATCTGAGTTTGCAAGTGCAAAGTCCAACCGTTCTTCAACCGTGTTAGGTGCCTCTCGCATATTCGACCAAGTGAATCTGTAACCTGAAAAACCAACATCATGAAAGTCACATTCATTACAGGCCTGGTTAGCAACCTGCAAGCGTCCCATATCGGGCACATCACCACCAAGCTTATCAGCTGGGGAAATTATATCATTAAAGTCACCAATGCAAAGCCAAGGCATAGGATGGGGAGGCTTAGCACGACGGACTAGGTCCCAAGTCCGAGCTTTGTACCTCTCCCCTGGAAAGCCATAGACCGCCATAATCTGCATCACATCTGAAGTAACAGGGTGAGTAATATTGAACAAAATATGATTGAGAGAAGCATGGATTACTCCAACTTGTATCTCCTCCCGCCAAAGAAGTCCCAGGCCTCCTGACCTGGACTTTCCACCACCTGCACAAGACACAGGAAAAATACCAGACAAACCACCCATCCTGCGGTGGTGCAGCAACTCAGACGAACTCAACTTGGTTTCCATAACGAAAACCACATCGGGAGCTTCATAATGGATGAGCCCTTGCAGGGCTCGAACTGTCGGTCGGTTCCCAAGCCCCCGACAGTTCCAAGATATGATTTTCATTGAGGTGGGCGGGACTGCTCAACAGTCACCGCCGATCCCAATCCAGAGTCAGAGTTCACCTTTTTAAAGGGGGGTGAGAAACCCGTACTATTACCTCCATTAGAAGATGAGCCACTCGATTTCTTACGGCCACCATAGTCCCGCCTTGTCTCATGACCGCCAATGTGGAGTTTCTGTCCACTGTTGCTTGGAATCCTTTGCCTCTTGATATATTGCTGCTTTGCACGATCACGACCCTCCGTCCCACTCGCACTTCTCCTACCCGTGGGTGTGCCTGAGGCTGAAAGGGGGGGTTGGTGATGTTCCTTTGGTAATGGTAGCTGCGGGTTTGGAGCAGAGTCTTCAGCCCGCTGCACCTCATCCTCTTTGGACCCATTATCTTCCATGGTCACCTCTCCTTCTTCACGTGTTTGATCCTGTTGGCTATCATCATCCTCATCACCTTGATAAGGCTCAAAAGCATCTCGGTCTCTCATCTGTCCTCTGTTTCTTCCCCCGCGCCTGCGGTCGTCATTCGCCCTGAGCCAACTGCCAAACGGCAGCGGCTTGCGAAAAGCCTCCTCACAATACTTCACCACATGGTTCAGCCGTCCACATTGATAATAGAAGTTAAATAGTTTCTCGTACTTAAACAAGACCTGAATTTGTTCCCCACCTTTTGGGGCTAGCAGTCGACCCCTTTTGAGTGGTTCATCAACCTTCACCCAAGCACGAAAACGGAAGAAGCTGCCATATCTACTGGCCTCTGAATCGTCCCAGTCCAAATAACCAGCAAAGGAGTTCCCCAAGTGTTTCGCCATAGCCTCTGTTCGTCCATTCCTTGGTAGGTTCGAGACCTGGATCCAGAAGGGAACGATGTCCAACGGAGCTTTCGCTGGGTCCTCTCGGGCATCATACTTACTCAATGTGATCATGAAGCGATCAAAAAACCAGGGCCCTGATTTTAGAACAAGATCCCTGTCCAGCGTGGAGGCAAACCGAAAGCTAAATAGGTTGTGCACTGCATGGAGCACTTCCTTGCAATTCCGTGAAGACCAGAGCTCCTCCATCACCTGTTTGAACTGGGTAACATTCACTAGGTGATGAGCTAGGACCTTGCCCACCACCCAAATGTCCTCTTTCAAAGTCGGATCATCCTCAAAAGCGTCAACTTCCAGGGCCTCAATCTCCTCACCTTCGAATACCATATCAGGTGTCATGGCAACGTTGCAGGGAAGACAAGGCTACTGTTTGAAAAAGAAGGAAAACCAGGAGAAAAAACTCCTGAAAAAGCAACGTGCACAGAGGTGGACGTGTAAGGAGCAATACTACGTGGGAGTAGTATGCAAAAGCAACGAATGAAAGATTGGATGGAGCGGCTGTCCAGTGGGTGGACCTACGGCACCGACGACGTCAAGCGTAACAAACGGCGCTGCAATCCCTAGGAGTCTCCAAGTCAAACCCTAGCCCTAGCGCAGCCATCGTAGCTTAAGGGCCCGTTTGGTGTGACGTATAGTATAAGGCCTGATAGTATAAGGCCTGATAGTATTAGGCCTGATAGTATAAGCCCTGATAATTTTCTTATACTATACAGCGTTTGGACATACACTGTATAATTTACCATATCGTTTAAATTAATGCAATTTTATGTTTAATGAAGTATTGAATAATGATATAAAATAAAAATCAAATATGGAGGTGATTATAACGGTGGTGGCGGTGGTGATGGAAGTAGTGGTAGGTTGGTGGTGGTGGTGGCAATGGTGGTAGGTTGGTGTTGGTGGCGGTGGTGGTGACAGTGGAGATAGGTTGGTGGTGGTGGTGGCAGCGATGGTGGTTGTGGTGGTGGTGATGATAGGGTGGTGGTGGTGGTGGTAAGGCGGTGGCGGCTACAGTGGAGGGTGGAGGCAATGGTGGTGGTGGTGGCGGCGATAGGGTGGTGGTTGTGGTGTCGGTGGTGGCAATAGAGTGGTGGCGACAATTATGGTGGTGGTGGCGATAGGGTGGTGGTTGTGGTGGCGGTAGGGCGGTGGCGGTGGCGGCAACATCGGTGGTGGCGGTGGTGGCAGCGATGGTGGTTGTGGTGTTGGCGACGATAGAGTGTGGTGGTGTAGTAAGGCGGTGGCGGCTTAGTAGGGTGGTGGTGACGGTGGAGGGTGGAGGCAATGGTGGTGGTGGTGGTGGTGGCGATAGGGTGGTGGTTGTGGTGTCGGTGGTGGCGGCGATTATGGTGGTGGTGGCGATAGGGTTGTGGTGGCGGCGATTATGGTGGTGGTGGCGGTAGGGCGGCGGTGGTGGTGGTGGTGGCAACACCAGTGGTGACGGTAGGGCGGCGGCGGTGATCGGATGGTGGTGGTGGTGGTGGTGGTGCCAATGGTGGTGTAAGTTGGCAGCAATAGAGGGTGGTGGTGATGGTGACTTATACGTCGCAACCTTATCATGTCTTATCCATCACTCACATGATGGATTAAATAATACGTCATTTTAACGTATAAGGGGACTTTGATGGATAAGCTTATACAATACAATGTCATCACCAAACAATGGATAAACTCATAATGTATTGTATAAGCTTATACTATCATGCCTAATACGGCGTGCCAAACGAGCCCTAAGTAGAGAATATTAATATAAGGGATTAATTGATGTGATACTTTTAAAATATAATTTCTTAATAGTGTAATTTTTTATACTATTGGTCCATTAAAATTAAACTCGTAGTTTGAACTACTTTCATAACTACTTTCAAAAAAAAAATTCCTAACTTAATCTATTAAAATTGAAATTCAAATAAACTCATCAGATCTATTTATTTTTTGACGGAAATAAGAACTTTCATTGAAAGGTAAAGGCCAAGATATTCAACTGAATACAAGAGATAAAGCAAGCAGGAAACCTATCCTCCATACCTCATCAACAAGAGAGGATAGAAACTTTGCTATACTATAAGCTACTTTATTTGCATCTTTATAAACATGCGTAAAAGACACAACAACAAAAGATGGAACTAAACTCCTAATTTCATGAACAACCGATGCCAGATAGGAATTATGAGAAACTTGACCAGCAAAAGCTTTAATCACCCTCTTAGAGTCGGATTCCACACAAAGCTTCTGGAAATTATGCTGAAAAGCTAGTGGCAGACCACGTAAAATTCACATTGCCTAAGCAAAATCAACACCCAACTCATAATCACAAGCTAACGAAGCAACCAAGGAAGCTTCACCATCAGCCCTTCGAAATATCACACCATTTCTCCACTTGGCTTGAACCTCAACAGCATCCACGTTCATCTTCACAAAATCAGACCTCGGAGGCTCCCATTGATGAGGAGAAGATGCACTAGCCGCCGGTCCATGATCCTCCAACGCAACCTGCAATTGTTTGTAGTCGTGCAACTCCAACAACGCTGCAACAGCACAATTGCGAGCATCCACCCTCTTATCCTCAAAACACACCTGATTCCGGCACGCCAAAGGGCATAACATAAGGAGCAGACCATCTCATCAAATCAAATATATTTATACTAAAGTAATTAGTTCAACTTTAATTACTTTCAAAAAAAACTATAATCAAAATTGTCAATATATACTATTTTAGTTTTAAATCTAGATAGTAGATATATACTAATTGGAATCATGGACATTTTGACTTTCAATTGTGGTAATTTGTTAAACTTGACCCTAATTTGTCCGAATAGGCTACTATATCAGATTTAATAAATTGAAGTTTAATTAAATACTAAATCAATTAAATGCCAAAACCTTTTCCGATGTACCCAAAAAAAAATTAAATACCAAAACATTTTCCTATGTAAAAAAAAATAGGCTTAATTCCACTTTGGGCCCCTGATGTTTCATAAATGTGCGATCTGCACCCCTCGTGTATAAAACGTGCGGTCAAGGTCCCTAACGTTTCTAAAATGTGCGATTAACGTCCTTCCGTTAGGTTTCGTCTGTTGACCAAACGGAATGCTGACGTGGCATTTATTTAATTTCTAACAAAAAAAATAAAATATTAAAACTTAATAATAATAAAAATGAAAAATCTCTCATCACTCGACCCTCTCTCTCCCTCATTCATGGGAGTTGGGTTTGGGCCCCCCTATGGGGCTCCGCGCCCCACTTAAAGTGGGGAAATTACGGAAAAACCCCCTTTAAAAGAATACGGAATATTAAATTTCGTATTCAATACGGAATATAAAGTTCCGTATTATATTACTATGTAATCGACAGGGGTTTTTTCAAAACCCATTTCAGCGCTCCAAACCATTCCCAACCCTTGCTCTGCAATCTTCGAGACCGACGCTCTCCTTGCTTCAATCATCATCTGGACAGGGTACCATCGTCTCCATCATCAACCCCATTCTCCCCATTCATTGCATTGAACCTAGAGGTAAGTAAGTTTGGATTTCAACTTGAATTCACCATTTAACTTGAAATTATGGAATCTTTCAACCCTAGGATAGTCGATTTATGCTTAAGTAGATGTTAGGTTGGCTGAAATTGTATAAATTGGTCTTTGGGGCGAGTTCCAATCATGCAATGTCGTTAATGGAGTTCTGGTTCGATACGGAACATAATATTCCGTATTCAATATGAAACTTAATGTTCCGTATTGGATATGAAACTTAATGTTCCGTATTGGATATGAAACTTAATGTTCCGTATTTGGTGTCTGTTTAGAGTTATAAACTTAATTTATAAAATGTTTTTATAAAACTTAATATAATTAGCTTAGTTTATTTATAAAACCTAATCTAATTAGCTTAGTTAATTTATAAAATGTTTTTAATTTAGTTATAAACATCGTGAATTATTTAGTGATTTTATTTAGAGATTTAATTGAGAAATTTAGTAATTGAGCGAGTATAATTTATTCAGTGAATTTATTTAGAAAATGTTTGCTCTGAATATATAGTGAGAATGAAGAACAGAAAGAGGTCTCGAGCTAGTGAGGATGCGGGGCCTACAGAGGATAGACACCGGCGATTACATGCTTCTAGCCGGCGCGGCGATCATGCTGCGACCTCTCACGCGGTTGAGGCTTCAGCTCCAGCTCCAGTTGATTCTATGCAGTCGCCCATGGTAGAGGCTTCAGCTCCAGCTCCAGTTGAGCCTACTGATCCAGTTCCTACTCCGCCGTCTCCCATGGTTGAGGTACCTCGCCATGAGTCACCAGGCGAGGAGTCATCAGGCGAGTCGTCATCCGGCGATGAGTCATCCGGCGATGAGTCATCCGACGAGGAGTCATCCGGCGAGGAGGGGTCATATGACGAGGATAGTATTCCTCCTCCTGATGTTGATGCTGATGTCGTGCCAGAGGCACAGGGTGGCGAGGAGGACCTGATCCAGAGGTTGCCGCCGTTTCCGGGGGGGCCTGTTGATCTGTCGCTTCTCACGCATTATGCTGATCACAAGGCTCCCTGGACGTGGCATGCACTCCTACGCACAGACGAGCGGTATGTGGACCGTCGACACTTGAGGGTGGCCACAGCTGGGGGGAAGGTTTGGAACCTTGCTTGTGATGGTGATTCAGACAGTCACAGGAGGGTTCGAGAGTTGATTGAGCAGACGGGTCTTCATCAGCTACCCTGGTGCAGCTACTCGGAGACAGATGCAGGCCTCATTTTGGCCCTTGTGGAGCGATGGCATGAGGAGACTAGTAGCTTCCACATGCCGTTTGGGGAGATGACCATCACCCTGGACGACGTGTCGGCTCTTCTCCATCTCCCAATGGGGTCGAGGTTCTATACGCCTGGGAGGGGGGAGAGGGACGAGTGTGCAGCGCTATGTGCTGAGTTGATGGGAGGATCTGTTGCTCGTTATCATGCTGAGTTTGATAAGAACAGGAGCCAGACTATTCGCTTTGGGGTCTTGCAGACCCTGTATGATGCTGCGTTGGAGGGTATGTCTTAATTATTACTTGATTAAATAGTATCTATTATTATTGTATTGTTATTAACTGTTAACTCAATTCATTTCATTGTAGAGCACCGATATGAGGACGCTGCACGGATTTGGCTGGTGAACCAGCTAGGCGCGACGCTCTTTGCTAGCAAGAGCGGTGGATACCACACGACCGTCTACTGGATAGGTATGTTGCAGGATCTCGGTCGAGTGTCCGAGTACGCGTGGGGCGCGATTGCGCTCGCTACGTTGTACGACCAGCTTGATCGAGCGTCCGAGTACGCGTGGGGTGCGATTGCGCTCGCTACGGTGCACCTGCAGAGGGCGCTCGTGGAGGCAGAGCTCGTGGACCTAGAGGTCGGAGGGGTGGCGGTAGGGGTGGCGGTAGGGGTCGGGGCGAGTGACTGTATATTTGTATATATTTTTTTGTGTACTTTTATATTATGACATGTGACGACATTGTATGGACTCTTTTTATATTAACCACGCTTTCTATTTCCACCTATTATGTTTAGACTCTTATAATGAAAAATAACCTGTATAACTACACCGTGAATAATGAAAGGCAAGATAAGTAACATAAGGCCCATCAATATACCAATGACCATCAAATTACTATTATTAAAAGCAGCAATGAACAACATAAGGGCAAGGCCCATCAGATTAATATTACAGAGCGTTTACAAATGAATATTACACAAAGTGTGGTGTCAGTCTGTGGTGATGTCTACATAGCTTTGGTGACTAAGAGGAACACCAAAAGTAACAAACCAAGCTTCCAATTCTGATGTGAACCTGTGTAAACGTGTAACATATGGGACGCACCAGCTTACTGATATAGGATCAACATACCGTTCCCACTGGAGAGCAATTGGCGGCATAGAATGTCCAGGAGTTAGATGGAGCTACATTATAGAGAATAACAATAAAATTAGATAACTTACAAATACAACAAATTAATTCACAAACTGGATATTAGTGTACGCAATAAAAAAATACCTGTACAAAGTGATTTATCACATGACCAACAGCTATAACACGATGTACAGGAGGTGGACCTTCTCCTCTTAGTGGAAGGTATGACCAACAACCCTGAGAAGAGATGGATATGAAAACCACTTGGAACCTGGTTGCTACAAGGTATCCCATCTCTGGCAGTTGCATCCATTTATCCTCGGTAGCCGGATGACCAGGAGGAAGAGTGAGTCGAGAATGTAAGGCATTAACCACATGTCTGGACCACATTTCATCATACAATCCTCTGTGTCGTTCAAGTTCGTCTATCAACGCTTCCCTAACACATGGCCAACCTTCCTCACCTGATGGTAGTCCCAGTAATGCAGCAATGACTCTATAGCCACAGTTACCATCGTCCTCAACATTCTGAACTGTGTGTATATATGGGTGGAAAAAGGATGGAAAATGACCCATGAAATAGCTTGTATCAGACTTCTTCACACGCTTCTTCTTCTTTGGTGGTTGCGAAGCCTTCTTTGCCTCTTTGATCTCCCTATCAACATGCTCAAAACCTGAAGGATCACGAGTCAAGGATCCTATTGCTTTAACCTTGGGTGGTTTTCTTTCGTTCGCCTTAAGAGTGCGCTTGGACCTTATCTGAACCTCAGGAGTACAAAGTGAACTGCTTTCAGGACAATAGATAGCTTGAAGCTTCCTCCTTACCATACTCTGCCCTCCAGTATCCAAAGAACTGAAATAATGTGTCAATGCCTCAACTTCTGGTTGCATATCTCCATGGTTCATGCCGCAAATATGGTTGCTGATAGTATCTGCAACAGGTTCAGGTACATGCTCCCAACTCAGTCTCTTCCAGAATGGATGAATTGACTCATATGGAATTCTTTCATAACCTGCAAGTTCACAAAAGTGTCACTTTCAATAACAAATAGAATTAATTGACAAGAGAGTGGTTGACCGGTGACCTGCAAGTTCACAACCGCAAGGTAGTCCATGAGTCTCTCTCAACAAGCAATCGCATCCGCCATAGGACTTCATTCTTATATGTTCATCGTCGATGAGCTGCAGGCATTTGTTTGACACAAATCCTCTAATATTTGTGTAAAATGGGAACATGAAAATGTGATCAATTCTGTGAATACTGCGCTCAAACGATGCTAATATTTCAGTATGTCGATTACATGTCAAACTATGCGACGCATCCCAAGAAGTGGCTAGGTCACCCTTGCAATCCCGCAACATCTTCTTCAAACTGGCATGTGCACCCTCAGCCCTGCAAACAACAAACAGATATCTTATTAACTCTCCAATGTAAACAATCTATCAAATGAAAAACATATAACAAGGCATAAATTAAGCTCATATAATTTTTGTACCTGTTACTTGTTGTTGTTCCAAAGTGCATCACATGATTTGTCCATGCCTTGGCAAATTTTTCCTTGTGGACCAACCATGTAGTAGAACAATAGGAGGTAAAGTTGCTGTATTTGTCCTTGCACATATTAAACAATTGCATCCATTGAACTTCAAATTCTTCAACTGTTGCAGCATCCACCACCTCTCCCCACTTCCCCATAACCAATTCAGCAAAATCATCTGTACCAACATAGAGTTTGCACTTTGCCAAAACACACTTGTTGATGTGCCACAAGCATAATAAATGGATGGTGTTGGGAAGGCTTTGCTTAGCAGCACTCAATAAGGCAAGATCCCTGTCAGTAACAATCACCTTAGGCAACATGGCTTGATCAGCTAATAGAGACTTCATACACTCCAGTGCCCAAACGTAGTCATCTGTGCCCTCATTAACAATGTAGCAAAAGGCTATGGAGTATGTCTTATCTGTGGAAGTCAGTCCAACAATCTCAAGCAATGGAATTTTATATTTGTTTGTCTTGTATGTGCAATCCATAATCACTACATATGGAAATGTGTTGAACAGTTTGATAGCATTTGGATGAGCCCAAAATACATCCCTAATGACTTCCGATCCAGGCTCATGTCTTTCAAAGTGGACGTACTTGTCACCGTCCAACTTCTTCAACAAGTGTTGCATTTCTGTCAATGACCCGCGGAGGGATTTTCTTAACCTCTTGCAAGCACCATAAATCTGAGATATGGTAGTCAAGTTTAAAGGATTGTTTTCCTTCAAAGTCAACAACATCTTTCTCGGTGGAACCCAACTCTTTGACATTTTTTCCACTTGCTCCTTCTCTTCGGAATTTAGACGACCAACAAAATTGTGGCCAAGTAGTGACCTAGCTGGTTCATGGTTGTGTGTACCTTCCATCACCTTTAGCCGCCAATCTCTATCTATGCCATTTTTCATAGGTCGTCCTTTTAGTCTAAAAGGACATTCTGTCTTTTGTGTTCTCGTTCCTTCAACAAGGTCAGGGTCTCTGTAGGGAACATACTTACCATGCTTCTCGCACCCCAACATGACATAAGCTTTTCTGCTTCCATTCCCACCGCTATCTGACTTTGTGATCAACACAACATATCCATTTTCAATCGCAATTCCATGAACCCAATTGATAAGATCATCACGGGTAGGGAAAATCTGTTCAATGATGCATACCCAACACACAAACAAGGCATAAACAAGGGTGATCAAGACATAATAAGAATTGATATATTACACTTTCAAAACAATGCAAAAATCTGTTCAAAGAATACCTGATCAGTTGTAAATAAATGCGAGACATCTATACTTATACACGGGGGTACAAATGCTGGTGGTGGCACCTCTTCAGGTTGAGCATTGTTCAATCCAACTTCAATCAATTGGGATTCATGAAATAAAAATGATTCTGTCATCCCTGGAAGAGAATACGGAACTTTATTATCCATATTGAATACGGAACTTTATAATTCGTATTGAATACGGAAATTTATAATTCGTATTGAATACGGTATATTAATTTTCATATAGACTCCGAAACTTTATATTCCGTATTTTAACACATCTCAGAATTCAGAAAATCATCATTCTAACTACTTAATCTACTTAATCTAACTACTTAATCTAACAACTTCAACTACTTAAACTAACAACATACAACAAACAACTAACAACACTTACCTCAAATGCTATCTTTTTGCATCCAATGGTGGAGAGCTTGCCAATGAAGGAGTTGGTGGTGGTGGTAGGAAGAATGGAAGTGAGGATGAAAGTGAGGTAGGAGAGGGTGAGAGAGAGGGTGGTCTGGAGGCATTGAGGGGGTTAAGGGGGCTGGTGAGGGGTTGGTGACGGAGGAGTAATGGTGGAGGGGTTGGTGGAGGGAGGAGTAATGGTGGAAAAGGTGATGACTGTCAGAGTTATAATACGGAATTTTAACTTCCGTATTCTATTTTATTGAATACGGAAGTTTAAGTTCCGTAGGGCATTTATGGGTTAAAAAAAAAGAGGTGGGGCGCGGAGCCCCATAGGGGGGGCCCCAAACCCAACTCCCCTCATTCATGCTTCTTCTTCTTTCTTCTTTTTTCATCTTTCTCCTTCCTCCTTCCATGGCTTCCATGGCTTCCTCAACCTGACCTCACCCCACAACCCCAAATCTCTCAGACTCGTTCTCTCTCTCAATCTCGCTCTAGATCTCGCTCTCTCCTCTGGATCTCGCCCTCTCTCTCTCTCTCTCTCGATCTCGCTCTCTCCTCTGGTTGGTTGGGTGGCGGTTGTAGGTGGGTGGGGGCGGGTTTGTTGAGGTTGCATGTTGGTTGGGTGTTGATTGGGGTGAGGTATGGGTTAAGGGTGGCGGTTGCAGGTGGGTGGGAGAGGGAGGAGGTTGCAGGTTGGTTGGGTGTTGATTGGGGATTTTATCTTCTGGGAGGGACAGAAGGTACGGTCTGGGCATAATTTGGCTTTCCACTATTTGGCTAATTTGGCACACTAGAAATAGTGTGATTTTTGAAGAAAAGGTGCTAAACTGGTCGGGATCTCTTGATTCAATCCAATATAGATCTTGGCTATGGCTAAGGGGGAAAGTAAAAGGTTTCCATTTTTCTCAATATGAGTGGATGTCCAATCCTCTGCACTGTTTGGGATCACTATAGCCTTGGAGATTAAGGGTGTTTATTCGCTGCCCATATCCTTCTCAGATGGTGCTCGTTGCTGCAATATATGCACAGGGATATTCCCACCCTTATTTGCTATTGCTGATCCTTATTGTTGTCTATTCTCTTAGCTGGTGGTGCGTGTTTTTCTTGCTGTGGATGCAGTCTTTCTAGGCTTTTTGATTCTTTGATATGTATTAGCTGCTTGATCTATTTGGTGTCTTTTTGTTTCTTGTACTTGGGCTTGAAGTAGTACTTCTTTTCAATGCATTAACAAATCTGGGTTTGAGTTTTTTGTTTTGATTAGGGAAGTTGAAGAAAATGAGTTAGATGTTGAAGATGAAGAGAAGCTTCTGGATAAATTTTTGCTTTGAAATAATTTTTATTTTTATGTTTTGAAATAATGTTGAAATAATTTTATTTGAAAAATAAATTTTTAATTAATTAAATAATGCCACGTCAGCATTTTCCGTTTGGTCAACTGAGGAACCAAACGGATTTGGACGGAAGGGCGTTAATCGCACGTTTTAGAAACGTTAGGGACCTTGACCGCACGTTTTATACACGGGGGGTGCAGATCGCACATTTATGAAACATCAGGGGCTCAAAGTGGAATTAAGCCAAAAAAATACCAAGACAGTATCTTAAATACTAAATAAAAATACCAGAATTAATTACAAGATTTTGCATAAATCTCAAAAAGATACTAGGCTCTTTTTTTTTAAGTAAAAAGGTATTAGGCTCAATTACAAGATTTTTTTTTTGTATTTCTGTTAACTTTTCATCCAAATATCAACCGTGGATACTGACTGGGTTATGACATGAATATAAAAAAATTAATCATAATTATCTTCGGCTGCTGATCAATCATATTTAACCCGGGTGTGATAATAAAAATCAAGAGTGCGCTTCCGAAAGGGTTGACCCTGCGACCGACACCTGGTGAGTAAATTTTACGTTTTCAAATTGTTTTTCAATGCAATCGAAAAACGAATTTTCTTAGTTTTGAAAACTCACCGCAGAATTGCTTCTCGCAGTCTATTAAGTGTTTTTTTTTCTTTTTTATCTGTTAGATTATAGAAAATAATTTCGTTTACCTTTTCATACTTCGACGGTTTGTTACTATGTTATGTGAATAATAGCTTCTCTGCAAAAATCATTCTATTTCTTTGGCTTTTTATGCTTGTTGATTCCACCAAGGGCGAAGAAGAGAAGAAGGAATAGTAAAAGTAATGAGGATGAAGAGAACAAATTAGACACTCAATGACCTACCCGATGGCATTCTCCTTCACATATTGTCATTTATGGAAGCCAAATACGCAGTTCAAACATGCATATTATCCACAAGATGGAAGGATCTCTGGAAACATCTTCCTACCCATATCTTACATTCTCTTAACTTTTGTACTTTTGAGAAGTTCGTCAGATTTGTGTGTCGGATTTTGGCTCTTCGCAATGGTTCGACCCGGCTGGAGGGTCTAGATTTTGAGCATATGGGTCGCATGAAGCCTCGCCTCCCCAAAATGATCATGAAATATGTTGTTTCACACAATATCCGGCGATTAGGATTAATCGTCACGAGTATTAGCATTCAACACATTCGGCCCCGAATCTTTTCATATAAGACTTTGACGTCTCTTAAGCTATTACTTCACACTAAATGGTGTGCCAAAAAGAAGGAAAAGTTGTTTCCAAAATCTCTTAATTTGCCGGCATTAACTACCTTGCATCTAGTGAACTTCGCCTTTTGTGGAAATGGTCATGATGATGATGGTGTTGCTGCCGCTGAGCCCTTTTCGATTTTTCTGAGGTTGAATAGTTTGATCATTGAAAAGTGTGAGTAAGTGATGATGCACATATTTTATGCATATCAAATGCAACACTTGTCAGTTTGACTGTGCTTTACCTTAAGTGCAAAATGCACTTGTCTTCTCCAATTCTTCGTACATTTGCCTTTACGGGTAATCCTTGCTATAATCTTTGTGGGAGAAATATTTCTTCCATTGAGCATGTAAATTTTGATATACAACTTACACACCGATGTAGAAAGTCTTCTTCTCTTCTACTCACCTGGCTCATGGACCTTGCCAATATAAAATCATTGATAGTCTCTGTAAGTACTCTTAAGGTACGCATATTCTTCACAACATTACTTGCTTATTATAAGAGGTTTTATTTTTAAGATAATGCTTTCATTCCAAATTAAATTATTGTCATAAAATCAGTTGACTTCCTTAAATCAATCCTAACTCATCCTCACCCCTCATTGCTTAGGTTCTCACCTCACGTCCTCGTTTATTGAAGCATAAGTATCCTATCTTGGGTAGCTTGAGGTCATTGAAAGTGAAAATGATTTTACCGGAAGCAAGTTAGGAAGAAGATCCATTTTCATTCATAAATTCTATTTCCAATAGAATAATAGACTTTTTGCTTCAAAACTCGCCATCAGCAAAAGTTGGCATCATAAGGTGCTCAAGATGATGTGTGTACACGCGCGTGCGCATGCACGTGTGTGTGAGATGCTTATAACTCCTATGGTTTTTTCTTCTTCGTCTAATTTTGTTTCCCTTGTTCTCTTAGCCCTTAGGAGTCTTTGAGTAGAGAAATGAATTGCACAGGCTTATTAAGTTAATTTATGGTTTGTACTTTGTAGACAGACCTTTACTTTGAGGTCAATGAAATGAATGAATGTTTGATGAGAGGAAAGGAAAAAGGAAAGAACTATTATCAGCATTTATTTTCTGTCATGATATATGTGAACTTTGGGGCTCCTTTTCATATTAGTGATGATTCATGGAAAAATTAAGCGTATTTACACATTTTAAGCACCTCATTTTCTCTCTTTATATTATTATATATTACATGTCTAATTTATCTGTCTTCCCTTTCTATTTCATTTTAGATGTTCATAAACATTGCTCAACACTTCATAAATCGAAAAGTAAAACCATGGCGTTTATATAGCTTAATATTAATAACAAGCTAAAATTTTCATAAAACATCATATCACACACCATTAAGCAATCAACCAATATAAGTTGTACTATTCAATAGAAGCCTCTTGCACAAATGCAGGATAAGGCAGCCTATATAAGATCCACAAATTGGGTTCGGTCCCTACTTGTACCTCATGTGTAGCAGAGCTATATAGCACAATTTGGCCTTCTTTATTTGATAGAAGATACAATACTCAGAAAATAAGAACATTGGTCCAACACAACAATACAAGGTTCTAAAAGCATGACTAAGGCACGAGGGGTGTAGTCACTGGCTCGAGCACTGAAGTGCCATGTATATGCTCAAAGCATCCTTGAAAAAGTACATTTATTGAAATAACTGAATTCACCTACAAAACCATGTAAAGCAAATAAGCAATTATTCAACTGTACGCGAAAGTAGTAAGTAATGCCTGACTGTGCTAAAGTGTCTATAAGTAAAATGGATATGATGCATAGGTAAGAAGAATATAACATTCGTTAATAAACATGGCACGAATTAAAAAACAACATTGGCTGATAATTACAGAACGAATGGACAGTGCCTCAGTGCATGCATTACTGATACTATAGAATATAGATGCTGGTGATGGCATAGCGAGAGTGTAAGCACAGCTATGCAAAATGGCTGGATGTAAAATGGATATGCAGCATATGTACGGACAATATAATAGAAACAAACATGGGTATAAATTAATCAAAAGACATTTGTGACTACTGACTAGCCAATCATTGCTAACACACACATGGTCATTCACTTACATTAATCATTTTGAGATTTACTAACAATAATTAATCATGATAATTATGATACTAGAAACCAATATCAGAAGGAAAAACATCATAATTATGAGAACAGTTTCTTTTCCTTGAAGATTATAATTATGAAAATAGTTTACTATTGAACATTGAAGTATCAAAGCTAAATATTTTCTATTCAATGATAATAAAGAGCTGTATTAGGCATTAAATCATCAGTTCAAAAAAAAGAGGTAAACTAAAATGCACCTTAGGAAGCATAGCTTGGTGACCGTACTCTTCATCAAAGCTTCACAGGGTCACATAGATAGACAGAACCAACAAAGACTACAATACAGAAGAATTATCAATTTGTTTGTAATGTCAAGATCCGTAAAAAGACAACCAAAAGAAGGA
Organism: Lotus japonicus; assembly: GCF_012489685.1. Lineage (NCBI taxonomy): Eukaryota > Viridiplantae > Streptophyta > Magnoliopsida > Fabales > Fabaceae > Lotus > Lotus japonicus. The sequence continues at coordinate 60,460,660 of NC_080042.1, forward strand.
CAATAGAATACAAGACTACAATTTAAGCTTAGCACAGTCAGAAATTTCCAACTAAAATGAATCTTTCATTTATTTTCTAAGTTTGTAGGATAAAGTAGAATCCGGAGTGGGGCATGTTGTGAATTAAATTGAGTGTATAATATATTGGAATGTTTCAAGCGGAGGAGACTGGCATGCAAGACAAAAAATAATGTACCAAAAGTTGTCCCAGAATCCAATTCTCTATTTTCCCAAAGAAAAAAAGTTTCAAGGATAAGACAGATTAGTATCATGACCAAATGTCAAAAAACAAAGGTCAGACAATTCTTAGATCAGAAAAAATAATGTGTTTCAATCAATGAAGCTATACTTGAGGGGTATTAAAAAAGAACATAAATGCAAAGCAATACATCTAACAGTTACATTCTATTTTGAAGATGTTGAGAAAAGCTGAATTGGGACAAATAAAAAAGTACATGCATAGATATGTGTAGCTCATTTATGAGGACTGACCTTCATTAATGCTAGTTCGTTTTTCTTGGGGGGGCATGATTCAGTTCTTGCCTTTCTGAATGCAAGCAGATAGCAGGGGAGCTAAAAGGTAAAAAACCAACAATTAAGCATGTGAAGAAAGGAAGAACAATACAATAATAGATCTTGGCTTATAAAAAAAACACTATAATAATATCTAAACGTAAGAGGAAATAGCAGATTTTCACCAGTTGTTGCCAGCAATGTTGCTGAAATTTGTCGTGCCAGAGATTGAAAGATATGAGAACAAGAGAGCAACTCATATCAGAGAGCAACTTTGGGGCAAAGCATCTGAAACAATATTGAAACAAACAGTTTATGAAACTCACTATAAGTTATATGAAGTAATTTCTAACCGACAAAACAGTTGAGCATCGAGTGTAGTGTAAATACTAAGCTGAAAAATGTGGGAAAAAGGCAATATAAATGAACCTCGGTTCACAAACAAACCTTCCACGCATCACCACAGACAGATGAGGAGGAGGAGGAGCAGTAGCAGCACGTGCAACCACCTCCCATACTGGTGCAGGTATTCTGACCTTCCCTTCCTGCACCAGCAGTAGGAAGCATTTCATTGATTGCTATTCAGAATCTTCATATACACCTCCATCATCAGAGAACTCATCAAATGATCTCATATCAAGCTGGTAACGCAAGATACCCCCTATCCCACCAAAACCTCTGCAAAACTGTGAGCCTTCTTGTGACTTATTGGTGACAAACTCAAGAGTGCAACCAAACCGTCTGTATTCATTTGCAAACCACTCCAACAGGGACAACTTTTCCTGAACCTCATAATCAGCAGAGCTCACGGGATCCCTAAAATTGCTCTGGTCGGCATCCTCTGCCTTGTTATAGTGCTTAATGACAATCTCACCAGTAACATTGTTTTTTAAGACATACCTATTCATATCCAAATTTTCCCACACAATAAGTGTCTCAACAGCACCCATCTCCAAAGCTTTAAGGGTATCATCCACACCAAAAACATACTTTCCTGTATCTTGGCTGATTTCCTCAAAGTATTTTCCGATCAATCTTTTCTCCTGAATAAACTTTACATTGGCCAGAATTTCAGCAGATAGTTCAATAGCCTGATTAAACCCATTCTCCCCTCCATAAGATACATCTACAACATTAAGTATTTTTGCCTGAAGTCGAGGATCAAACATATCTGACTGACTAAGCTCAGTTTTGAAATCAGCTGACCCAGCAAGTATCAAACCTGAAACATTGGGCTGGCTGGTAGCAGGGTTAATATAAAACTGGGTGGCGAGCTCTGCAGTCTTCCTCACATAGTTATGACGCTTCTCCATGCGAAGACGGGCAAACCGTAGAGCTGATTGCCCTCCTCGTCCATGCTTCTTCGGGAGATCAACGCTAAACTTATGAAGCACCTCTCTTGTATTACCACTCAAGGTTCCAAACAGAGTGCCATTTCCATCCATGACAATAAAGCCAAACTTGTCATCAGATTCCAGGAGCTCGTTCAAAGCTTCAGTGTGAAACTTATTGTCACAAAGATAGAGAGACGCATTGATTGGTCTGAAAGGCTCAAAATCAATGGTGACCTTCTTTTCCTTCCCATCTTCAGTCACAATTGTTCCAGTATACAAAACAAGCCCATTCGGAGGAACCTTGTTGTAAAGCTTAAGCCTTTGCTGTGCAGAAGTGATGGCACCAAGCACAGACTGTCGATTCACTCTGCTTTTGATGTTTGAAGCAGTTCCAAACTCATCACCAAGCATCTTGGTAACACGAGCCACTTGATCACGTGGAGGCATAATAAGGGAAATCATACTCGTCCCATTTCCTCTAGCAGCCTCAAGAGCCTTGATCAATTTCTTGATTTTCCATACCTCAATGTTCTTATCAGTCTCATGAGCATCCACCATTTTCAAACGGTGACAGGCCAACAACCTTTAAATAAATAAGAAAGACAACAAATAAGACATGTCCACAGAGATGAAATTAGGGAAAACATGAAGTTGATGTTTGGTTGAACAATATAAATCAAACATAAAAAGTAGATTATACCAATACCAGGGGGGAAATAATTCAATTAAAATAAAAACACCTGAACATAAAGATATAATTCAATAAAAATTTACACTTGAACATCAAATCATGCTGCTAATTCGCTAATCACAGATCACCATCATGGCTTCAATCCTTCAAAAACTAGAAAATTAACATAGCAATTCAATGAAGAAAGCAACAGAAAGATGCAACACACAAGATTCCATTTTTTACATCAAGATCATGCATTAGATTATAAAGTAACAATATTAAGATTCAATACAGGTTTCCATCCACAATTTTCCCTCATAAAATTCCAATCCCCACCCCCTAAATATATCCCAACTTAATCCACAAAATTCTCACATAAACTAATATAAACACACAGGTTCTTAGCCTCTCAGGTGCAAACATATTAAAATCACAATATAAAACTGCAACAAGACCCTTTTTTTATCATTCTGCTTGGTTGTTACCTTCTCTCTCATGCCAAGTTGCCCATAAAATATTAACACCAAATTAAATCAACACAAAACAGAGCATTTAACATCAACCCCAGATAAAAACACCTCATAAAAATCATAATAAATAGCTAATTTTAATGATCATGAAACCAGTACCGAGAACATGAGAATCCATAAGCAATCACAGCATTTAAAAGCAATAAAAAAACGATCTATGAATATAAAACAATAGATGCATGAGATCAACAGTTTAAATTTGCAGAATCGGTGATTTGATTGGAATCAGAGAGAGGGAGATTACCCTTTTGAGGCGGCGCAGAATTGAGAGGTGGCCGCGAAGGAAGAAGGTGCGTTGCGTGCCCTAGCTGAAATCTGAAATGGTCTGTGTGTGATGAGGATGAAGGAAGCGTGGGTTCTCAGCAGAGTTTATATTGTGTGATCATGTGATGACACGACATATCAATATATCATATCATACGACGCTGTTTGGTTTGATTTTTATTGAATGGCGGTGGGGGAAAAAAACTGATTTTCCATTTAGATCCAACACTATGCCGCCATTTTTCACTTATTGAGTATATAGCCCAGTTTGGAAGAGCTTATTTGAGCTTATCTGATAACATAAGCTCTTATGTCAGTGTTTGGGAGGGCTTATGCAAACACCTTATGACATATTTTCAGCTTATTTTCATAAGCTACTCAAGATAGCTTATGAAAAACAACTTATGCTTATATACAACTTATTTTTAATGTATTTCAATAAATTTTTAAAAAATAGTTTATGAATAAGCGCTTATGTCATAAGCGCTTATGACTATAAGGGCTTAATTAAGCTGTTTTTTCAAACGGGCCTAGTATAGTGGTCACTACATTAAGCATTTGTATGTTGCATCATGCATGATGTTATTAATATTTAAGAGTATAGGACATAGTTAATGTGAATACATACCCACACCCATGAGAAAGCAAAGATTCACATAAAAAGTTACGAGTATTTTGGATTAAAGATTCCTAAGTGTATTTATGTCAACTCAATTGTAACAAAAAAAAATTGTAACAAATTTAGTTTAGTTAAAAGTGGATTTCCTTTAATTTTGAATTTTTTAAAAATAAAATTGTTGAAAGAGACATGTAACTGTATTTCAAACGGATAGCGAATTTAGTTAAGGACAAAAAAATGTTAATCTAAAAAATAATTCTTATTTAAATAATGCTATTAGAAAGTAGGTTTAGAATGTAAAAGCAACAGGTTGTTTGAGAAAACTCGACTGAACTCATAAATATTACTTAGGGTGCATAAAGTCAGTTTTAGGCATACACTCATGGAGATTAGAAAAACTCAAACAAGTTGATACAAAGTTACACTTTCCTTCTTTGCTTCAAAACAGAGAAGAGCGGCAACTAAAACAGTCTTCTATCCAACATTAGTTACTTCTATAAGACAAGAGTTCTTAATGGAAAGGAACAATTACCTATTATATCTGATTTGCTGCCAATACCCAGAAAAGATGGTATTCAGACTCCATTGGGACAAGAGCACATTCGAGAGCAGGGGATATTGCAAAAAGAGTGAAATTAATTGTTATCCACTAACGTTAATCCAAACATGCTCATGTTATGGTGTTGGAAAAGTAAAATGTACCTTTCAAAGCAAACACATATTAAAAGATCGAGAATAATGAAATGCATTAATGTAAAGATTTTTTATACAGTGAATCGTTATGATTAGTTAACATTGTAAAAGTTTTTTATAAGTGCAATTTGTCCAAGTATTTCCAAAAGAATTGATTTTTTAATTATAAATTTATTTTTTCAACTTTTAACATGTTTGTCTAAGCTTTTAAAAATAATTATTTAAGAAAATGAAATAATTTGAAAAAAAAATTGATTAGTTTATACAAAGAGCTATTGTGATAGATAAGAGAGGAAATTAAAATTAAATTTTTTTTTGGATGGCTCAAATGACCACTCGGCCTATCATCACCCTATTCGGTCCAACTGACTCAACCAATTGAATACGCTAGCCGGCCAAGACTATTATGTACAGTACTTTGACACTTCTAAAGAACTAGCTCAACATAATTGCTAGATTGCGACCAAATTTGTTTGAGCAAAGGTTAATACTTTAATGTTACCTAAGTGACAGGCTCGAAAACAATAATATACTTCAACCATTGAACACTTCGATCGTTGTAAATAGGAGTTTGATCATGGGGCGTTACTCATTTTACTCTAGTATTAAGTTTGATCACACTTTAAGGGGGGCGCACGTTACTCGTTTTACTCTATTATTTATATGAAGGAAGATAAGGATGAAGTGCGAGTGAGATGATTTGCAAACTCGTATTTATAGGTTACCGATAAAGTTTTCCAAGATATTTATATGTTACCGACAGTTTTGTCGTCGGTAATGAATTTTTGAATTTTTTAATGCCCACCAAGTTTTTGGTTGGCTGGAATTTCAAATTTTGAAATTACCGGCAACATTATCCATTGGTAAAATCTTCAATAATAATTTTTCAAAATTTTTAAAGCATGCCAAGTTATTGGTATGCGACATTTTCGAATCTTGAAGTTACTGACGATTTTTTCCGTCAATAAAACCGTCAATAATAATTTTTTGCTTTTTTAAAGCCAGTCAAATTATTGGCAGGCATCAATTCCAAAATTTGAAATTACCGACGTTTTCTCCATCGGTAATTTGACAGGAACTAATCTTGTAAAAAAAAAAATATTACTGTCAAATTACCGACCACTTTTTCTCTCGGTAACTTAATATTTAAAACAAACGTTACTGATAGCATTGTCGGTAAAACAAGATTTTGCGACGGTTTTGAGACTGTTACCAATTCAATGTTTTCTTGTAGTGCACCACATTGGACCAGAGTGAAGACTTTGCTCGATTTATGGAAGATCAATTAACGTTGATTTTGGGGATTTCATTAAACTCATTCCTAATACCATGGTGGATAATGTCACAAATAGCTTCAATATCCATTCTAGGAAAATCAGAAGTTCTTGAAATGCCACAATCAGAACCTACGGGAGCTCCATCTCACCAAGAGAAGGAAATTGGAAACCAAATTCCAATTCTTGGGCTTTTTCAAACGCCTACAACATCAAGTTAGAGAAATTTGTGTAAGTTAATCATACTAAAGCATTCAAATGGATCTTAAGATTTCATAGTCTTCACATAATAAGAATGATAGTAGATTACTAACCTTTATCCATGATGTGTGAAACTGATCTTCTTGAAGTTGTTGTAAAATGTTCTTGATCAGTGATGGAGAAACTCTTCTATCTCCTTCACTTTCCTTATATGCTCAATCTTTAGTGATGAAAATTATAAAATCAAACTATTATAGGTAGAGTCAAGGACAATGTTTTAGTCCTTCAACATGCTAATAATGCTCCCATCAAGCACTATTTATAGACTCTTTACCAAGAGTCATTTCCTTTCATTCAAAGAGCCACACCTCTTCATTTAAATGTCAAATAATATATCCTTTCATATGAGACATTTCTTACAATTTGTGCATGCATCATACATGCATAGAAAAGAAGATTCTCAAACTACAATTCGTCATAGGGAAAATTTTGTCCGCCATGAGCGAGCTGAAGAATAACACAAGGACAAAAAAAGGGGTTAAACTGTGTCTGTGTAAACTCCTAATTGTTCACAACTAAAAATTCCATTTTCAGATTATTCTTGTATTTCTTCATAGATAATTGCAATGGACAATTGTGATGAATAAGTTGCAAGAAGGTAAAGAGAAACACACATTATTTTATTCTAGTTCACCCAACGCAAGCTACATTCGGTCCTTGGCCTCATCCAAGTTGTTCACTATTACAAGTATTAGTAGGATTTCTCATTTTACATGTATTTTCACGACTTCTCCTAAGTATTCTTTAATCCAGTCTCTTCAAGTTATTGAGTATTCTTAAAGACTCCATCTAATCTAATCAAGTACTCTTTTGCCACAATCTCTCCGGACTCTATGTAGTATCTTTTTGCCACAACTTCTCAAGACTATATTGAGTATTCTTTTGTTAAAACCTCTCTAAACTCCGTTACCGAAAAACATTTGTTAGAAGACACGTACAACCGCCGATTTCTCAAATTGAGACTAACCTCATTTGCACTTCATTAAATAAAAAAAATCCACCCCAACCTATTTTCACCGGCACGAGTGAACTCATCGGACGCGCGACTCAGTTGGGGCTCTGACACACTCGGTGACTCACTCACTCACTCACTCACCATTGGACACAAAACTACAAATCGAAGCAACTACGCAAACTCCGTCTTTTCCTGCAAAGCACAGATCTCATCTCAGAGATTCTCTACGCTACTCACACTCTGCAAGAGATGGCAAAAACAACAACAACACCATCGTCTTCAAGCGACGAATCATCGAAGCAGCTGAAGCGTAAGAAGAAGCAGGGTTTGGGTTGGATAGAATGGTTCAGAGGATGGTTCGAATTGGTCTACGAAATGCTGTTCCAGCGAATCATGGCGAGTCACTTGCACAACCCCATGCCTCTTCCACCTCTCACTGACCTCACCTGCATTGTCACTGGTTCCACCAGTGGCATTGGACTCGAAATCGCCAGGTTCCATTTCCTTTTTGTTTTGATTTTTCGTTTAAGATATTTCTGGTGGTAAGTAAATCATGGGTTTTTGTTTTTGAATCAAAAAATTATTGCTTTTGGAACTGGGGTTGCTTGATTTTGGAGAAAGGGGCAATTTTTAGTGGTGGGCATGAGAGTTCAATGTTTTTTGAGTTAATGATATGTGGGAGAATTTGTAGGATGATATTGCATTAATCTTAGTGATGAACTATGCTGTTTTGGTTCCTGTGTTTAGGTGATTAGAGAGACATGTGAGTTTGGGAGTTTGACACTGCAGTTTCATCTATATTGTCAGCTTTGTTGCTATTTAAGGTGAGCTGATTAATAACTAGGAAGGTTTTTTTTTTCTCATTCCTATCATGCAGGCAATTGGCACAATCAGGAGCCCATGTTGTTATGGCAGTGAGGAACTTAAAGGCGGCTCAGGAGTTGATCCAGAAATGGCAGATGGACTCTGCAGGATTGGGTGTTGCACTCAATGTTGAGGTAATGCATATGTCCTATACTCATTATTGTGTAACTAACATCAAACTGGTACTCTAGGAACAGGCTTTGTTAAATTTTACACTCCCTCCGTTTCATGTTAACTGTCTGAGTAAAAACACACATTAAGAAATGCAGTTACTATTGTCAGTAACTTTTAAATACAGATTATTTGTTTTCCTATTTTCCCTTTAAAGTGTATTTTTATCTCGTCTCATTTATTCTTTCATAAGGGCATTATATGGAAAAACATCAATTAATGCTCTCTTGGAATTTTAAGTAGATTTAAACAAACAATTTTCTCTCTCTCTAAGTGGACACTTAATATGAAACAGAGAGAATATGATTGAAGGAAATTTTTTATTGTTGCTTTGTGTGTTTGGATTAGTTTATTTTGATATGGGGAAAACTTCTTTTTTCTAATGTTAAAGAGAGCCTTTGGTTGAATAGCTCCTTTTGAGTGCAAAATAAGTTCAATTCATATATGTGTCAGCTGCTAGGATTACTTCTGGATTGACATTTGCTTTTGGCTTGTCAAGGCGATGGCGGTTGATCTTCTATCATTGGATTCTGTCGCGAGGTTTGCTGAAGCATGGAATGCACGCTGTGCACCCTTGCATGTTCTCATTAATAATGCTGGAATTTTTTCCATTGGAGGTTGGTATTTTTTATGAAACAATGTTGGTGCTGAATTTTGATCTTTATTTTTCTATCATTCTGAACCTGCAACAGGTCCAAGTTCTGGCTTTCTCTTTTCATGGTTCTGGGATCACATGTTGAAATATACTAACTTTTGTCATCTTTTGTTTTTAAAAAAGTTATCAGGGATAGTAGTGATAGGTACTTCAGATTGGTTATCTTTGAATACAAACGTAATTAACCCACCATCTTGTTTTTGTTCTTATCCAGAGCCACAGAAGTTTTCAAAAGATGGTTATGAAGAACACTTGCAAGTGAATCATCTTGCTCCTGCTTTGCTTTCAGTACTTCTTTTGCCATCCCTTATTAGGGGTTCTCCTAGTCGAATCGTTAATCTGAACTCCATTGTAAGACTTTTTCTATTTGACTTTTTTTTAGTCAAATTATTACTTTTGAATTTATGTACTATCCTACTATCAATATATTTTATTTGCTTGATGTTTGTTTGATTGATTCAGAATTTATTGCTGGCTGGTTTTTATGCCTTGATCTCCAGAAAATGTACTCAATTATGCGTCTGATTTTCTTTATTCATAAAGAATTTGGAACGATTTGAATGTCACATTGCTATCTAGTACCAGTCCTTTGTAATTTTCTGTGTCGCTCTAGGATGAGGGTAAATGATTTCAGAATTCAAATGTAATAGCAAACTACATGCTGTGAAGGGTTAAGTTGGTTTAGGTGGCATTTTCTTTTTCTGTTTAGTAGGATTACTTGTCCTGAATTTTAGATGTGCTTTCCCTCATTGTTTTCTATTAACTTTTTGTTTTATGTTAGAAAAAAGTATAATGGAATATGCAGTCTTTTGCCTCAAGTTAGATCATTTGGTGCTTTGAGTTACTTTCTTTTCTTTTCCTTATTCAGAAAATTAATGTCAGAAGTTAAAGTTCTACTGTGTGGTACACTCTACACACCTTCAATCTTTGTTTGACAATTTGATTAGCTAAAAACAGCAATGTCATCGTACTCCTCCAAGATTTCTTGCTATGCAGTGCCATAACTATAGGACCCTTTGTTTCGTTATGCAATGATGTTTCTGAGAGCACCTTAAATTTAGAAAATCTGAATTTAAAACTGGTTTATTTTGACAATGTCACTAGTACTTGAAATTTGAACTAATGAAGAAAAGAATACAACATGAAACTGGCTGATAAAATAGTTAATAGAACGTCAAAATGAAGTCTGGAAGTTCCTGAAAAAATAAGAATTCATAATTTTCCGAAAAGAAATATTGCTCAGTGCAGTCAAATGGGTTTTCCATCTATGACAGGATTTGGAGATTCCTCTTAAGTCTTAACATGCTTCATTTAGCTAAGGACATCAAAGCTTACATTGAAGGGTGGAGTAACTTCGGGTGTCTGAGAAAAAGATGCAGAAGCTTTTCTAAATTTTGGTTTCCTCTTCTCCTGTGTTTTCCCCCCCATGTTTTCCCGTTAAGCTCTGTAAACTATAAAGGCTTCTTCTTCTTTTTCTTGTTGTTATAAAGGGTTATGCAGAGGGCTTTTTTTTAATGAAATAGTTAATTCTTTTAAGAAAAAAATAAATAAAGTCAGATGCCCTATCAATGACTGTTTTTCAAGGAATTAAAACTCAGATGATTTATAAAAGGAAAACTTTTGAAACAGGTAATTAGTTTAAGAAATACGAGTCTTGTATTGATGTTTGACTGGTCTTTAAAATCCCTTTTTTATTATTATATTTCTGCTTAATTGTACTATGATTTTATATACTGTTGAGTGCTGATTACTTTACCATTATCATTATAGTGAAGTTATCATTCTAGAGAATTGAGAATGTTTTTAATTATAATTAACCTCTAGCGTTTTTTAATCTTCCCCACTCTCTTTAGAGTCGTTGGAACTTGGAAGTCTTAAGAGTCCTTTGCCTTCTCTGTCCCCCTTTCTCTGCAGATGCATCATATTGGCTTTGTTGACGCTGATGACATGAATATGACATCTGGAAAAAGGAGATATTCTAGTATGATGGGGTACTCAAACAGCAAGTTGGCGCAGGTATACTTCTCTTTTGATGTTTTGGACTATTTGAGGATGATGTCCTGTGAAAGCCTATTTACCAATAAGTATTTTTATCTAATGAAGTTAGTCAAGTTACTAGTGCATTTATGCGTAACTATCTATTTCTTCTTCTAAAATCATATTAACATAATTAATTGGGCATAATTCTACATGTATTGCCAAAATAAAATGTCTTATTCTATTCATATGCATGTGTGATTCTGAGTATCTGACCATATTAAATTTCAAAAAACCACTTAACCAACACAAAAATAAATATAAAATGATTGATATTTTCTTTTGTTTAAAAAGTTTGGTGTACACTAATTTTAAGATAACGGAGCACAAAACAATTATGGATAAACCAGAAATTTGTAACATTGATATGCACGACAGATTTTGACAAATTACTCCATCTAAAAGCTATCCATTGATGGAAATTATCCATTTCCCTGTCTTGTATTTTCAGTACTGCTTTGCTTATAGCTTTAAAGGAACTTCCATTACTATTTCAACGCTGGCTTCTACACTTTTATATCTTTCAGTTATCTTATTCTTTATTTTAATCTATTTTTCAATATATTGTCATTTTTTTTAATAATCCATCTTGGTCATGACTCATGACCCATTTTTGAAAGTTGAATTATACTATTATGTTACTTAGATGTGTATGCAAAGTACAACACACTTATCCAAGTGGGTTGACGTAGTGGTTCAACAAATCGTTCCTTAAGCAAGTGGTTGGGGGTTCGATTCCCAACTCTTGTGAATGGAAAAAAACTCCTTGGTCAGCATCCTACTGCTTAGTGTGCTAGCTGAGGGGGAGAGATCAGTCTCACTCTCACGGCTATCGGCTGTGGGGATACCTTGGTTAAGACCAAAAAGAATTGCAACACACTTGCATTGACATGTACACATGGCACTGAACACGCACCTGTATTCAGAATTTGTGACTTAGGTATTTTTCTTTTATTCACAAAATAATTACATATCTGCTGTTGCCAAACTATATACATGTGTGTACATGTATTCTTCTTTGAGGATAACTTTTCAGTATTTTGATTTATTGTTTACCTTGGTATAGTTGCATCTTGTAGTTTGGTTTTGGTGGGCTGAAATCATTATTTTTATCATAAATATTGACTTCTTAATCTTAGGTTGATTGTTCCTGGTCCATGATGTAAAATCACATGTAAATGATTTTCTTTGTTTACTTCCATCTTGAAGTTGTGAATGAAAAAGGAGTCAGCATTTCTATTGCAGATTATGTTTAGTAGCATTCTTCATAAGAGACTCCCTGCTGAAGCTGGCGTCAGTGTATTGTGTGTATCACCTGGAATCGTCCAAACAAATGTTGTAAGTAAATTTGAACATCTGTTTCAGGATAAACATTTACTACTCTAATTTTAATATTTTATATCTATATTTTTAATTTATTAAATCTGTGAAAAGCTGATTATATCTATATTTTTCATTTATTAAACCTGTGAAAAGCTGATTAGATCTATATCTTTGTTGTGTAATGGGCTATATATGATTATTGATTCCTGGGTTTTGCTGCATTATTTCACAAGATTTGTGCTTTGCTAATACTTTCATCTTCATCTAATGCAGGCAAGGGATCTTCCAAAAATTGTTCAGACTGGGTATCGTTTGATACCTTACTTCATCTTTAATGCTCAAGAAGGTATGTTCCTTCAATATTTTCATACTAGAAGTACCAAAGAATATCTTGAGTTTTAGGATATGGTTCTTCTAAAGTGAGTTTGTCTCTGAATTGTGCAAGAGTGTATCTTGTCTCTGAATTGTGCAAGAGTGTATCTACCATCATGATCTTAACCCACAAAATTAAGGGTAGATACACCCTTACTTGCTTACTTTAAAGACTATTTCACTTTAGAAGAGCTTTTTAAGCACTAATGTGGCCATTGCCTATATGCTTAAGATTTTGTATGTGGCTGGTTTTGGAGCCCATAGTTGCAAATATAGAATGATTTCGTTCCTTCGTGTAAAATATGGTTTTTAGTTTGGCCAATATATATTAACTAGAACATGCTCTAGTGCTATACTGATAAGAATCTTGGGATAACCATACCTCAAAAGCTAGTTGTTGTAGTTGGAGAGTCCAAAGCCTTATGTACCCCACACTAGAAGCTCACACTTCCAATGTGGGACTCCAGTCCCATACCTTGCAATTGGATCCTAACATCCCACCACGCTCCACAATCCTAGTGCCCACGCGAGCAGGTTGTGCGCTGGCACCTTTGACTAGTCTTGGGTAAACACTATAAAGCCGACCTCACCATCCGTGCCGCTCGATTGTAGCAGAGAGACATGGTGGGAGACTGACACCAATTGATATGAACCTTGGGAGAACCATACCACAAACGCTAGTTGTTGTAGTTGGAGAGCCCAATGCCAACCCCACACTAGAATCCCATACTTCCAGTGTGGGACTCTAGCCTCATACCTTGTAATTGTATCCTAACATGCACAAATGGCCATCTGTCCTAGTTATTTTTTGCTTTATCATTACAAAAGACTCATAACCAGGATAAAATTTTCGGTTTTCATTCTTTTACAAACTTTAGTTTTCTTCTATTTTGAATTCATAGAATTGAAAAAAAAAATGAATAACTAACCATTCATGGGACATGTTGAATAGGTGGAGTACATATTACAGGAGTATTGGGCAGCAGATTGTCATTGTTGTGCAGAAAATATTCTTAAAGCAGAGTTCCTTGGAATTCTTAAGTGAATAAACTATTCAAGACTGACCATTAAGATACATCATTTATTCTGCGATGCAGGTTCTAGGAGTGCTCTCTTTGCTGCCACTGATCCTCAAGTTTCAGAATATTGTGAATTGTTGAAAGCAGATGAGTGGCCTGTTTGTGGCTTTATTTCTCAAGATTGTCGTCCGGCAAATCCATCAGAAGAAGCTCATAACACTGAAACATCATATGAAGTATGGGAGAAGACATTAGAGATGATTGGCCTTCCTTCAGATGTCGTAGAGAAGCTTTTAGAGGGAGAAGAAGTTAAGTCTCGTTATGGACAAGAACAGTAGACTAATCTATAGTGTTGACAGCAACAAAAATATCCCAACATGCTCCCCCTTAATGATAATGTGCAGGGGCACTTCATTATCTATAGTGAGTAATGGACATTTCATTTTGAATCTGTGGGAGAAGCCTCTGATATTTCTTCTTCTACAAAGTTCATATATGCTTTTGTAGGATACAAGTTTCCGAAGCCAAAAAGTTCGTGCATTGATTTTGATCATGCTTATGTACTCAACTGCCACTTATTCCAAATGGGGTAGAATCTAGCCATAAACAGGAGTCCTGACCTTAGAAATTCTAAGTTTTGCTGCCATTGTGATGGTGATTTATAGGAGCAAGAACTAAATTAGCACTGTATTCTATACTTCTTTTGATCCATATAATAGGTGACTGTGACAGTCATAAATAAGTAAATGGGTTCTATCATACAAGTGTTGCTCTCAATTTGAGTATGTGATATCATGTAATTCATTACTTTGTTTGGGTGGTTCCTGTGGATTTAGATTTGATGCAGTCAGAAATTTGTGCAGTCATAGGGTAATTAAATCATAGCTGTTGCATGAAAATCAGACAGCTTAGATTCAAAGTTCATGTTTTAATTCCAATTTGTTGCGATGAAATTTATACCATAAGTTTATGTATGTGTATCAGATCCACCTGCACCTATTTGGTAAAAACAGTTAAGAATTGTATGATGAGGCTCTTGTGTCTCCTTGCTATCATTGTATTTGCTTTCAAAAATATTTGATGCTTTATGATTCATCCCATTAAATAGCATGTGAAGAATGAGGGTGTGCTTGGTTATCTGTTTGCATTAATGTACATTCGTACAAAAAGTGAATGAAACTCTTTTCATGATTTGGATTGTTTGCATTGATGCACATTTATACAAAAAGTGAATGAAACTCTTTTTATGATGTGGATTTGAAGTCTATTAATGTTGTACTCAACTGGGATTTAATTACATACAAATTCATCATCAGCCTTAGTTTGAAAGTGAAACAACATTTCCATGACATGATTATATATCAAGTTAAATCATTTTGCTATTTATGGATTTAGTGTTTTTACCTGTGCGCTGCACGGTAAATAAAGATATAGTATTGAATACATTACTAAATGCATTGCTTATAAATGGAAAACAATATTTAGATGGCAATTCCAATATTAAAACTGATTAACTGAATATGGTAAGAGGAAACCAAAATTTTACACAACTGAAACAATGGTTTTAACCCAATTTGTAACATATCAAATAAAACATTGAGTATCCAAAGATAATCCAAATTAACAGCCCAAAAATATAAATTTCAGATTATGGGATACAACATAATTTTGCTTGCCAATTCATTAATACATAAGTGTACATTCAATATGATGGTACCTACCTGCAAAATAAATACAATGTGTTTAGGACTGAAAATATTTCAATTAATTGCATAATTCTTATGCCTAACATACAAGTTAAATCTCACCTTACATAAGAAGATATTCCAGAGAAGGATATTGTGCTGTATGTTAGACTTAAGGTAGAACTATTTCAGGGTTGTGGCACATAATTGGGAATTTCATAGTTGCTTACGGATAGTATGACATAAAATAATTAAATTTATTTTTGATGTTCAGATTTGCCGATTAGTGGTTGATTCGGTTGTCGTTGAGTCATTGGGAACGGTTCAGTTAATTCATCGTAGTTGTGAGTGGTTTTTAATTATTGTGGCGTTATTTTATTACTCTATAATTGCTAGTTTTAATTATTTTAATATATTACCTATTCAGTTGAAAATTGGGGAAACATGCATTTATAGTTCTTGAATTCTTTAAAAGTTGAGTTTTTTTTTTATTAAGTTTATTTTGGAGTCTGCTTTATGAATTGATATGAGAAGAGAGTTTACATTGAATTTACTTTGAAATCATATGATATTGAGAATAGCGTTTTGATAAGCTTTGATGATTATTGAGAACATCACATTTGGAACTTTGATATGAGTTGATTATGGTATTGGAAAATTGATTTGAGATTGTTGATGAGACTTGAATTGGTTTGAGAAACTGGTTTTGAGAATCCTTGATAGAACCCCGTGGTCATTAGCGGAGGTAACGACCTAGGTGCACCTAGCTAGATTGATTCCGGGAGGAGAGGGCTATCCGTTCGATGTAGCTTCCCCTGATGATACAATACGTCATGTGATACGAGAGAGGAAAGAGTTATCCGTTAGATGAAGCCGCTCCTATCAGAGAAACCATTCCTTAAGAGGAGAAGGCTATCAACGAGATGGAGCCGCCTCACGGTTCTACATGTGTGACCCTATTAAAATTATATTTCGAATTTCAAAATTCTTTCATATGATTGACAGGATTTTATTAAGTTTCATTGAAATGGATATTTATAAACTTAGCAAGTTTGATGCTCTCTTATTTGAAATGGTTCTTATTAATTTTTTAATATTATATATATTATCCGCACGGAACTGATAATGAAAAACTCGTGCCTATTCTGTTTCTCCTTCCTGTTCATGGTAGTTGTAGACTTCTCACTAAGCCTTTGTGACTCCCCCATTCATTATTTCCATCCACAGATTTTCAAGCAACTGAGTAGCAGACTATTGTTAGATTCATACCATTCGGCATGTTTCGTTTATAGACCTCCTTTGGCAAGTTGTCATGTTGGTGTTTTTTATTTAATTATGGTTATCTGCAGCTATAGGGAGTCATTGGTTGGATTTATTATGACTTGTCATTTCATAAATTTATTGTAAAAGTTGCACTTGAGTGCTAAAATTGAAACTTTCCTTTTAATGGAAGTATGAAAATGAAGATCATTATTTGACAGGTTTTGTCATTTGAGATATTGGTAATACGGATGAGACCTTGGATATTTATTTTCATAAAATATAAATAAACATATGTAATTTCAGAGAAGAGGTTGGAAAATGAATTTTTGTGAGAAACAAGCTTTCCAGACTAGGGTGTTAGTCTGTGCATCTGTTACGACTTAGAATTTTGGATCGTGATAATAATAATCAACTGCATGCACCCGAAGTTTAAATGTTATATAAGAGCAATAGAATTAAGTTTATATATCACTATTAGTCAAGGAAAAAATCAAACTAACATGTCATATATTGTTGAAGACTTCTTCGTACACCACATTTCGTGTGCAATTTGAAACTACTCATTTGTCATCAATAATGAGAATTTTTAATCCTTTTCTTCATTTCACTCTTGATATAGCAACATAGAGTTGGTCGTGTGTGAACACAGGTCTCAGTAGATATAAACCAACATGAGATAAAGATTGACCTTGACTTTTATTTATAGTCATGGCGAAGCACACAGTTATAGGGAACTACCTTCGTTGGAATTTGAATGGAAGACTAGAATCAGAAGGAGTTCAACTCATTCTAGAGAAGGAGAAGGTTTTACGTACAACCAAATTGCAAACTGCAAGTGCAATGTGCGTTTTGCTATTTGTGGAGGTAGAGCCGTAGAGGCTAGATCATGAAATATGCTGAGCACAATGTGCATGTATTGTGACTTAATTAGTTACTACATACCTATACTCCTCAACCTATTAACATATGTATTTCCATTTTCTTCACTTTGGCTATAGTATAAGAGGATGGGGGCGTGGAAAGGGAAGGGAGGGCAGCGGCGTAGGAGTGCGATTGGTGAAGAAAATGAGAGGTAGCCCTAGAATTGGAGATTTGAAGGAAGGGTAGGTTGTAATAAGGACATGTGAAGGGTACTTTGAAATTTGAAACGGGTGCATTTAGTGGTATTAGATGTAATGGGTGTTGTACACTCATTTAATGATTCTTTGAAAAATGGAAGCTGAAGCAAAATGTGAGGTTTGTGAAGGGAGAAGATGACTGAACAATATGGTGCGGATTTAATGAGGAAGATAGTGAGAGAGAGAAAACGAAGGGGATGAGATAGTGAGAGAAAAGAGATGGAGACTAAATAAAATAATCGAAATAATTAGAAAGAGGACATGTGGATGCATTTTAGGGAGTGATGATAGAATAAAATAATGTCAAAGTGCGTTTTATTCTGAGACCTTATTAGGTGAGGTGTCACTACCTCTAATTTTTGACATTATTTTATTTTATCATCACCCCCTAAAATCCCTCCACTTGTCCCGTTTCTAATATTTTTGATTATTTTATTCACGCTCCATCTCTTCTCTCTCCCACTATCTCATCCCCTTTATTTTCTCTCTCCCACTATCTTCCTCATTAAATTCACACCACATTGTTCAGTCATCTGCTCCCTTCACAAACCTCACATTTTGCTTCAGCTTCCATTTTCCAAAGAGTTATTAAATGAGTGCACAACACCATTACATCTAATATCACTAATTGCATCAGTTTCAAATTCAAAGTACCCTTCACATGTCCTCAATACATGCAGCATATT
The DNA here is from genome assembly GCF_012489685.1 of Lotus japonicus. Taxonomy (NCBI): domain Eukaryota; kingdom Viridiplantae; phylum Streptophyta; class Magnoliopsida; order Fabales; family Fabaceae; genus Lotus; species Lotus japonicus. Next base: position 60,478,969 of record NC_080042.1, read on the forward strand.
TCATGATGTAGCCTCTACGGCTCTACCTCCACAAATAGCAAAACACAATGAACCATGCTCTTCCTTCCTGTAAAAACCATGCTCTTCCTTCCTGTAAAAACCATACATAAAACATCCACTCCACCTTTGAACCATGCTCTTCCTTCCTGTAAAAACCACCGAGTCATTGCCATTATCGAACCACCTTATATACGAGTCCTTTTGGCAGTTCTCATAAGTAGTAGAATCAACTTGCAGTACATTATGCAATCCGCATTCGTAGTTGAAAACTATCAACCAAAGTATAAACATGCTTACATGGTTTTGTTTGTTCAATACAATATATCATGTGCTTGTGAATTTTTCTTAACTGTTCTGCGTTCAGCATATCCAAATGTAATGAAATATGCAACATGTATCATAATTTGTACAAAATTGATTTGTAATAACTTAGTTTTTACACATAACGCATACATATGATAAAGTGGTTGATATATGTTGTTTAACAAATCGTGGTTCTTATGAAGTTTCTATAAAATCTACACTCAAAGTCAAATGAGTTTCTATTCAATTATGATTGGTGAACATACTATTTCGCAAGACACCCTTTGGGCATGACTTAACGACAGTATTAGCTGCCACAAAATTTTGTTGAGGTTTTTTCAAAAGGTTGTTTGACAAAATGTGTATGTTTATGTATAATCATACTCTGTTTGGGTATGTTGTTTTGCACTCAAGATCATGTTTGGTCTCACTTTCAAAGACTCTGAACAAGCTTATTGATACAGGTTTGAAATATCTTCTATAAATAATTCTTAAGTCAAGCTAGATGTTCTGCTCCGGCGAGTAACTTTTGCTTGTCGGAATTGATTCTAAAATAAAGACTAACTGATCCAAATATGCTATCAGTTGAGACACAACCAAACACGCTGAAAAATGGGAAACTCTAATCTTACCCAGAACATCATCAACGTGAAATTCTTTTCCATCAGACCAGTTGTTGGAATCAAAGTGTTAGAGATAAATAGGCGTAATATCCTCCGGGATATTCCTTTATTTTATTATTGATTTATTTTGTAATATGCTCAGAATATTCTTAGCATATTCTGTCTCTTTATTATATTATAAATAATATTGTCTAGCTCACTCACAATTTGTGGTGAGAGTATCCAATCTTACATGGTATCAGGTTTTTGGTTCTAACCCTAGCCTCCAAACCTGTCGTCACTTTCTCTCTCTTTTTCTTAGCTGTGCCCGTAGCCTTGCTTTCCGTGCAAGTGCTTTGCCTTTTCTTGACAGCCGCCACCCGTGCAGCAGCTTTCCTGTCTCGTTCTTTGCACCGCTGACGTCATTCCTGTGCAGCCGACATCACCTTGTCCCTGCTGACGTCTTCTTTTTGCGCGTGCCGCGCGTGTCCCTGTTGCCTCCCACGAGCCCGACACGCCAGCCCTGCTGCCAGACCTCGTGCTTTGTGCGTCCTTCCCTCTCCTCGCCCCACGTGCGCCGCCAGCCAACGGATTCCGTGCCAGGTCCTCGCCCCACGTGCGCCGCCAGCGACCGTTTCTGCACTGCGCCGTCAGATTTTTCTTTTCTTGGGATTTCACTGGTTTTGCATTTAATTTTTTTTCTCTCTCCAGCTTTTGGACGTTTTTTGACCAGATTGAGAAATTTTTGTTGACTAGGAGTTAAGCTTTTATTTGCTGGAAGCTTATTGCTATTTTTTGACACAGTTGTTCCCATTTTTTCCCATGGCTTCCGATGCTACTCCTCCGACTTTTTCCATGAACACCTTGGTGCATATGCTTACGGTGAAACTTAAACCAGATAATTTTCTTCTCTGGCGTAAAAAGGTTACTGCTTTTCTTCAGAATCAGAACTTGTATGATATTGTTGACCCTACCGTCAATCCTCCGCCGGAATTTACTCAACAGACATTTGCATCAGCCGTTGCTCAACCACAACGCAATGGTACTCCTTCTCCAAATCCTCTTTATGCTGAGTGGCAGGCTCGAGATCGTAATGTCAACAGTCTGCTTCTTTCTTCCCTCACTGAGGAGGCCTTATCTGAGACTCTAAGCGCAACCATTGCTCGTGATGTATGGGTTGCTTTACACTCTGCTTATGCCTCTCGCAGCAAGGCACGTGAATTACGTCTCCGTGATGAACTTCAACTCATGCGTCGTGGTTCTCTATCAGTTTCTGAGTACGGGCGGAAATTTCGCACTATCTGTGATCAACTGGCTGCTATTGGTGCACCTGTGCCTAATGATGATAAAGTTCACTGGTTCCTTCGTGGTCTTGGCCCCTCATATGCAAATTTTTCCACGGGTCAGCTTGATCAGGTACCCCTACCTTTCTTTACTGACATTCTTTGTAAGGTCGAGAGCCATGCTATTTTTCAGGCTTCTCTTGAGGAATCAGTGACTCCTCCGCCGGCTGCCTTCCATGCGAGCAATCAGCCCCGCTCTTCTGGTACTCAGTCTTCCAATAGTGGCAACCGTGGTAATTCCGGTGGCGGTTCTCGTGGTGGAAATCGTGGAAACTCTAATGGAGGAACTCGTCAGCGACGCAACAATGGTGGCTCTGGCCGCCGTGGCTCTTATACGCCTCGCTGTCAAATTTGTCGTGAGCAGGGTCATTATGCTGATAAGTGTCCGGTTCGCTAGGATCGTTCTTCTGAGTTTGCAAATTTTGCAGAATCATTTGCTGCAGGTTGTTCGTTGGATAACTCCAACCGTTCTGATTGGTATATGGATACAGGTGCCACCTCTCATATGACTCCTTCTCTATCTAAGCTGACGGACTCTTAGGATTATTCTGGTAATGACCGTGTCCTTGTGGGTAATGGGGCTGGTTTACATATTACTCACACTAGTTCTCGTTCTGTTTCACATTCTGTTCCTTTATCTAATGTTTTGGTTGTGCCTCAGTTAACTAAAAATCTTGTTTCTGTTAGCAAATTGACTCGTGACAATCATGCTAAAGCCATTTTTCTGGATGATTCTTTTGTGATTCAGAACCGAAAGACAGGCGCCGTTCTGGGAAGGGGCCGATGTGATCAAGGACTTTATGTGTTGAATCAGGACTCGCAGGCGTTGCTTACTACCAGTTCTCCATTACCTCGTGCCTCCTTTGAATTGTGGCACTCAAGATTAGGACACGTCAATTTTGATGTTATCAAACAATTGCATAAACATGGTTGTTTAGTTGTTTCCTCTATTTTGCCTAAGCCCATTTGTTGCACTTCGTGTCAAATGGCCAAAAGTAAACGATTAGTATTTTATGATAATAATAAGCAAGCTTCTGCAGTTTTAGATCTCATTCATTGTGACTTGTGGGGACCGTCTCCCGTTGCTTCTGTTGATGGTTTTTCTTACTTTGTTATATTTGTTGATGACTTCTCCCGTTTTACTTGGTTTTATCCATTGAAGCGTAAGTCTGATTTTTATGATGTCCTTCTTCGCTTCAAAGTGTTTGTGGAAAACCAATTTTCTCGGTCGATCAAAGTTTTTCAAAGTGACAACGGCACTGAATTCACAAATAACAAGGTACATACTTTGTTTACTTCTTCTGGAGTGCTTCATCGTTTTTCATGCCCTCACACTCAGGCTCAGAATGGCCGGGTTGAACGGAAACACAAACATGTTCTTGAGCTTGGACTTGCTATGTTGTATCACTCGCATGTCCCTACTGCCTATTGGGTTGATGCCTTCAGTTCTGCGGTATACATTATTAATCGTGTCCCCTCTAAGGTGTTATCTGATCAGATTCCATTTCAGCTCCTATTTCAGGTTGCACCTACGTATGCTAATTTCCATCCTTTTGGATGTCGGGTGTTTCCATGCTTGCGTCCCTACATGAAAAATAAATTTAGTCCTCGGAGCACTCCTTGCATATTTCTGGGATACAGCAGCACACACAAGGGATTCAAATGCTTCGATCCGACAACTTCTCGCACTTATGTGTCCCGTCATGCTCAATTTGATGAATTTTGCTTCCCTTTTGCAGGTTCAAACTCTTCTCCCCATGACTTGGTGACTTCTACATTTTATGAACCGGTTGCGGGATCTTCTCCATCTTCACACCCTGTTATTCCTGTTGTTCCGGAGAGTTCCTCACCGACTATTTCTCTGCCTTGTCCGTCTTGTGCTGGCCCAGATGTTCTGCTGGTTCCTCCTGATGCTGCACCACCTTCGCCGGTTCCTCTGGATGATGCCCCCCCTTCGCCAGCTCCTGCTTCCCCAGCACAGCCGGCCACCCCTCCTATTGTAACTCAGGCTCCGCCTACTTCACCGCCGGCTCCTCCTCCTCCTGCAGTGGCTCAGGGTCCACTTGCTCCTGTTGCTGCTCGTCCGCAGACTCGCTCTCAAAATGGTATTTTTAAGTCGAACCCGCGTTATGCCTTGGTTCATACTCAGCCTACTGGACTTCTTACTGCTTTGCATACTGTTACTGAGCCTAAGGGATTCAAATCTGCTATGAAGCATCCTCATTGGTTGGCAGCGATGGAGGATGAACTTTCCGCTCTTCATAAAAATTGTACTTGGACTTTGGTTCCTCATCCTTCCACTACCAATGTTGTTGGAAGTAAATGGGTTTTTCGCACTAAATTCCATAGTGACGGCACTGTTGAGCGCTTAAAAGCGCGTTTGGTGGCTCAGGGTTTCACTCAGATTCCAGGGTTTGATTACTCTCTTACTTTCAATCCTGTTGTCAAAGCTACTACTGTCCGCCTTATTTTATCTCTTGCCGTGCTTAATAATTGGCAGCTTCATCAGTTGGATGTCAAAAATGCATTTCTTCATGGTCATCTCACAGAAACTGTTTATATGGAGCAGCCTCCTGGGTTCGTTGATCCTCGTTTTCCGACTCATGTGTGTCGGTTGAACAAGGCCCTCTACGGCCTTAAACAGGCGCCTCGTGCTTGGTTTCAACGCTTGAGCTCCTTTTTCCTACGTTATGGTTTTTCGTGTAGTCGGGCTGATCCATCCTTGTTCTTTTTCTACAAAGGACATATTACTCTTTATCTTCTTGTGTATGTGGATGACATCATTCTTACCGGTAGTGATCCCTCTCTTCTGACTCAGTTTATTGCTCGCCTTAATGCCGAGTTCGCTATTAAATATTTGGGTAAGCTTGGCTACTTCCTTGGTCTTGAGATCACTTACACTGCTGATGGCTTGTTCTTGGGACAAGCCAAATATGCACATGATTTGCTTTCTCGTGCTATGATGCTTGAGGCCAGTCATGTTTCTACGCCCTTGGCTGCTGGCTCTCATCTTGTCAGTTCTGGTGAGGCTTACTCAGATCCTACGCATTATCGCTCTCTGGTTGGGGCCTTGCAGTACTTGACTATTACTCGCCCTGACTTGTCATTTGCTGTTAACACCGTTAGTTAGTTCCTTCAGGCTCCGACTGTGGATCATTTTCAGGCTGTTAAACGCATTCTTCGTTATGTCTGTGGCACGCAACATTTTGGTCTTACGTTTCGTCGTATCGCTTCCCCCGCTGTTCTTGGTTATAGTGATGCTGATTGGGCTCGTTGCACGGACACTCGTCGCTCTACTTATGGCTATGCCATTTTTCTTGGTGATAATCTCTTGTCATGGAGTGCCAAGAAACAACCTATTGTTGCTCGCTCTAGTTGTGAATCTGAGTACCGAGCTATGGTCAATACTGCTTCTGAGCTCGTTTGGTTGCTTAATCTTCTTCATGAGCTTCGTGTTCGGTTATCCGTGACTCCTCTTCTTCTTAGTGACAACCAGAGTGCTTTGTTTATGGCCCAAAATCCCGTTGCTCATAAGCATGCCAAACACATTGACTTGGATTGTCACTTCGTCCGTGAGCTGGTTTCCTCTAGTCGATTAGCTGTTCGCCATGTGCCCACTTCTCTCCAGCTTGCTGATATTTTCACTAAGGCGTTACCTCGTTCGTTGTTTGAACTTTTTCGATCCAAGCTTCGGGTTGGTCTTAATCCAACGCTAAGCTTGACGGGGGGTGTTAGAGATAAATAGGCGTAATATCCTCCGGGATATTCCTTTATTTTATTATTGATTTATTTTGTAATATGCTCAGAATATTCTTAGCATATTCTGTCTCTTTATTATATTATAAATAATATTGTCTAGCTCACTCACAATTTGTGGTAAGAGTATCCAATCTTACACAAAGAAGTAGTCATCCCAACCATTGCTGTCACCAACAATGTAGATTTATCCCTTCACATAAAGCAAGTTAATGGAGGCCAAGAAGCAAAGGTAAAACATGATTATACTTGAACAATGGAAAGCTTGAAGAGCCACTTTTCTGTCCTTTTCTTATCCTTGGCAATAGCTATAGCCTATATAACAAGAAACGTTTCCAAGAGGGTAATCAACAAATATTGTATAGACCACATCATTCTGATGTCATAAGATTAGGGGTTTAATTCGTTTACACTCAACTTTATCTTCTATTTTAATTATACTTATTTTTCTTATAGCCATTTCTTATTTTTCTATCATATTACATATCATATCTTTCATTTCTCTCTCTTCTCATGTATAACTCTTTGTGTGAGTGAAAAATGAAATCTAAACATATCTTTGTCCCATATGATGGAGGTTTTTTATATGCAAATACCTTATAGGTGGTAAAAATATGCTTCTAACCTTGGCAACAACCATTGATCGATATCATGTTTAGAAAGTGTTCTACAATTGACTCCAAGGCCAAAACTAATTATAGGTAGAAATCTACGTGAGTAGCTCCAAAGAGTCAGAAAAACGCTATTAGTCGGATGTGATTCAAAAAGTGAAAATAATTGATTCAAGTAGGATTGAAACCGGCATTTTGTTGGAAAATGAAGCCTCAACACAAGGTACAACCTCTTAAAATTACAAAACCTGAAATAGACCCCACTATCTCAAAGGATTTCAATCCAACTCACGTAGTAATAACACTAACCAACCCCATACATTTTGCTTCCAGCTAATCTCTCAGGAAATTTAGACATGATGGTAGAAAATGTGTCAAATCATACTTCCATTCTCTTTAAATTATAAGGAACTTCAAATATAAATACACAAGCACAAATATATATTCACAACTCACAAGCAAACATTGGTGGAAGAGTAGCAGCATTAGATAAAGGGCATACATAGTGTCTTTATGATAAAGCTAAGTTGGATGATGGATCTCATGCTTCTGTTAAGCAAGTTTTTTAACAGAACAAAAGCAGAAATGTTCAGCTAACATAGTTGAGGCTAAAGTATTAACCCACTCTAGCTTTCACAATATGATGTTAACTAACCTAAATTAGTTTATCAAGGATTAGCCAGAGCAATCTATGTCCAAAGACCTCATATTGGAATGTACACCTAGAAACCTACCACGAGCATGTTAGGACAAGCTTCTATTCTGCTCAGAATCAATTCTGAAACTCAAAAGTGAAGTTTCATCCCAGAATTGATTGTGAGTCCAAAATCAATTATAGAAGACTTTCCAAACATGCACTACTACTAGTCTACTACTCTCTTTAAAGAGCCAAAAAGTATACATATAAAATCTAATAAAACTTTGGTGGACGCCACCAGCCATCATCAAGCACAAGTGGGATTTGTCCCACACAATAACAAGTCCATGTTCTTCAGCTTCTTCCACAAACTTGGGCCTTTCTTCACTCCCTCAAATTTCTTCCCAGGAGTGCCGCTACCATTGCCATCTTTCCACTTGAACCTTCGAAGCTTATTGAGCTGAACACGAACCTCCAACGCGATCCCTTCGTTGTTGTTCTTCCCCTTGCTGCTGCTTCCCATGCTGCAGCTGTCATCATCTCTTCTCAGAAGCTTCTCATAGTACTCCTTGTTCCTCTTCTCCAACCCATGTATCTGTGCTTGAAGATCCTCAATCTTCTTGTGGAGCAAGTACACCCTGTGATCCTCCCTCATCTTCAGCACACACTTTGCCAGCTCCCCGGCCTTCCTCTTAATAAACACCGACTCTGATGCCAGATCCTTGTTCTCTTCCACCAGAGTGTTGACCCTGTAGCTCAATCCAGCATTCTCATTAAGAAGAACAACCCTCTCGGACTCCAACACCTCAAGCAAGCTCTTCTGCAGCTCATTCTTCCTTGATGACTCACAGTACTTCCTCTCCATCACACTGACCTCATGCATCAAGATATCATGCTCCACATTCTTAATCACAAGCTCAGCAACAAAAGCATCAACATCAAGCATAGAGCTCCCAGGGAGAATCATCACAGGCATTTGCTGATAAGAGATTGAGCTCTCAATATCTGAATCAACCTGGCTCACACCACTAACTTCTTCTTGGTCAGAGAAGCCCCCCTCAACTTGAGAAGAGTGTCTGCTATGCCTGAAATGCTTGTGTTTGGCCAATGTTTGTATGTATCTATCAGACAAAGTGATATAGCCATTGTACAGGTCCTGCAGAAGTGACAGAAGCTGTGGTCGCTTTTGGTAGTAAGTTTCTGCTCTTTCTGCAAAAGTATCACCCATCTCTTCATCTTCCATTGTGTTCATTGCCAACATTTTCATCCTCTCTTCCAGGTCTGCAATCAAAGACAAATTTCACATTTGAATTAGTACTGTGCAAGAAAAAAAGAACAGAAAGAACAATGCTTTTCTTTACCTGTTTTACTCAATTCCATGGCTTCTTAAACTAAAGCCACAACCCACATTATTATACTATTGAAATGCACCAAAAAGAAGGGTTAATATAAGTCCAGATCTCAACTGGGTTGAACTGTTATTGAGGTCTAGGAAAGTGACAGGCCACCCAACAATGACACAAGAAAAGGGAACACTGACAAAAACCATTAAAAATTCTGGTACACAAGATAATATGTTTTTATTACAAAACAGTGAATGACAATATGACTAATTTGAAAAATAGAATTTGAATTGCAATGTTTTTTTTTTTCTCGTCTAAATCACATATATCAATAGGGCCACTACTAGGGGGCGACACAACTTTCTCTACCAAAAATTTAACATATTGTAGTTACATTCACATAAATTCAAACCTAATACATCTGCTTAAGTTAGAACAACCAAACATAAGTTGATCTACAAGTTCGGTAGTATTTGAATTAGTGATTCATAAACTACTTAACAGTAACAACACCTTCTATACATCTTAATTTTCTCTATCTCTCTATTTCAATCGCATCACATTATATATTACATCCATCATTTATCACTCTTTACTTCCTATCTCACTGTGTGTATGCCATTTATCAAAGGGTGTACACTGTACACCATACATTATTGTATTTGAATTGCAATTGTAATGTGGTTGCAGGCATAGCATACTAGAGTCTAGTGCTACATTTGCCTCTGGCTTTGAATGCAAAGGTCAGCATCATGTACTGCACCTGACCTGGGCATGTGCAACTGTAGAGTGTAAGACAGAAAAGCCCTTAACCTCCAACTTTCCATTTTTTTTTAGAATAAAACCAATTAAGTTTAGGAGAATATCAGCACGGACCACGAGGCAAAAATGGAAAGGTCACCGTTACAAGACACACCAAAATCTAATGTACACTGCAACAAGCAAGGAAAGGAAGCGTCTTGGATAGATGATGGACAAGGACCATTTTTCAAAATTTAAACACCAATTTAGGGTCTAAAAAAGCTCTGTAAAAGGCAAAAGCCAAACTAAAGAACAAAAAGGTTACGGGGAAAGTGACAATGGATCTAGAGCCACAACGACACCAAAGGGTTTCAAAATCTGGTTCAAATCAAATTGGAAATTTGAAAGCAGATCCACACCAAAGGGTAGTGTAGACCTGGCAACAGCAACAGCCACCTATTAAAAAGTCCTATTCACACTTCATAGCAACTTTTTCTATGCACATGTTTGACATTTCCAAATTTGTGTTATCACTCTCACAGAAATTTAGCTTACTTAACTTTCTTTTTTTGAAATTTTACTTAACATTAAACCAACATTTTATTGTTTAACACTATAGTATCACTTTATTGGTAAATGAACAACAATGATATACTCACACCTCATTTTTTTCTCCACTTAATTTCCACCTATTTCTATTTCTACATGTTTCCTCTTATCATCTATCACATCTTATACTTTATCTCTCATATTTTTTTTCTTTTCTTCCTATATCTCTCTTCCTCCACCTCTTTTCACCTCATTTTTTATGTGTGAAAGAATAATTATTCCTAAATGAAACAGGTAAACCAATGAAATAAACTAATCAAACATAAAAATCTTCACCATAGTCAAAACAAAAGAAATACAATTTTAATTCAATAATAAAATAAAATAAAATATTATTTTCTTTCCTTCAATTTTTGAACTTTTTCACTACTACTAGGCACGTGTGAAAGAAGCGCGTGAGCTAGAGTTAGCAAGTGAAAATGTAACAAGGTAAATAATGATGTACGGCAATTGCTGTTTCCAATGAAGACTAGGACGTTTGACAGTAGACAAGGGCATATCAGTAAGGAGGATTCTTCTTCCTCATGATCCTTACCTTCCATTGATGATTGATTGATAAAGTTTCCTACCCTTCAATTGAAATTGTATGCATCATGTGATTCCATTAAATTCAGATTTCTTCACCATTTATAAAGACCCTTTCAACTTTCTTCTTCTAGTACAGGACCATTTAACTAATACCCCTTTTCATTTATTCACTTACTAAATGATCAAAAACTATTCAAATATCTTACTAAAACTTCATCTCAAACAAAATTCACTAGATGTGACCAAATGTGCAAGAAAGGAGTATTATTTGGTTAGAGCAAAATTGAATTTAGGTACGGTAGAATGAATTAAATGCATACCAGAAATGCTGGTGACTAGCCAAGAGGGCATGATGTTGTTGTTGGTGATGATGCTCTTGTCCCTTGGCCCTTTTGTGGAGGAAGAAAGCAATGGGGAATTTGAAATCTTTTTCTCCTTGCCCATGACTACAGTGTTAGGGTCCCTCTCCATTTAATGCCCTTGCCTCAAAGGACCCTCTACACAAATGCAACAAATCATAGAGGAGATCAACAACAACCCAATTAATCAAGGAAACAAAAAGGGACAATAGCCACAAATAGAGTGTCCTTTGCATTTAAGTAGAATGAAACATGTAGAAGGAAGAAAGCAAAAGCATAAAATGGTAGAACAAACACAAACACATCAACAGCATAGATCTCCATGGACTAATAAAGTATTGCAAAACCTCACATTGAACAAAGCCACATTACATTGTTTGAAAATGAAAACGGTGCACACAGTCTGAACATTCAGAATATACCCACAAAACCCAAATCCCAAGGCATTTTAAACCTGTGTTTTCAGAAATTGATAAATAAATAAATAAATAAACCATTTTTTATTACTCTTTTCAAATTCAGAATAGCAAACCCGGGAATCAATAAGGATCATGTGATTCCTTAACATAGAATAACAATCTGAAGCCTCAGGATGCAACAGAAGAATCATAAGGGAACCGAGAAGCAAAAAATTGTTGTTTGGCAACCGAGAAAAACAGAGGAAAAGCCAGAGAAAGTTGGAAACTTTTTAACAACCAGTCCATCAAATTCAAAAACAAGACCAACCCATTGAAGATCAGATATAGTGTTAAACGATGCTATAGAGAGAAGATTATGGGCCGATGAAGAATTCTAGTTTATTGTATCAACAGTAACAGAGTACTCTGCTATTTTCAAAGCAGCAATGCAGCAAAAAAATTGGAATTTTAATTAATAAAAAAAGAAGAAGAAGAAGCCAAACACAGTGACATGAATAAACCAATGGAACTGAAGAACAGAAGATGAAACTCACCTGATGGATGTAGGAAGAGGAGTTGATTGGTGGGTAGTGAAGTGAAACAGAGCAATGAAGTGAAAAACAGGGTTTATGAGACAATAAGCAGAAAGGGGTAGCTAGTTTGAAAGAAAAAGTGATGTATCTTCTGAGAGAAGATTTTTTTGAAAAAAATGTTATTGATAAAAAAGGAAGGAAGATCACTCTTGACTTCTTGAGTTTCACAGATAAACATGAAACAATAATAATAGTCAAAAGCATTTACTCAAAATCAGGGAGGATGACAGTGTCAACAAGGTAACAAAAACAAAATATTGACTGTGTATAAATATAAATGTATTGAAAAAATTCTATATTTAAATCTATTTAATATCTTCATTTAAGATTATTATATTTTGGTCAAAACAATTTATGATAGTTAGGAGCTCATTTATAACAGTTTTTTGTAAAAAAAATAATTCATTTTAAAAATCACTTTGAAACCTTTATTTTTATTACTAATCTTAAAAAAATTCAGCTTCTCATATTTAATTATTATTATTGTTATAATTAAAATTTTAATTTTTAAGAACCACTTGAAAAAAATTAAATAATAATAATAATCATAAGCAATTTTTTTGAAAGGAAATAGGTAAAATTAACTTGAAATTCACATTAATGGCAGTATTAATTTTTTTTGAAATTAGTATTAATTAATTACTAATAACATTTTATGTTATTCATTATATTAATAACTAATTGAAAAAAAATCAATTTCTCATCTTTATCTTAAAATATTAATATTATTTAAATATAAATTATTAACCACAATTTGGAGAAATTTTTAAATAATAAATTAATAATAATAAGTACATTAATAACAATATTAAATAAGTTTTCCGAAAAAGAATAACAATATTAATGATCAATTAATAAAAATTTATATTAATAAATAAAAATTTAAAATTCTCATATATTAAAATTAAGATTATTTTTCCTTCCAAAAATATTAAGATTTATGTTATTTTTATTTAATTATTAATCACAAGTTGATGATTTTTTATAAATAATCAATAAAACTATTTAATATTTTTATATTAATAAAATATATTAAATATTAAATTAAAAGTATATCGATATAAGGGACACCGAGAAGATGGTTTTTTTTTGGTACATCGGAAAATTAAAAATAAAAACAAAACAACTACAAGACTAACAAATCCCTAGCTAGAATAGGTTGAAGCTAAGGAGGAGGAACCTTCAGACGAAGAACAGAACATTGGTGATCCGCTCCCAAGGCTGCTAGAGCTTAGTGGTCCAGTCACGCCATAGCAATTGCTTAATCTCTCAGAGCTCACTTGCATTTTCATGGAAGTGAAATTTGTCATCCTGAAGGGCCTCAACTAGCTCTAAGCAATCCACCTCACAAATTACATCACGAACATTAGCATCCCACTGTAATTGTAAGCCATATGTCAGAGTCATAGTCTCAGCCTTGAAAGCATTTCCTCCGCTAAAACTAGCTAGGAAACCAGAAATTCAAGCACCTGATGCATCCCGGGTCATCCCTCCCATTTCCATTCTCTCACGGGTTGGACTAAAAGCACCATCTGTGTTGAGTTTAATCTTGCCTGACGGCGGAGAACTCCACCGAGCTGGACTGGCAACCTCCCCGTCGCTACTAATTCCAAGTCAGTTCCGATAGTCCATACATTCCTAGCGAATCCACCTCACCACCACATCCACAGTCCAATCATTATCACCCACGACAGCAATATTGGGCCACCGCCATAAGCCCCAAATAACCGCAACGAAGAGGAAGTTGTGCTGACTAGCCACCTATGATCGCACCTAGTTCTTAGCATTATTCGAAGTAAAGCCTGACCAGGAGAGAGTGTGAAGACGGAACCATACCTCACAAGAGTGAGAACAGACCCTCAAGCAGTGGAGAACATCCTCAAGAGGGTGGGAGCATCTAGAGCATGCCGGTGATGTAGCAAGCTTGCACCGGTAACGATGATCATTGACTTGAATAGCGTTCCGAGTCATCAACCAAACAAAGATTCTCACTTTCTCTGGTGCCTTAATATTCCACACCCAGGCCCATGAATCTGAAGGGGAAGCCTAATAAGACCTCATGGAGAGCCATGAATACACGTATGCAGCAGAATAAAGACCATTACGGCTTGGGTTCCAAACCCATCTGTCAACAATAATTGGCGAGAGCTTTGGTTCTATCTACATCAGCTTCTGCATAATATATTCAAGGACAACAGTATACAGACAAGACACATTCCACTGCCCATTGACCACCAAATATGTCAGAGTAATATCTGTGTCAGAGATGTAGACGAAGGGAACCCGACGAGCCACAGGCCCAAAACCACTCCAATCCTCGAACCAAAACGACGCACTTTCGTTGCCAATCCAAAATGAAAAATCCTCCTGATGATCTTCCCTGGCACGAATCGCACCTTTCCATAGGGAAGACGCATTAGGAGTCGCAAAAGCTTGAAGAATAGAATCATGCCCTAGGTATTTATGGGCCAAAACATTAACCCAAATGCTATTAGTTTTCTGCAGTAGGGCCCAAACTAATTTACCTAAAAGAGAAAAATTAGCGTGCTGCACATCTCTGATGCCAATACCACCAAGCTGCTTGGGGAGGACAAGGGTTTCCCACTTCAACAGATGCCAACCCTACCTCCAATAGCATTACTCCAGATTGAGAGCGATAGAATAATTTTTAACCTTTTGTTAAAATTAATGGTTGATATTAAAAATAAATAAATCACAGGGTTTTTTATCTTGTTTTACACATGGTTTTTATCCCTTGTATCCTGGCTGTTCATTTTTGCTTTTGTGGTAGTTGTGTTAGTGCAATGTTGGCTCTAATTCTGCGTTCCTTTCTATCTTGTACTATGATCCTTTTATTAATATTAATCTTCATCTTTCCAAAAAAAATAAAAATAAATAAATCACGTGATTAATTATTTATTTTATGTCATCAATTGTATTACCTATTAATTTTTAACATTTAATTTTCTTATACAAATAAATAATGTATTAATTATTAATTAAAAATATTTAGAATATTTATTATCAATCATAAATTCAGGGAAAATTTTAAAATATTATAATAAAACTAAATAATTTTTGTATATAAAAAAATTAAGAATTAAAATTAATTAAAAATAAAATACTATTAATTAACAAATATTTAACCGCTGGCATCCGCCACAGGGTAAACCACCGCCTCTTATTGTGTATAACAGGATTGTTTATTACTCGTTGGTTTTTTTCAGGCCCGGAAGGATAGGTTGCAAAATCATTTTTAGGAAGAAGCTGATAAGTCGTTGGGTCAAAAATGGATCTATCATCTTGATAGAGATAGCTTTAACTCGTCAGGTATTTATTCTAGTATCTGGAGCACGGAATAGAAAAAAGCGATTCTAAAGTAGTAGAACTAGACAAAGTAGTTTTAAATTCTTAAAAATTAAACTTTTCCATATAAGGTTTTACTTTTTGGTTAAATGGAGGGGCCTCTAAGGTTTTACTGTTAAGTATAACGTATGTGTATATTATTTGAAAAAATATTTAAATACATTTTTTGATCTATTTTATATGAGTATAAGTGACTTAATGTATAACAAGGGAAAATAATTATGACCAAAGTTGAAAAAAATTAAATTCACTAAATAATACTTTTTCTATTGAAGTTTTTTTCAAGGAAGCATAATATATTGAACAAAACGAACATGTGTTATGTCCAAGGAGTTTTCATGGGGCGGATTATACTTGACTTTCACCCGACCCTATATATTAACTTAACAAATTTTTAACCTGAACCCGTTCCTAGACTTAAAGAAACCCAATGAGGTTCGGGTTTAAGAAATATCGGTCCACAAAAAGATGAGTTCAGGTTGGTCTGAAAGACAAGTTGAATGATAATTTCAAATTCCATAAAAGAATTATAAATCTTGAATTGTAAATCTTGAATTAGCTTGGTGTTACGGTTGCTACGCGGCACACGATTCATTTTTTAATTGTAGAAGATTTGGTTGGAATTAAATTTTAATTGAAAATTACGTGGATAAAGCCACATCAGCTCCTGGGTGTTAATCGACTCCGGATTCCATGCGTTCTTCATAATTGACCAGCTCTTTGTTCACTTACCCTCTCCTTAGAAGTCTTCATCTCCTTCAATGGTTAGCGTGATATTTAGGTCTATTCTGACTACCATAAAGTGGCGACTCTGGGCCCTCACCTCAAATCAAAGAAAAAACCTTGTCAGTTTAGAAAATTAGAACGGTAACAAAACTAAGCAAAATAAAATTCAGAATGAAGAAAACTATTCTACATTGGAGTCGCAAATTATAGGCAGCGAGCTCCACGACAATGGAGACAGATCATGCAAGGAGCTCGTCCCTTATGTTGACTCTGGGATTGAGGCGTGCCAAGAGGCAACGTCCCACTGAGGCATTTAATCGAACATCTTCTGTGCATCATCCAAATCTTCAACTGGCGTCAACCAGAGGTGAACAACTGGACGATTCAAGACCCAATCGACTAGGAAAATACAACCTCTGTTAATTCAAGACCCAATCGACTAGGAAGATACAACCTCTGTTGATCTAACCAACGACAACGACATTTGTATGCCATGCTTCAACGCTGACCTACGAATCTGAAGCACTCCTGTTTGTTGGAATCCCACCGCCGAGTCCAAATCTCGACTCCTCAAGTCTCCGATCCCATCGTAATCTGTCGTTTGTGAAACTTGGGAGCCACAAAATAGGAACAGGTTAAGAAGATGGAAACATGGATAGCAGACGTTGCATTCCTCATCGTGTTCTCCATTGACAGAAGCGGCGACGAGGACAAGGAACCGACGTAAGAGAAGATCACAACGCGTATGCATGAACAACAACACAACAGGAAGAGCACAACAGTGGTGAAACTAACGAACCCAGGAATGAAATTCTCCAATAGGGATGAACCACCGTCATCATCCAGCAGAGAAGAGAGATCGTTGCCAGAGCAAATCACAAGATGCGGCATTTAAAATGGGGAAATGACTACGCCAAGGGGATCCACTGGCTCCGTTCCTGTTTTTAATCGTAGCAGAAGGCTTGAATAGTCTATTCATTAAATTTGTGAGCATGGGAAAATTTGAGGGGTTCAAACTTGGAGAACAATCGGAACTTGTCATCTCAATGCTTCAATTTGCAGATGATACGATATTTATAGGAGATGCAACAATACAAAATGTGACAACTCTGAAGTGTTCTGAGATGTTTTGAATTGATATCTAGCCTAAAAGTTAATTTTCACAAGAGTAAGTTGGCTGGGGTTGCTGTGGAAAGTGATTGCCTTGGCACGTTCGCTGTTGTGTTGCATTGTAAACTGATGAGCATTCCGTTCACTTATTTAGGCATTCCAGTGGGAGGTAAATCCAGAATCTTGGCACTATGAGATCCGATTATCAACAAGTTGAGGGGGAGATTGTCAGCTTGGAAACAGAAACATATTTCTTTTTGGGGGGAGAATTTGCCTCATTCAGAGCGTGTTGTCTGCACTACCACTGTTCTTTCTCTCATTTTTCAAAGTCCTTGTTGGTGTAGCCCAGATATGTACTGGAGTTATGAGGAGGTTCCTATGGGGAGGGGTGGACATGGGAAGTAAGATTGCATGGGTAAAATGTTCAGAGGATGCAAACCTAAGGACCATGGTGGATTGGGAATTAAGGATTGGCATTTGTTTAACATGTCACTCCTGGGTAAATGGAATTGGAGGTATTTGACTGAGCCATAGAGCCTTTGGTGTAGGGTGATAAAGGCGAGGAGTGAATAGTATGGTGATTCATCTTGGTGGAGAGATGTTCAGTCCAACTGCATATTTGAGGGGTGGAACTGGTTTGAAACTGGGCTCCAGAAAACTGTGTTTGGCGATGCTATAAAATTTTGGACCGAAAATTGGCTTGGGTCTGGAGCTCTTGATCTACGCTTTTGGAGACTGTATAATCTCTCACAGCAAAAGCGCGAGGTTGTCAAAATCTGGGTAAGTGGTCAAATGGGGTGTGGAATTGGGATTTTAAATGGCGAATGAGGCTTAGAGGTCGGGAGGTGCAGTGGTTGGAGGAAGTGTTGGGAAAGTTGAGGGTTGTACCCTTAACATAAAATAAACATGACAAGTGGGCTTGGAGACACGTTGGGGAGGGGGTTTATTCATTTAACTCTTCTTATTTGTTTTTGCAGGCCCAACACCTGGAGGATGAAGACCCAGTATTCAAACTGGTGTGGTCGAAGCCAGTACCTTCTAATATTAAAGCGTTCATATGGCGTCTATTGAGAGACAGAGTTCAAACAAGGGAGAATTTATGCAAGAGGCGCGTTCTTACAAGGGAGAGGATTCTATATGCCCTCTGTGTCGACAAGAGGAGGAATCCAACATCCACTTATTCTTCCGCTGCAATGCCACAAGCCCCATCTGGTATCTTGCTTAGGATGGCTTGGATTTCAATCGGCGATGGCACCGTCAATACAGGATCATCTACTCCAACTTCCGTTAATTGGAAGAAGCAAAGCTCAAAGGGCAGGGGAGAGCGCTATTTGGATGGAAATTGTGTGATCTATCTGGCTAAAGAGGAACAAAGTGATCTTTCATGGGGAGACCTTTGATAGAAATCAGATTTTGGAATTGGCACAATTAAGAGTATGACAGTGGTTAAGGGTGAAAGTTGTTGGTTTCAGTTATTCTTGGTTCAAATGGAAGGAGAACCCGAGTTTGTTTGGATATTCATATCCATATTCACAGGGTGTACAAGATGAAGCTGGATGGTACTGCTCTCGAATGATGCAATTCAGCGAGGAGCCTATGTTTGTTATTCTAGAGGGTATCATTAGTTTTTGGGTTGCTTTGTTTTGTTTCTTTTTGCTGGCTTGAATTCATGTAAGTTTCATTTTCTTTCTTTTGTCTTGGTTCTAGTCACTTTGACTGAATATTCTCTCATTGTATTTGGGTTAGCACTCCTTGTGTTGATTAAATGCAATGCTTTGGTTTATCAAAAAAAAGGAGGCGGCGTAAGAGCGGTTAACAGGGGCTGTTACAGCAAGGAAAACTTTTTAAATTTATAAAAAGCTTGATTTTATAAATTATAATAAATTTATAATTTATTATAATTTAAAAATTTAAAATTACTTTTTTGTTGATAAAAAACACACAAATTATGCTATTATTATAACTTATTTGATGATATTAAAAATTTATTATTTAATATAAAACATTTCAAACTTGCATAATTATTTTTCATATAAACAAATAAATGACTTATTAAATGATTAAAACTAATTTAATGCTAATTATTAAATTTGAGCATGTATTTTTTTACACAAAGAAAACTCTAAATTATCTCAAGTTAATTACTTTTAATTTATAATACTTATAGTTTAAAAATTATTTTAATATTCATTTAAAGTATACTAATTTTTATATAATGTTAACAAATATTGTAAATAAACCGGTGCAACGCACAGATATTATATCTAAGATATAAAATAGAAGTCATCTCTTTAGGACACCAACCATTAACAACCCCTCCCCTGGTTCATTGGAAAGGCCACAACTTAGACCAAAATGTTAAATAAATAAATAACCCCAAAACTGTAATTTTGCTACAAAACTAATCTATTTGGGTACAAAAGTCTCTTTGGATGGACTAAATTGATATAAAAACAATTATTGCATTTTAGAGATAAATAAATTGACTGATGTGAAATTTTTTAGGGACAATAATGTAGATGCTTCTTTGGATTTGGAACCTCTCATGTGGACTTTTCGCATGATCATGTCATGTGATAAGATCGTGACCTTTTTAATTTTAATGAGAATCAACCGCGGATGATAATTTCAGTCTTATATTTCACGAAATATTACTGTGTGTCGTTCCCTAACCTTCTTTCTTCTTACTGTTTAACCTAAAAGTCCAAATTTGTTCTTCATCAAGTCAAGACCCATTCTCTTCTTCCCTTAGAGCATCTCCAATGCAATGTTGCTAGTTGAGTTGCTTAAACATTATTCTGGTGGGCTCAAACGACCATATAGGATTTAAGTAACCCAAGCATAATTCGCTTCAACCACGGTTGTTTATTTTACTTTTGTTTGTGTCTCACTATACCTCATATATTTATATTATTTCAAGGTTATGATACTATTCAAGTTCATGATACTTTTTTAATCAAAAAGTAAGAACAAAGTGAATAAACAACTTTCACTTAAATTTAAACAACTAAGCATGCCATGTTGCTCCTTGTTGCTCCAAAGTAATCAACATTGCTTAACTGCTCCAACTGAAAATGCTATTAAGCAACTCCATTGGAGTTGCTCTTAATGTTGCTAGAATCGTTATGTCTGTCTGCTGTTTTTCCAAAATTATTTTAATTGGGTGGGCATCAGTGTTTTTCTCCTTTGGACCCATTGGAAGATCCCATGGTTTCACAAAACCGTTATGGTTCTAATTGGTCATGGGCTGACAAAAATACCCATAAAAAAGACTACGATAATTTTTTTCTTTTTTTGAACACTAGTATAATTCAAAGAAAGAAGATAATATTTTAATTGGGTGGGCATCAGTGTTTTTCTCATTTGGATCCATTGGACTAAAGATAAATCAAAGGAAGAAGAGAATGGAAAAAGTGAAAAACATGATGCCGTGAAAATTAAACCGAGAGAAATATAACTACCTTCTCCACCGTTGGATCTCATTAAAATTATTGAAAGGTCATGATCCTAACACATGATATGGTCATATGAAAAACTCAAATCAGAGGATCTAAATTCAACCTTCTTTACCTTCCGCGCAAAATTATAATTTCAAACCATCAACCCTATAAAACCTTAACGTAACACTTGTGATTCATTCATTTCAAATTTCAATCGCTCGATTCCTTACTCCACCGTTTCCGTAGCGCAAACGTAGTAGCAAATCAATCTTGAGGTATTTCACCATTCCCGAATGAATTTCATTTTCCATTTTTCCTGTATGATTGATCATGCTCGCTGATCCTTATTAGGGTTCTTTCTAGGTTTTGTTTTTTGCCTTTTCATGCTTAGGTATGTACTTATCTGAATGTCTGATTCAACGGTTGAGATGTTGATTCTGCCAAAGTCGAAGCGAGGAAGGCTTAGCAAGAGTGAAAGTGAGAGTGTGAGTGATGAAGAGAACAAAGACAAGCTCAGTGATTTGCCTGATTGCATTCTCCTTCACATTTTGTCATTGGTGAGCACCAAATACGCGGTGCGAACTTGCATATTGTCCACGAGATGGAAGGATCTCTGGAAGTGTCTTCCTTCGCTCATTTTACTTTCCTCAGACTTTTCGACATTGAAGATTTTCACCAAATTCGTTGCTAAGCTTTTCGAACTTCGTGATCGCTCACTCCCACTGCACAACTTTGATTTTAACCGTCATGGTTCTATTGAGTATATTGTCCACAGACGGGTAGTAGACTATGCTTTGTCTCTATATGTCCAGCGATTGGCAATGACTGTGGAATATGATTATTATCTCCTTGCTCGCATTTTTTCATGCCAGTCTTTAACCTCTCTCAAGCTTTCAGTTCACCCTGGGCGATTTAATACTCTTCGCACTTTATTTCCGAGAGCTTCATGTCTGAATTTGCCAGCATTAACCAGCTTGCATCTGGATTGTTTCACCTTCAGCGGGAGTGGCAATGGCATAGTTGAGCCATTTTCGGCCTTTCAGAAGTTGCATAGTTTGATCATTGACCATTGTACGGTACAGGATGCACAAACCTTCTGCATCTCAAGTACAACGCTTGTTGATGTAACTATTATTAATCCTTTTGGGGGCTTTAAAAAAATTGAGCTCTCTGCACCAAGTCTTCGAAGGTTTGATTTTACTGGCTCCTCTCCTTCTCAGCGGCTTTGTGGGAGCAGTCTTTCTTCGGTTAAAGAATTAAGTATTCATGCAGATATGAGCTACTATTCCCCAGACCCTCCTTTGGTTGTACTCAGCTGGCTGGAAGAGCTTACTAATATCAAATCATTGACAGTTTCTACAGATACTCTTCAGGTGCCTCCTTTGGTTCTAGTTTTACTAATATGAGACTTTATTTTTAATTCTTAAAATTCTTTTTTCAATTCTTTTTTACCAAAATCATTCTACTCATGTTAAGTCATTCCTAATTCACCCTCATGCTTAGGTTCTCTTCTTAATTCCTGACTTAGTGAACCGTAAGCTCCCTTTCTTAAGTAACTTGAAGTCATTGAAAGTTGAAGTGCTGCAGCTACTTTCATTTCCGCTTCAAATGGCAATGGTAGTTGCAAAGAGAAAGAAAGCCGCTACTGAGTCACGGAGAGAAGCTGCTAGGTTACGGAAAGAAGCTGACTACTTAAGGAAAACAACATTTGAGCGTGCACCGATACCTGCTGGAATAGTGGACTTTTTGCTTCAAAACTCACCAACAGCAAAAGTTGAGACCAAAATGTGCTAAAGGTAAAATTGGCATTCAACTTTTTGAAAAGAGATTCTTATAATTCGTTTTGTTTTTGCTTCCTTCTCTGCTCTTTGCTCAGTCTCTCTGCTTATAGATTATTGATGGTTAAATTATGAATCCCTTGGGTTGAGAAACAAATTGTACATGTGCAATAATGTGATTGTTTGTATCCCATCTCTCAACAGTAAGTCGATTCTCTTTAGTTAGGATGGGGTAATGTCATTGCTTGTATTGAATGAAAGGAAGTGGCTTGTGGTTTGGGAAAAATCTCTATTTTGAAGTTAATGGATGTTGATCAGAAAAAAGAATAAAGAGTTATTAGATGTTGAAGAAATGTGAAAAGTAGAATCTTTTGGTGCATAAACTTTGATTGAATATGAAGTGCTAGTTAGTTATCAGAAAAAAACTTCTTTCACGTTTGATTTTGAAAATGGTAGCTGGACATTACAAAACTAAACATGCAGACAGCACACTAGTCTTAAAATATGTCACTCAGGAAATCTAGGACAACTTTTTGTCCCACACAGAACATCATCGAAAAAGAAAAATGTTTGCAAAATTATTAGTGTTATGCATCAACCACCTACACATTTGATAGAACTAAAAGTTGTGCAGTGACTTAGTTAATTTAATTATATTGTGCTGTTCTGCGTATGTCATACCTTAAAAACACACCCTTTGTGCATTGGTCGGTGCATCAAATGCATGATAGTTTTTTTTTGATAAACCAAATGAATATAATGCATTAAAAGGGAGTACAAGGGGTACTCCAACCCTTAATACATGGATAAAGTAAAGGAGAAAAGCAGAAAACTTGAAAACTTATAAAAAACTTGGCAAATTAGCCTGATAACAGAGGGTAGCCATTTAGATACATATGCCCCACGTAAATTTAATATCCACACCCCAAGTCTACCCTTCGATCATGTCAACATGAGAGAAAAAACGATACTTGCAACTCCATCTCCACCATTTACTTTCAATTTTGACAGCTAAAGTGTAGATAAGCTACTGCTGCAAGTCCATCCCAGCATATATTAAATCAGCAGCCATGAAATCCCCTTAATCACAATATAATGGACATGCAAGCTTGTGGCTCTCTCCACCACTCTTGGAACGAGACTTTAAAATCTGCGACTAAAGACCACAACCAAAGCCAAGATCTAAGCTTAATCCATTCTAGCACAGATTCAGAATTGACTTGCTCACCTCTGAAAACAATTGCATTACGATGTAACCACAGGCTCCATACCACAGCTAACTAGATAACTCGCCATTTTGTCTTTCGGTTTCCCCCTACTCCCCACATTCCATGATGCTCAAAATGTGTTATACAATCCATTGGAAGAGCAGTCTGTACTTTCAGCCAGTTATAGCATGCCATCCAAATCCCATATGAGAAGCTACATGTAAAGATGACATGGGAATTATCTTCATCATGCCTTCTACAGAATGCGCAGCTTCCTTGACCATTTAGATTAACAGTTACGCCTCTCTTTGCAAGGTTATCAATTGTCGGCAATCTCTGGAGTGCCACCTTCCATGCTAACCCAGCCACTTTCGACGGTACCGGGCTTGACCAAATCGCCTTATAGAACTGTCCATCAGCAGTCTCACGCCTTGACAGTTGTGTTCCATAGGCAGATCTCACTGTGTAGCAGCCATGAGGTTCTTGTAGCCAAACCCATCTATCCTTTGCATCTTTGTTCATTTGTATTAAGGAGAGTTCCTGCAATAAAACTTGTATAAGTTCCTTTTCCCACTCAAATAAATCCCTTCTCCAAATAAACCTCCACTCCCATCCCTCAATACCCCACTTTCCCATATCTGCCACTGTGCTCTCTTTCCCCTCTGAAACCTCAAACAACCTTCTATATTTTTGTTTTAAACTCTCCCTTCCCACCCAAGGCCCCAACCAGAAACACACCTCTTTCCCGCACCCACTACTCGCTTAATATTATTTTTAAACCAAGCTCCCTCATTACTCTCTGAACTAACCCGGCCAACATCCCTCCACCATCTTGACCCATTATCAAAGCACCCATCAACCCCAACCCACACTTTCTCACCATATTTTGCCCTCAAAACCCTTCCCCACAAACTGTTCCCCTCATGCAACAACCTCCACCTCCATTTTCCTAATAGCGCTCTATTAAATTTCACAATGTCCCTTACCCCCAATCCCCCCTCTCCTTAGGCTTGCACACAATATCACAATTTTCCATACATCCTCATTCCCTCCCCATATGCTTAACAACCAAATACATATTTGATTGGGACTTGGGTGCATCTTGATCACCTATAGTATTCTTTCTAGTTGATTATAAAATTTGCGTAGTCAATAAATCATTCTTTACAAGCAGGATTGTTGATGGAAAATGGGAAGCAATGCAAACTTGAAATTGACGAAGAAGTCAATGTTGCAACGGGCCTTTGTTTGCATATTGGAAGTTGCAGTGCTGTTTGTTGCTTTGTTAGCAAGTCATTCTTTTTAAAATAAGGCTAATTTATGGTATCGATTGTTCATTTTAGGTACTTATGTGTTTGTTCTTAAAAAAAAGGTTACTTAGTTGCGTTATAATTTTGGATATCCTATAGTCTGTTTTGAATTTGGTTTAACAAAAAGCTCATTGATTATGAACATATAATTTTACAGTTTAAGAGAAATTGGAATAAACTGTAAATTAAAAAAATATACATGACAAATGACAACAATATAATTTGAAACAAAAAGGGTAAAAAAATTCACAAAAGGGTAAAATAAAATTTTGACCAAAAAAACTATTGAATTTCACAATTTTAAAATTTACATTAGTCTGAGAGGTTAAACAGTTTTTTCTTTGTCCAGCATTTTCGATTTGTTTATCACTTCTATAATCTTTTTCCAACCCAAAAGAATTGGCTTGACAATATAAAATCTTAAGCTGTCATCCTAATCTTGAGCAAATTGTTCCCCAGCCTTCAAAACCAATTGATAAACATAACAAAATCAGGATAAAGTGTAAGTAAGTAAAAAAAAATATTGAAGTAGTAATTAAATAATTATCCACTTGTCTAATAGAAGAGAAAGGAGATAACATCTAGGACAAGAACATGATGCAATAATAATGTAAGTAAACAAAAGGAATCTCCCTTGTAATAAGGAACTCCTCTGTTCTGTTTAAACTGAATAACTATAGAAGAAATCAGAACTTTTTTTGTACATGATTCACATAGATATTCTTATTAATTTGTTTGCACTTTTAAAAGATACATCTTGGGGAAAATATTAATATTGAAAATTATCATATCATTTTGAAGTAAAAACAAAACCCATTTTAGACAAGGCATCTTCTTTTCTTTTGTTGGGGAGTGAAAGACAACAAGCTAGTTACAACTTACAGCAAATAAATCAAATGTAAAATTAATGTTCAATGCTTTTATAAGGTAGCCTATAATTGCAGATAATTTCCCATACCTATTGATACAAGCATCACACAGTAATATGCAATCTCTGTCACAACCTCCCTTTACCCTGCCTCCTTTGTCTTGTACGTTCAAAGGATGTCCTGCATAATGTGAATGATGTTGAAAACATACATAGACAGAAATCATAGCAACATAAATTGAAGCCTCAATTAGATGATGTATGTGATGCAAAATGGTAAGTAATTGGAATTTTGTAATGAATTTTGGCTTAATTGCACTTTTACTCCCTTAAGTATCATCGTTGTGTGATTTGCCTCCCTTAAGTTTAAAAGGAACGATTTGCCTCCCTTATGTACCAATTTGTGCCAAATTGGTCATTCCGTTAAGTAGGCATCCAATTACTAACAGAATTTGCTGACGTGGCACTGCTATTTACACCACCTTAACATTTATTTGCACCACTTGACTAATTACACCATCTTAAATGATGCATAAGTAAATTAAAAAAAAAAAACAAATGGAATTCTCTCTTGCCCAGGCCGGCATATCCTCCTGCTCATTCGTTCCTTATCTGTTTCAATTCATCTTGCTTGGCTTCTCTTCTGCAACTGGTGTCTGGTGCTTCTCGTTCCCGTTCTGCTATGGGTCTTCTGCTGGGTCTTTTCCTCCATCTACAACAACCCGCAAACCAGATTTATCTTTTCCTTCACCAAATCGGCTCGTTCAAAGAATTTCTAGGTTACGAGCTCGAAGACCCGTTGCAGACTCGTCGCAACAGAGAGCAAGGAAGATGCTTCTGGGTTCCAGAAAGTCGTCGAAAAATGATTCGAGTTCATAGAGTCCACTTTACCCGGTAGGAGCTGGTGGACCTTGTCGAAGCTCCCGGAAGACGACGGTGATGCCCACTCTCCGGTGAATGTGGGAATTGGTTGCCGATGAGCAATGGATTACGATTGTGGCGTTTGGGTTTTGAGGTTTCTGATTTGGAAGCTTTGAGTTTCTGATCTGGGAAGGGAGAAGTAGATGGAGTGGGTTCTGGATCTGAAGGTCTGGGTTTTGTTATCTGTTTTCCTCCTCTTATTCACCTTATTCTTTTTTGCTTGTGATTTTTCGGAAAATTGATTTGGGGAAAGATGGAGGGATTGGGGTTGGGGAAGAAAAGGAATGGTGGTGGTGGTATGAAAAATTAAAAGAAAAGATTAAATTAAAAGAAAAAAAAGAATATTTTTAGTGAAAAAAATGTGACATGACATCTAAGTGGGTATATGTCAGAGACACGTCATTTAATAAGGCCATGTAAACTTCCTCCGTTAGTAGTTGGATGCCTACTTAACAGAATGATCAATTTGGCACAAATTGATACATAAGGGAGGCAAATCGTTCCTTTTAAACTTAAGGGAGGCAAATCACACAACAATGATACTTAAGGGAGCAAAAGTGCAATTAAGCCATGAATTTTTTCATCTAAGAAATTGATATGTAACAGAAGTTATTTACATTACCTGCAAGTTTGTGGTACACTCCAGGAAGCATGTGATTTATTTCTCTGGTCTTCAGACAATGCCATATACTTCCTCCAATCCTCAAGCAAAATCCTAAGATCATTCACTTTGTTTTCTAAACCCACACAGCAATTGGCATGCATAGTTGAGACCTTCTTAAAATCCTTGCTAGACTGACAAAACCCTCCAAAATAGCGTGTGTTGAGAAATCTAATCTTCAACTTCTTCTGAGATATGAGAGGGTCTGTTTTGATCTTGTTGAGAACATCTTGATCATGCAATCCTGGGTAGTCTTCCCTAGAGTTGAACCATAACTTGTAGAACCAAATAGTTCTTCGATTAGATTTTACATAGTTAAACCCTCCAAAATTAAGAACAAATTTAATATGACTTACACTAAACTAGGAACAAGTATATTGATTTGTTTGACAAGTTAGTTTATTTATACATTAAGTAATATCATAAAAAGACAAACACATGTTTTGGATTTTTATTTATTCGGACTTTCAGTTTTAACAAATTTATGAGTCAATTAGTCTCTCTTATACTCAAA
Organism: Lotus japonicus; assembly: GCF_012489685.1. Lineage (NCBI taxonomy): Eukaryota > Viridiplantae > Streptophyta > Magnoliopsida > Fabales > Fabaceae > Lotus > Lotus japonicus. The sequence continues at coordinate 60,506,694 of NC_080042.1, forward strand.
CTAATTATATTACTTATTTCTTCTTTTTATAAAAAAAATCAGTTTTATTTATTGATTTACACATGTGGAGTCGTTTCGAGCTTTAGCCACCCCGGTGTCAAAATCCTATTTGCGTCGGGTCTGCACTTCCATAATAATCATAATCACTATCGTAACCACTATCAAAGGACACTAGTTTGCTTTCTTCATTTGGTATGTCTACGACATGTTGACCAGCACTACCAACATGTGGTTGGGAATCCAAAGAGGAATGGAAAAGTTGACCTTCATTACCAGCATCTAGTGGGGAATCTGAAGAGGAATGCATAATAAAGAGTGGACAACCGAAGACTATGGCGACCAAAATCAGCGCCCAGTTGATGGTCACCAGTTGAATGGTTAAGCAGCCTAGGAAATAGGCAAACATACCAATCTCATATCCAGACTTGATCAGTTTGGACAAGCTCAGTGACATCAAAGTAAATGCAGCATTAGCAACCAAGCTCGTTACTTCAGGTTTCCCATTTACAGCTTTGTCGTATAAGAATGAGTACACAGAGATGATAATCAAAACTGCAAAGATCACGTAGCTTCTGAAAATACTTTGCTGTCTTAAGAGTGGAAACCGCTTCCCAAACAAAATGGAGGCACATACCACCAGGAAAAATACACAGTAAAGAGAAAGCTTCAAAAAGTTCCACCCACGAATTAAACGTGTGAAAGAAGGGCTCAAAGCATGACATAACATGCCAACTACACTTGATGCAAGACCAACAAGTCTCCACACCATCTCAGCTCGCCCTTTAGCCCGTAACATAACTTGAGAAACAATCATCTTAGAGACTTCTTCAACGACAATCATAATGAAGTCCCTTTCATTTCCACTCCTGAAAGGGAAAAAGAAAAGAGTATTGAATAATATGGAGTCATGTGAATGATGCTAGAAAAATTTGAGTTAAATCTACTATCATAGTAGGTAGATCACTAAAATGAGTTCAAAAATTCAATAATAATAATAATAATTTTTTTGAAAGTAAAATGATTTCATATCATCATGAAAAACTCCGAAACCCAAACAAAGGACAAAAAGAAGCAACCCAAATAAAAAGAGGACCAGAACCTTTACAGAGTTGAAGAACAAAAGCCCACCAAAACAGTACCCAACAAAGAACAACCTATAAAAACTCCACAAAAATAAAAAATGGCTCCCTAAGTCAGGAAGCAAGCAAGCAAAACAATCCACTAAGTTAGACACTAAGAGCATCTCTAATGCTAATTCTTAAATCTTAGTTCTTAGCACTATTCATGTGGGCCCGTATTGCCACATGTGCTTAAGCAACTCTTAAGCAATTTTGCTCCAACCATGAGTTCTTAGTTCTTAGTTTTTATCACTATTCATTTGGTCTCACCAACCACATTATTTATATTTTTTATTTTCATAAAGTAATAAAACAAAACTCATAAAGTAATAAAGTAATTTGGATGAGAGAGAAAAAATAATTTTTTATGCTAAGAACTCAAAAAGTAAAACTTCTTATATAAGAACTGAGTTCTTATTTTTAAAAACTAAGAACTCCATGTCAGCACCTCCAATGGTTAAGAACTCAGTTCTTAGTTCTTAACTCAAAAATAAGAACTAAGAACCTTGCATTGGAGATACTCTTGAAGATAATATCATCATAAGTTCTTCTTCCAACCCGCGAATAGCTTAAATGTCATTGGTCCACCTAGAACTATGGTAATTTAGCACAAATTTTTCTTATGGTCATTTAGACAAACCCGAATAATATATAAGTGAAGTTACTTAGAGCATCTTTAACCATGCTAAAGTATTTACATTTTACTTTTTACAACTCCCAATAATGTCACATCATCTACGTCATTTTATTAATTTTTATTTAAACCCAACAACTCTTAAACGTTTATATAAAAAAATTATTTTACTAATTGCAAGTTTATTTAAACCTTTTACATTAAGCAATAATAAATGCAAACACATTTTTCATGACTAAATTGAGTATCTACTTTCTCATACCCTCACTAGCCATGTTGAAATTAAAAATATGCTCCAATGATAATAGATATTGGTGAGCTCTTATACAATCATTCCTTAAAGTTTAGGATGAAAAGTGTGGTTTTATTGGCTTATTGTGGTTTACTTCTTAATTATTCAATTGCGTGCTAGAATATATGTCAATGAACGAGTAGTGATTTATACATATTCAACTTTTTTTCACCACACATTTTCTTTTATTTCTATTACATTTTTTGTTCTTTTCCTATATCTGATACGTGGGACGGTGGGGTGTGTTTGTTTTATGCACAAATTGAAATATTATTCATCATACACATATATATAATATATATCCGTAGATAAAAAAATTAGTAAGAGAGGTATGGTACCCGCGTTTGAAATGGAAGGCATTCAAAGCTGCTACTTGTTTCAGAGCGTTCCTCCATTTCATCACTAACTCACTATTCTCAAGCCTGACAAAAGCTTCTGCAAAACTCCCTTTCTGATACCGCACATCAGAAGGTTCCACTCTATAGAAAATAGGCAATATCAACAGACCCTTTTCCTCGCGGCGCTTAAGGATGTAGACGAGTTCATCCAAGCAAAATGAAGAAGAAGCATAATTCTCAGAGATCACAACAATGGCAATCCTGGAACTTTCAATTGCTTTGTAAAGTGATGACATGATTTCATCCCCACTGCGAAGTGTGTCAAAAAAGCAGGTGAGGATTCCTTTGTCGTCAGAGAGAGCTTTGTAGAGATTGCCACTGAAACCCAATGTTCGAGTATCAGATTCAGAAGCTCTGCAACTGAGGTACACATCGTAGGTGAAGGAAGAGGAGGAGGAAGATCGACTCGCCATAACACCTCGCTGGGGCTGCACTCCAATGAATTGCCCTTCTTCATTCTTAATTTTATGCTTAGAACGCAGACCTCAAGTCAATAAGTCTTCCGAAAAACTATATTAATATAACGGTTGTTTGGTTTATTTTAAGGTAATGGTAGGTATAGACCGCCACCACGCGCATTGTGATGCACTCACACTTTAACCCTCGTATCACTATTATAAGTAAAAGTAAGTTTTTTAGATTCATTCAATAAATGATGTATGTGGTCATTAAAATGGTAACATACATCATTTATTGAATAAATCTAAAAACAAACTTTTGCTATAATAGTGACTAGAGAGTGTAGGTTGGAGTAGCAGAGATCAATACCTACATTATGGACATCAAGTCCCTCAAAGCGTCCTTCTCACATTGCTGTTTTACTTGGTCTCCTACTCTCATTGAAGTTATAGCCAATGTGGTTCCCAGAGCACCATCTCCATCTAAGCCAATTTCGTGTTTTTTTTGGGTCTAATAGCCAATACGGTGTACTTAAAAATGAAGAAATAAGAGTAATGACACGCCCTTTTGCTTTGATGGAACATTGTAGTAATTTTTTTACTAAATTGCTCATTTATTGAATTTTACTTTTATTACGGCACTATTTTTATATTTAGAACCTACAGTCATATTCTTAAGAGGGGAATTGCCTTTTTTAATTTTTTTTTTCAAATTATGAACATATAGTTTTACAGTTTAAGAGAAATTCGCATAAACTGTAAACTAAAAAATGTAAAATATTAAAAAAAATACACATGAAAAATGACAAGAATATAATTTGAAAAAAAGGTAAAAAACTATTGAATTTCACAATTGTAAAATTTACATCACTGAGAGTTTGAACATTTTTTTCTTTGTCCGGCATTTTCGATTTGTTAAACACTTCTATAATCTTTTTCCAACCCAAAAGAATTGGCTTGTCAACATAAAATCTTTAGCTGTCATCCTAAACTTGAGCAAATTGTTCCCCAACCTTCAAAACCAATTGATAAACTTAACAAAATCAGGATAAAGTGTAAGTAAGTAAAAATATATTAAAGTAGTAATTAAATAATTATCCACTTGTTTAATAGAAGAGAAAGGAGAGAACATCTAGGACAAGAACATGATGCAATAATAATGTAGGTAAGCAAAAGGAATCTCCCTTGTAATAAGGAACTCCTCTGTTCTGTTTAAATTGAATAATTATAGAAGAAAGCAGAACTTTTTTTGTACATGATTCACATAGATATTCTTATTAATCTGTTTGCACTTTTAAACGATACATCTTGGGGAAAATATTAATATTGAAAATTATCATATCATTTTGAAGTAAAAACAAAAGCCCATTTTAGACAAGGCATCTTCTTTTCTTTTGTTGGGGAGTGAAAGACAACAAGCTAGTTACAACTTACAACAAATAAATCAAATGTAAAATTAATGAGAGAGGTATGGTACCCGTGTTTGAAAAAATGGAAGGCCTTCAAATCTGCTACTTGTTTCAGAGCGTTCCTCCATTTCCTCACTTTCGCACTATCACTGCCGAACCTTTCCTCATGACTGGCAAAAGCTTTTCCAAAACCCCCTTTCTGATACCGCACATCAGAAGGTTCCACTTGATAGAAAACAGGCCATATCAACAGACCCTTTTCCTCGCGGCGCTTAAGGATGTACATGAGTTCATCCAAGCAAAACGAAGAAGAAGCATAGTTCTCAGAGATCACAACAATAGCAATCCTGGAACTTTCAATTGCTTTGGAATTAACTGTTGACATGATGTCATCCGGACGGGGAAGTCCGTCATCAATGAAGGTGAGGATTCCTTTGTCAGAGAGAGCTGTGTAGAGATCGCCACTGAAACCGAATCGAGTATCAGAGGTTATCAAACTGATGAACACATCGTAGATGAAGGAAGAATAGGCCATAACACCTCGCTGGGGCTGCACTCCAATGAATTGCCCTTCTTCATTCTTATTTTTATGCTTAGAGCGCAGACCTCGAGTCAATAAGTCTCGCAAAAAACTATATTAATATAACGGTTGTTTGGTCTCTTTATTTTAAAATAACAGAAAAGCTACGCGGTGGTATTGGTAGTGGTAGGTATACACGGCCACCACGCGCATTGTGTTGCATTCACACTTAGAAAAGAAAAGGAAACACATAAATAAATTAAAAAATGAATTTGAAATAAGGTTAGTATAAATTTCTTCCTCAATTTCCGTATTTTCTTTATTTCTCCCTTTCCGTTCTTCCAACTAAACATAACATTAATGCTATGTTTGAAAATTAATGTTATGTTTGATTGGGAGGAATGAAATGGGGAATGAAAGAAAACACGGAAACCGATGCATGAATTTAGACTAACCTTAATCTAAATTCATGCATCGGTTTTCGTGTTTTCTTACCTTAGTCTAAATTCATGCATTGATTTCCGTGTTTTCTTTCCTTCCCCATTTCTTTCCACCCAACCAAACAAAGCCTAACTTAGAGTAGCAGAGATCAGTACCTTCACTATGGACATCAAGTCCCTCAAAGCGTCCTTCTCACCTTGCGGTTTTCCTCTCCACTCTCCAGGGATGGACTTCAAACGATTTGGGTTTTCTTCCCCTTGTGAACTTAGCTTGAGCCCAATCTAAAGGATAGAGAGTCTGTACTCTGTCGTGTAAGCCTTAGGGCATTTGGGCTTCGATCTCTTTTAATACAAAAGGAATTCTTTGACAAAAAAAAATAAAATATTTGATAAATATCATTAAATAGGTGGTAAGTAGGGAAAAAAAAACTAATGTTCATTTTATGTTAAACTGCTGCCCTTAATACAAACGTGCCAAACTACTTTATACAACGGAAATGTTTGGCTGAGAATTCTTAAGCACTCTCACTTCATAATCCAAACATCATTTTACAAAATCTGTACTTTTTTCTTTTTTGAAAATACAAAATCTGTATTTAAAAATAAAGAATTAAGACCAATGACACACCCTCTTGCTTTGATGGAACATTGTGAATTTTTACTAAATTGCTCATTTCTTGAATTTTACTTTTATTACGGCACTGGTTTTAATATTTAGAACCTACAGTCATATTCTTAACAGGGGATGTAACCAAAATATTCTTAACAGGGGAATTGCCGTTTTTAAAGTTTTTTTTTTCCAAATTATGAACATATAGTTTTACAGTTTAAGAGAAATTCGCATAAACTGTTAACTAAAAAATGTTAAATAGGAGTATTAAAATAAATACACATGAAAAATGACAAAAATATAATTTGAAAAAAAAGGTAAAAAAATCACAAAAGAGTAAAATAAAATTTTGAGCAAAAAACTATTGAATTTCACAATTGTAAAATTTACATCACAGTCTGAGAGCTTGAACATTTTTTTCTTTGTCCGCATTTTCGATTTGTTTATCACTTCTATAATCTTTTTCCAACCCAAAAGAATTGGCTTGTCAACATAAAATCTTTAGCTGTCATCCTAAACTTGAGCAAATTGTTCCCCAACCTTCAAAACCAATTGATAAACATGACAAAATCAGGATAGAGTATAAGTAATTAAGCAAAAAAATAATCTACAAGAAGTAATTAAATATATAATTATCCACTTGTTTAATAGAAGAGAAAGGAGGGAACATCTAGTCCAAGAACATGGTGCAATAACATTGTAAGTAAACAAAAGGATTCCCTCTTGTAATAAGGAACTCCTCTGTTCTGTTTGAAATTAATAAGTATAGATGAAAGCAAAAGTTATCTTTATACATGATTCACAAAGAAATTCATATTAACTTGTTTGCACTTTAAATGATACATCTTGGACAAAAATTAACATTGGAAATTAGCAGATCATTTTGAAGTAAAAACAAAAGCACATTTTAGACAAGGCTTCTTCTTTTCTTTTGTTGGGGAGTGAATTGAAAGACAACAAGCTAGTTACAACTTACAACAAATAAATCAAATGTAAAATTAATGTCCAATGCTTTTATAAGGTAGCCTATAATTGCAGATAATTTCCCATACCTATTGATACAAGCATCACACAGTAATATGCAACCTCTGTCACAACTTCCCCTTACCCTGCCTCCTTTGTCTTGTACGTTCAAATGATGTTCTGCATGATATCAATGATGTAGAGAAAACATAAATATACAGAAATCATAGCAACATAAATTGAAGCCTCAATTAGATGATGTATGTGATGCAAAATGGTAAGTAATTGGAATTATGTAATGAATTTTTTCACCTAATGAATTGATATGTAACAGAAGTTATTTACATTACCTGCAAGTTTGTGGTACACTCCAGGAAGGATGTGATTTATTTCTCTGATCTTCAGACAATGCCATATACTTCCTCCAATCCTCAAGCAAAATTCTTAGATCATTAACTTTGTTTTCTAAACCCACACAGCAATTGGCATGCATAGTTGAGACCTTCTTAAAATCCTTGCTAGACTGACAAAACCCTCCAAAATAGCGAGTGTTGAGAAATCTAATCTTCAACTTCTTCTGAGAAATGAGAGGGTCTGTTTTGATCTTGTTGAGAACATCTTGATCATGCAATCCTGGGTAGTCTTCCCTAGAGTTAAACCAGAACTTGTAGAACCAAATAGTTCTTCGATTAGATTTTACATAGTTAAACCCTCCATTTGGCTGGTTCTGTATGTCATTAGGGTTGCCATTGAAATAATCACAAGCAATTTGGAAATCTGTATCCTTGTAAAAGCTTTTAAATGGATCTCTAAGCCACATTATATCAGTATCCTGCAAAAGGAGAAAACACAACATTAAGTATGTTTATTAACTTTGAATGTAAGTGCATGTTTGGAAATCTTTCTACAATTAATTCACACTCAAAATCAATTTTGGGGACTGAGTGACTTCTGAGTATCAGAATTGATTCTAAGAAAAGAGAAAGTTAGATACCGTGAACACAAAGCTGTACCCCATTTGAAGGACAGAACCAAGAAATTCAATTCTTCTCCACATCATGTGTAGGTAGTCTGGGGTCATGAAAAATGCCTCACTGGTGAAATTGTCACCTTTAGTTTCAAGCTGATAACAATGTTTGTGCAAAGAGATGCAACGAGCATATGCCTTTTGGTCCCATGTTACTACCACCAAGTGATCTAAAAGCTTCTCTGTTTTGTTCCCACCAATGCGAAAACTCTCAAGAAAGAGATCAAATATGGAACCTGGCTCAGCCCAGGCATCATTCAAAGTTGTGATTATCACTGTCTTATGCTTCATGGATGCGTTTCTTAGTACACTCTCTAGCTTTGGATCATAGTTCTGATAAGTAAATATGAGTCAACATTAAGCATTTGTAAACAAAGTTCATATTTCAACGAGGAAATTCATCAAACACATAGGGAGATAGATAATATGGCATGGAAAAAACGAAAGTTACATTAGGCATGGCAGCTAGTTTCTCCTAAATGGTTGTGAAATGAAAAAACAGTACTTCTCTAGAATGTAAAGACACCAAGTGTGCATGGAATCAAATAATTTGGGAGTGATCTGATCCAAAGTGGCTATGAAAACATCCAAAAGAGGAAGAAAAATAAAAGTTAGCGAAAAGTACTTCCAACTGCTAATGGGGAGGACATAGACAAACATCTACACATCCAATTTGCAAGATGGTCCCCCCATCAATTTGCTCATACATTATTGGCTCCTAAGGCTGTTTTGGGTAAAAATTTGTTCTTGAATTTCAAAGAAATTTAGTATATTCACACCCCCTTTCTCTTCAATTTCAATTTAACATTTTTTTTTGTTCCTATCTCTCATTTTTCATCACATCATCTATCATATCTCACATTTATCTCACTTTTCTTTCTTTTTAACACTAAATGTGGGTGTACAATTTGCTTCAACATAACATTAATCAATTTTAAATGGACAAATCTCTCACATTGGTCTTAATCTTAGGGTGGTAGCTGACAGTGTGAAACTGTCACACTTCCATTATTGGGGATGACATACATAGAAGAATAAAATTTCTAAAAGGAAATCAAATTCCTTTATTCCTTTCCCACTTACATTAACCATCAAATATTGAGTTGTGGACACTATGACATGTTGGTCCTGTTGTCTAAAAATGCAAGTAAGGTAATGCACTTAAAGCAAGTTTCCAATAGATATATAGCAAATTGGCAGTGAAGTGGCAATAATCAACACTACCTGCTTAAAGTTATTATTTCTATCAAATATACTAATTGGTAATAAACTCCAAGCAAACAAAAATCATGATGAAAGACAACCAATGAACCATAGATTCTTCATTTGAAATTAAAGCAAACAGAGTCAATGCAAAGTCCAAATGGACAACCACGTGAACAGCTGGTCAAGACAGATTGCTACTACATTGGCACATGGTTCACAAATATTATTCAAAACAACGTGTACCACAGAATATGACATTAGAAAAATGCATCCAAAATTATTTTGTTCACGTGATTTTTCAAACCACTATTATATATTTGGTGAAAAAAGTGGGACTCAAATATAAATATGGCAGTGTACATCTATGAAAAGAAATGATAAGAAAAAAAATAATTTACTCAAAATAAAAAATACGACAATTTTAATAATTGAAGCCAGTCCGTAGTTTTATAGTGACGAATCAAATGGGCATATGGCCCATATGAAATAATATTACGTTGGTAGAGTTGATGTTATATGCCTTTGAAACGTAGACCAATGCATAGAAAGGAAAACAAGGGGAGAGCAGTTAGGAAAATAATATGGAGTGTTCAAAAGTACAAATGAAACCATTCACAGGAATTAATAAAAAAAAGAAAGAAAGAAAAGTATGAGAGAGTTCATTTGAAATGGGCCCGTAATGTTAAATCTCAAACAAGAAAGGTTCAAATTTTAATTTATGCAACTATAGTCAAAAGTAATAATTAAATCTGGTATTAAAAAGTACTGTATATAATATTATTAATGCATTTCATGCTGTATTTTAAATAAATAAAAAACGAGTTCCTTATCCAATGTGGGTACACCGAGAGAGGAACTAAATTAAAATAATCAATTCTAAAATGGGGACCCTCATATAGAAAAATCACCCGCGTTGGGTGCAAACTTAAAAAATTTGTAGACTCAACATATGCTTGCGTAGTGCTTGTTTATTTTAAGGCTAAGAAGGGTACTTTTTTTTTATTACAAGAGGAAAAACTAAAAAGGGTAGTTTGACAAAACATGTTTCACTAAAATAATTTCTTACATTAGAAGTTATTTGTTAGAAAATACTTCATATTAAAATTACATTTACAATGAGTAAAAAGGTTTTGTGAAAGTGAAATTATTTATTTTTTCTGTAGAGAAAAAGTCATTTTAAGGGTAGAATAAGAACATTTGCAATTCAGAATTAATAATTCTATCTTAAAATGCAAAAAACACAATCATGCTGTCAAAGATATGTTCTTCCATTCTAACTTAATTATACCAAATTAAAAGTCATAATCAATTTTGAAATATATAAACATAGCCACGATGCATGTTGATGACACCCACATGGCCACATATCACCTGACAAATTAATATAATTGATGAAGCATTACTCGGTGATAGTTAAACTACTTAGAAGTATTCATGTTTTATACATTGATTAGCTGTGCAATATTTATTAATAGTTACGCATATATATATATATATATATATATATATATATATATTAGAGTTAGAGATTATTCTTTTATTAAACTAGTTTCGAAAGTCTTTGTTTTTGTTAGTCTTCTTAACCAATTAGTTCAGAGTTCGATTTCTAAACAGTGCATATGAATAAACATTTATTGGAAGAAACATACACTCTTAACATGATTTCTAAGGCTCAAGAGATTAATCCCAGCTGTTAACGGTAGAGATACCTCAAAAAACCAAAAACTCTTGGTTTTTGTTAGGAAGTTTTAAATATGAACAATGAAGAGATCAATTTTTATCTAATTAGTAGTAATTCACTCTCTCGAAACAGACATTTTTAACAAACTTAATAATATTAGTATGTTTGACAACCGTAAGAAAATGATACTAGTATCTTTGATTAGTAAAAAATTATCAACCAATCAAATTTTTAACTTTAATCAATTCAACTGAATACATCTTTACATAGTGCATTATACCTTTTTCAGATAAGATTTGTGCTTGAAATAAATTTCCCATATTGGCATATTCCATTTTTCACAATACTTGAAGGGCTATTTGAAAGAGAAGTGTCATTTAACAATTCCTAATAGTGCCAAATTTACAATTTGTAAAATCCGGAAATTTTACCCAAAGAGTCAACTGAATGAGATGCATGTCCAATCAGCAATTGTGTAATCTTTTTGTCATCAAGCATTGGAAATAGTCCCCACCCTCCACTATCCATTTATTTCCTCCCCCATTTTTCTCATAGTAATAAATTCATAAACATCACTATCTGTCTATCTCCCAAAAATCCCTGAAATTGCTAGGCATTTTCATCAAGAAGTAATGTTTCACTTGAATAATGGATAAACTTCTATATGAGCAAGATCATGCTTCAACTCATGAATCTCTATAGCAGAAATAAAAGGTTGCTATTTTGCTTGATCAAACATGAAACGAAAACGGCAAAATGCATACCAACCTAACCCATAAACATTGGTGAAGGGCAAAAGTATTTGCAGCTTCTATGATACGAATCGAACTTGTAACCTAAAAGTTAAATAGTTATTTTTTATCACTGTAACCTGCACTTGTTGGGTCTAAATAGTCGAAGTTTGACATGCAAAATCCAAATTGACCCAATAAAGGAAAAGTTTGGTTCAAAACCAATCAAAAGCAAAAGTTGAACTAAGAATAGCATCAAAACTCAAAAATTAAAAAGATTCAAGCATCAAAATCCAAAAAACCCAGAATTCTAAAACTCCTCCAAATTATTATTCCCTGTTCTCACCCAATTCCAATTGCAAAAGACACAAAAACAGAGAGAGAAAGAGAGTCACTCACCTTTGATGAGTAGTAGTGTGAGATGGCAGGGAATCCCAGAGGAGAAGCAGAGTTGTACAGAAACATCCACAACACACCAAAACCAACAACAAACATCACGACTTGCATGACCCTCCTCACCAAAAGGTGGCTGCCGGAGGCTCCACCAGAATTCCATGCCTTGCCACCATCAGCCACGACGACAACGGCGTATTCACCAGCAGCAGCGGCGGCGATTTCCTTCATTTTTCACCACCTGAATCAGCAATTTCAAAAACCTCTCTGGCTTGTTGTGAATCAGACCCACTTGTATATAAGCTATTTCTTACTGCATAAGCTTCCTTGATTTCATCACCACCAGCATCAGCACACAGCGTTTGGATTTATGTGTCGAAATCGAATGCTTACAAAAAAGGCAGAGGAGTTTCCAAAGCTGTTTGTTTTGCTACACTCTTGGAGATTTGTGATGATGATGATCAAGGGTGTGATGTGAGAAGAAACAAATTCAAAGACGGGTTTGGAATTGAAAATGAAATGAAACGGTTTCGAATGCATTAACTTTGCATTTCCATTATTTGTGTGAGACAAAACAGAGAAGAAAGAGTGAGAACAAGTTGCAATAGAAAACTAATAATAGTAGTAAGCAAGTTGCAATAGAAAACTGGTAGTAGTAATTAATTTGATGATTTGTGATTTCTAATTTCGCTCAGGAAGAAAATATATAGGATTGGAGTCAGAGCATTTCTATAAACTATACTCACATATATATATATATATATACCCCATATTTTTTACATAAAAAAATAAATTTCATCAATCGGGAATTGATTCCTGGACTTCTCTCAACCAACGCAAAATTCTAACTCTTATCACTTCAGGTACTATTCAGGGACACACACCCAATTTTTTGAAACTGGATTATTTTTATAATAAATGAGGTTGTTTTTATTTTATGATTTTAATCCGGTGCGATAGAAAATGATTTGTTAGAAAAAACTAACAAATTTTATGTAATTTTGGAGAATTAATGTCATAACTGAAGTTGATGTACATACATTAAGGGAAAAAAGACAAGTCAAATCTCAAAACAAGAGCTACAAAACTAATGAAGAGACAAATTGGAAAAGCTAAGGAAAAGAAAAGTATGAACAAAATTGCATGTTTAAATAATTCAAAAAAGTCAAGAAAAGAGAAATGGTAAATAAAAAAATAATAAGTGGGCGGATTTAAAAATGTCACGCAAAAGAAAATATGATTTGAGTGGATTAAATTTCTATTTTAAGTTGGATGAATTTTTTTCTCTGCTAATCAATTATCACACGAATAATGTTATGTTGACAATTCATTTCTATCTCCACCTTAGGTAAAGAAGAAGAGAAAAAAGAAAAATTAGTATTATAATTTGTTATGTGACACAATTTGCAGAAAAATAATAAAAAAATGTATAAAAATAAGATGGAAGGGACCGAACAATTTCTCGTCAAAATTAGTTTTGGTGTGGTAGATCTTCACTCGTCCCTTATTAGCTATTCATCACTCTGTCTGATCATTCACAACACTGAAATTTGTTAATATTATTGTTGACGGTAGATAAGTTAAAATAACTCTAGAATCAATTGTAAAAAAAATTCAAAACTACTAGTAGCATGAATTTTTTTTTGAAAATTGTTCATGAATTTGAGTTAGGAAAGAGAATGGAAGGAGTTGTGGTACGTAATGGAGAAGATCCGGATATGGTTAATGGGTCCATTCAAGGCAGCTTGTCAAGAAGAATATTCTGCATTAATGTGTTCTTTATATCAACATAGTACTATTATGATCGCATGAGATACACATAAAGTTAAACTACTATGAGGGACAGCTCATTGGTCCAGGACCTTTATTTTTTAATTAGTAGTTCTCTATTTTCAGTATTTGGTTAAATCTTTTTTGTTGCAACCGGAACGAGTCATATTTAGTGTAGTCTTCTTCTAGATAGAAACGTATGTTGGATGTGAAATTTTAATATATATTCATTATATTGCATTGTTTATCCAAACTTACTACTCGATCGGGATTGACATCAATTACTCTGTCTCATTCCTTGACCCTTAAAAACCCCTTGATTTTTATGTACTAACTCTTGCTGTTGTAATTTTGATCTTGTGAAGGCCAAATGCCTTTTTAAGAGTACTGCGATTTCTATGGATTGAGTTTTTGATAACTTGAGCATTGAAATCGACTATATTTTTAATAACGGCAACTGAAAGTGCCCTAGCCCACAATTTTAGTGGATTGTAAGGGTTAATTAGGGCTTGGTGGGTTGAAAAAATTAAGGTCATAATGAGGGATTTGGCGGGCTTGACAATTTTAACCACTGTGACCGACATAAGTGGAGATAAAAGAAATCAATATTATTTCTAGACAATTGTATGATTATTTTTATAAGATATTACTCTTCCGAGAATCTGGACTTGTCATTCTCCTTGGAGCGGCGATGCTTGGCTGAGGTTCGCCTGAGAGTGCGGTGGTTTTAACCTTCAACGTAGGGGAAGTACCCGCAAAAGAGACTCTGACACTCAAGTCAGTGTGTGAGCAATGAGAAAATCTACGAGTCCTAGAAGAACTCAAGTAATTAACGTGTATTTATAAGGCCAGTATCTGTGTTCAGTGCCTCTGTAGGTGTAAGGGAAGTCCTTAAGTGGAGCTTCTGGCGCACAGTTTGCTAGGTGTTGTCTGACTTTAAGCGTTCATCTTGCCCCTTTGTAAGGTCACTCGGACACTTTCCAAGTTAGACCGGGGTGATCTGTTCCAAAACCAGATCAAGCCACCCTTATGGTGTCTACTTAAAAGCAAACCATAACAAATATACAAAATTGACCTAAACGTAAATAAAAATGTAAATCTATTTGATGTTAAACGTTTAGATTATCTAACTTATTAAAATAATTTATAATTTGTGAATATCTATGTTGGTAATTGTTCCATATTTATCTATTAAAGAAATTTAATTTTTTAATTAAGAACTAAAGAAACAATGGAAGTCTTGGTCTGAAGTGTTCTAGAAGAAGAAAAAGAAAAAGAAGGAGGAGGAGAGAGGAGGCGACGATGATGATGAAGGAGCTTCATCGATCTTCCATAGAGGATGGTGACAATAGAACCTGAAGAACCTCTTTATTTGTGTGTCGGTCTTTTATTTGGGTGGGTAGAGTTCTTTACTTCTTTGTGTTGATTGATTATATGGATGATTCCTAAGGTTAATTAGAGGTTTGGATTGATTTAAAATTGATAGAGATGATCTTTTGTTAGAAATCTGGTTGTGATAATCCTGGATAAAGTCAAGAATCGTGAGCGTTCACTTTCCGAACAAATTATTTCGACCCTATAATTACCTGGGTTCACGAAATTTTTGTTGGGATAATACTTGACAATCAATCTGTTTCTTGGCACAAGAGAACAGATAAAGAAAGTAGAGATATTCTGTTTCTGGTTTTTCTGTGTAGAATTCCTTAGGCTGCAAGTAACCTTATATAGAGGTTGTGTTTTCACGAATGATCACAACAGTTCGGCCAGGGGCTCCGCCCCTTGGACCCCGGTTCATATTCGCGGTCAATTATGCGTTGGCTCACCGAGCATGCACTCCGCACTAACCTGACTCGATTCCGAGCCTAACGCGTAATTGCATCAGTCTATAGTAGATCACATTACTACTAAAATACATTGATGATTCTAAAATCACCAACAAATCCCCCCCCCCCCATTTTAGTGTAATCCTTGATCTACTCAATTTGTATAAGAAAATATATACAAATTTATAACACACAGATATAACGATCAAACAAATGCATAGATGAAAATATCTTGCGATTGAATTTCCACTTTAGTACAAATACACATTCTAAATACTCGAGAATCGGGGTGTCTTTAAAGATTGAACCCGTCAACCCATTTGAATATCTAAAGATATTGTACACATATGTTTCTACAACACTCTACTATTCATACTTGACACTTTACAAGCCATGTGTCCTTATCCATTAATAAGCATATAGGAAGCCAAGTCCAAGCTTCTTGAAGCGGCAAAACTTCATGCTTACATAGGTGATCCTTTTAATCTTGCACCTGCATTTACAATTTTCCAAAAGAACCATTAAGAAGATATACTTCAACCTAGCCATCACTTGCAGGTCTGAGCACATACCTTGGGAAGATAAACACAAGTGCTCCAATCTCTAACTATGATCTCTCCACATTGAATTCAGCTTCTAACGTTGTATTAGAAGGGAATTGGGTATAACATAGCTAGTAGATTTAAATGGACTTTAATCCCATTCCAATTACCGACTTCTTCACTAAGTCTCTAGCTAACCCCTTCGTCAAGTGGTCAGCTAAGTTTTGTTGCGACCGAACAAACTCAATGGATATCACCCCATTCAAGATTAATTCCCTAATCATACTATGTCTAACACCCAAGTGTCTAGACTTTCCATTGTACATTTGACTATAAGCCTTGGCCAATGTGGCAGCACTATCACAACGGATAGAAATTGGTGATATCGGTTTAGGCCATAATGGAATCTCATATACCAAGTTTCTTAGCCATTCCGCTTCTTTACCAGCAGCAGCTAATGCTACAAACTCTGATTCCATTGTAGAACTAGTTATACATGTTTGCTTCTTGGAAGCCCACGAGATGACACCTCCCCCAAGCAAGAACATCCAACCACTTGTAGAGGATGAGTCTTCAACATTATTTATCCAACTAGCATCCGAATAACCCTCTAATACCGAAGGAAATCCCACATATGACAATCCATAATTCATAGTACCCTTCAAGTACTTGAATACCCTAGTTATCGCATGCCAATGATGTCTACTAGGATTACTAGTAAATATGCTCAACTTTCCAACCGCAAAAGCAATATCCGGTCTAGTACTAATCATAGCATACATCAAAGAGCCTATAGCTCTTGAATATTCGAGCTGATCTACAGATTTACCTGTATTTGGCATAAGTTTTTCACTCGGATCCATGGGAGTACTAACCGGAGAACAACTTTCATGATTAAACTTCTTGAGTATTTTCTCAATGTAATGAGATTGCGTAATTACAATCCCCTTATTCTTCCGTTTAATCTTAATACCAAGAATAACGTCCGCTTCTCCCATATCCTTCATGGAGAACTTTGATGACAAGAAATTCTTTGTTTTATCAACTTGATTTTGGTCCGTGCCAAAGATCAACATGTCATCCACATATAGACAAATAATAACTCCTTTACCGGATGTATCAAATTTGCTATATACACATTTGTCAGCTTGGTTTAGAATAAAACCACTAGACAAAACAACCTCATCAAATTTTTGATGCCATTGCTTCGGAGCTTGTTTCAGCCCATACAACGACTTAACTAGCTTACACACCTTATGCTCATTACCAGGAATTACAAATCCTTCAGGTTGCTTCATATACACTTCTTCTTCCAAATCACCATTCAGGAATGCTGTTATGACATCCATTTGATGGATCACTAGATTGTGAATAGCCGCTAAAGCAATCAACAATCTAATAGTAGTGATACGAGCAACTGGAGCATAGGTATCGAAGTAATCAATCCCTTCCTTCTGTCTAAAGCCTTGGATTACCAATCTAGCTTTAAACTTGTCAATTGTACCATCGACTTTCATCTTCTTTTTGAAGATCCATTTGCAACCCAATGGTTTACAACCTGGTGGTAAATCAGATAATACCCAAGTATTATTTTCCATGATAGAACTCATCTCTTCATCAATTGCTTCTTTCCAAAAAGCAGAATCTCGAGATTTCACAGCTTCATCATACGTTCTTAGATCCTCCTCTATACTATAGCAATAATAGTATTGATTATCAATCTGATCCTTTGATCCCTCAACTAAATATAATTGAAAATCAGAACCATAAGATTTAGGTTTTCTAGCTCTTTTGCTTTTCCGAGGTTCGAGTGTCTTACTTGGTACATCAGTTGAATGATCATCCTTTATAGGTTCATCCGACTTAGATATAAGGTCCTTTGGTCTAGGTATAGAAGAGAAACAATTCTCATCAAATATGGCATCTCTTGATTCTATAATTGTGTTAATAGAAACCGAGTCATTAGGTTCTATAACATAGAACCTATAGGCTTTGGAATGTTCAGCATATCCAACGAAGATGCAAGCTACACCCAAAGTTTTCCTTTTAGGATCCGGGAGTCTAACCACGGCCCTACAACCCCAAACACGTAGAAATGTTAAGTTGGGTCGTTTCTTATACCAAAGTTCATATGGGGTAGTCTTGTTCCTTTTATTAGGAACCCTATTTAACAAATAGCAAGCCGTTAACATGACGTTCACCATTTCTTTAAGAACTCTATTCTTCCTTTCAGCCACACCATTTTGTTGAGGTGTATAAGGTGCCGTATGAATGATTCCTACGGATTGGAAGAATTCAGGATCATAATATTCACCACCTCTATCCGTACGTAATGTTATAATCATCACATTCTGTTGCAATTCAACTTCAGTTTTATATACTCTAAATTTATCTAAGGCTTCATCTTTAGAATGCAACAAATAAACATAACAGAATCTAGATGCATCATCTATGAAAGTGACAAGATACTTTTTATGTCCTAATGATGGAGTAGCATGCAAATCACATAAATCACTATGTATCAATTCAAGTATGACAGATTTCCTTGTTATGCTTTTAAAAGGTTGCCTAGTGATCTTTGTTAACATGCAAGTTTTACACTTTTCTACATTTCCATCAAAAACAGGAATTAAATCATCTTTAGACATTTCAAGCATTCTTTTATAATGTACATGTCCTAGACGAGCATGCCATAAAGAAGATTTAATAACATTCGAATTGGACATAAATACAGAACCAGAATCATTAGGAACTCCATTCAAATTCATCATGAACATACCATTATTATAATATCCAAATCCTACAAACACACCAGACTTCGATAAAACATATTTATCGGATTCATACACTTGCTTGTATCCAAGCTTATTCAATACAGGACCAGAAACTAAGTTCTTACGTAGTTTAGGAACATACAAAACATTAAACAAAGTAATAGTTTTTCCAGAACTGAATTCTAACACCACGCTTCCTTTGCCTTCAACAGGATCAAAGTGATGATCTCCCATGTAGATGACAGATCCATCTTCCACTGGAACAAAAGTCTTGAACCAGAAACGATCCTTGCAAACATGTGTTGTGACGCCAGAATCAATCCACCACGCAATAGCATCATCCTGCACATAAAATGCTTCAGAAATTAATGAAACTGAATGTTTAATCAAAATATTCAAGTTATGAATTGATTTCTGACCTTGTTCTTGGGATTGGTCCTTAGACCCCTTTCCCGAACCACTTGCATTCGCGTTATCATGCTTCTTTCCAGAACGGCAATCCCTCTTGAAGTGGCATGTCTTACCACACTTCCAGCATTCTAGTTTCGGTTTCTTGTTAGAACCGAAACTTCCTTTGTTGTTCTTGAAAGCACGCTTCTTTCCTTTGTTTTTGTTATTATTGTTCTTACTACCTTCCTCGATCATATTAACCGAGGGACCAACAACTTCTTTTCCTTTTCCCTTGTCACTCTCCTGCGCTCTTAGAGATTCTTCTATGCGCAAGTGACTTCCAAGTTGGACCAAAGACAGGTCGTCTTTTCCATGCTTCAAATTGTGTTTGAAATCCTTCCATGAAGGGGGCAACTTGTCTATGATACTTGAGACAGATATTGTTTCATCCATCTTCAATCCGTGCAGTGTGAATTGTCCAAGAATTCGTAGAAGTTCATTGTATTGTTCCATGACAGACCTTGATTCAACCATTTTGTAATTGTTGAAATCAGTCACCAAGAACTTCTTACTGGATGAGTCCTCTGCCATGTACTTGGCTTCAAGACAATCCCACAATTCCTTTGCAGATTCCACATTTTGATAAATATCGAATAAAGGATCAGACATACCGTTAAGAATGTGTCCTCTGCATATGTAGTCGTCATTCTCCCACTTTGATCTGCTTCTTATATTTTCAACAGTTTCTTCCTCCAGAAGTTCAGGAATCGGTGTAGACAGGACGTATACCACCTTCAATGTTGTCAACAAGAAGTGCATCTTCCTCTGCCAACGCCTGAAGTCTTGTCCTTGAAACTTGTCCAATTTCCCGAACTTAGTAGTCATCTCCTTGACAGCGCCTTCTCCAGCCATGATTATTAGTAAATAATTTGTTCGTTTGTTAGAAATCTGGTTGTGATAATCCTGGATAAAGTCAAGAATCGTGAGCGTCCACTTTCCGAACAAATTATTTCGACCCTATAATTGCCTGGGTTCACGAAATCTTTGTTGGGATAATACTTGACAATCAATTTGTTTCTTGGCACAAGAGAACAGATAAAGAAAGTAGAGATATTCTGTTTCTGGTTTTTCTGTGTAGAATTCCTTAGGCTGCAAGTAACCTTATATAGAGGTTGTGTTTTCACGAATGATCACAACAGTTCGAAAATAAGTCACAACTTTTCAAACAATTTCAAACTAGGGTCACAATAATTGACCCCAGCCAGGGGCTCCGCCCCTTGGACCCCGGTTCATATTCGCGGTCAATTATGCGTTGGCTCACCGAGCGTGCACATTACACTAACCTGACTCGATTCCGAGCCTAACGCGTAATTGCATCAGCCTATAGTAGATCACATTACTACTAAAATACATTGATGATTCTAAAATCACCAACATCTTTTGGTTGATAAAACATGTTCAAAAAATTGCACAATGCATTCTGGTATGATTTTCCGTTACTAACGTGTGTTTTATGATGCTAAACTAGTTTTTTTTTTGTTACTTAAGAGGACCTGCACAGAGCAATTTCTAGTTTTAGTTTTTCAACTTCAAAATTACATAAATCTCTCATCTCTTACCCGCTTTAGGCTTATTACCACTTTAGGGAAGGCCTTCCGAAAAGACCTTTCTCTCTACCCAGCATTGACTCATTGGTCGACAACTCCTCGAGGTTTATCCTTTTTGGAAGCTCGAACCCTACTTTGGGTGCAAATAAATTTTTGGTTCCCGACTGATAATGAGAAAACCTCGTTCATCACCAACACAGGTACTCACTGCTACAAGGTGATGTCTTTTGGATTGAAGAATGTCATGGCTACTTACCAATTGGTGATGTCAAAAGCTTTCGAGAACTAGGTGGGAAAGATCTTGGAAGTCTAGATCGACAATATGATTGTAAAAACACCAAACTCCATTGACCACTTTGGTGACCTCTAAGAGATCTTTCGTGAACTAAGGAACCATAGCTTGCACCTTAACCCCTTCAAATGCATGTTTGGTGTACAAGTTGGAAAAATCTTGGGATTCATGCTAACCCTTCATGACATTGAGGAAAACCAAAACAAATGCATAGTCATCATCGAAATGCAGAGCCCTAGAAGCGTCAAAAAGGTTAAACGACTAACGGCAAGTATTACAGCCTTAACAATGTTTATGACCAAATTTGTGCATTGAGCATTCCCTCTTTACCAACATCTTCGAAAGGGTAGTGATTTTGACACCCTAAGGATTATGAAGCCTCCTTCCAAGAACTCAAGGTCGTGAGAAAGCCTGATGTACTAGAGCTCATCTTCCTATACTTAGTTGTGGGCAAAGAAGCAGTAAGCTTGACCCAAATTAGAGAAATTGAAGATGACCAACGCCTGGTATATTTCATGAGAAACATCTCACAAGGCCCTAGATATCAAAAGCTAGAAATATCCACCCTTACCTTCATAATCAAGATGACACTACTTCTAATCTCATCTGACCGGCGTAAGGAAAGATCTCTGACTTCGAGCAGATCCTCACCAGACCTGGTGATAAAGGTTTTTTCCTAGATTGTACTGCTTTTGACGTAAACCTTTTAGATTCAATTGTAGCAAAATAAAGCAGTTACGAGTTCATCATTCTTAGTGATTGTTTGAACATCAGTTCCACGAGTTAAATATTGATTCGAGCGGATAAAATGATGTTTGAGAAACTGTATTTATTATTTTAAAACAAAAAGAAAATAGTAAAAGAATGTTTACAAGGATAACAAAGTAGAAAGTGTATCCATAAATGCATTCACTTAATCCTCTAATTGTTTTCAACTAAAAAACATATGTAAAGGTTCACTTCATTTCTGATGTGGAGAGTTGTCCACCTAACTATCTCTAGCTATATGAATCCATTAGTTGGAACTCCTAAACTTAATCTCCTAAAATATAGAAAACCCAACAGGAACACTACAACTAAAATTTTCTCTAATAGACATTCCTAATGATCAATCAATTCTAAGACAAGGTATCCCATGCTTGTGAATCCATGTTGTCCCCTCAGAAACTCCAATTAGAACTCAAAACCCCACCTGTCACGTGGAAATCAACTATTGTTCCTACCCAAGATATTCTCACCCTCAGATAACTAATTCATTGAGTTGTTTCTCTCTCGAACCGGTCCCGATATTATCTCTCGATCTCATGCTTGTCCATAGAAATCTAACATAAATCAGCGATACTTGAAGTGTAGAAAGAAAAACTTAAAACACATATTATTGTGACCTAAGACATAGTCGTTTTACTTTTACTGAACTAAGCATACACCAACTCATATCAAAATCTCGAACTATTTATAAATTAGTAAAGCTTTTTTGATTTTGAATTGATTGGTTAGAAGCGTGAAGCAGCGAAAGAAACACCATGCATGAAAGATTTGCATTTGCATCAATAAATAAATTTACAATAATCAATGAATCAAGTTAAAACAATCTAAATACGAAAATAAAGTAGAATATATACAAGGGAAAATGAGAGAAGAGATGAAACCCGGAATAACGGAGATGAACCCACAACCTTAAAAACTTTCTCAAGTTTTCCATGGCCTCCAAGAGGTTGTCACCGTGATGTGGAGCTTCACTCCATCAATTCCTAGCCCAAGGATCCCTCCTCCAAGAAGCTTAGCTCAGCTTCCTTCGTGTGATTTAAGAGAGAAAATTGGAGAAGAGTGGGAAGGATTTTGAAAAAAAAAATGAAGTTTCTAGCCATATATAGATGTTATGACTGCCTTAGGTTCGCTTGAGCAAACTTTGTTCACGTTTAAAAGTTCTGGAACCGCCTTAGTTTGCTCAACCCATATCATGATTTCTCAAGCTAACCACATTGCAAAATTGTTTGTCCTATCTAGAAAACGACCGCTCAAGCCTTCTCTCAAGTGAAATCTGCTACAATGAACATATTTAGTTTTAGAAAATGTTCGCTCAAACGAAATCTACAACATTGAAAAATATTGGTTTTGGATTTTGTTTTCCTAGAGCTTCGCTTAAGTGAACTGTAAGACCCAAAATTTTAGAATTAAATAAATAAATAATTTCCAGCTCACGCATAGGATTCTGTGTAAGCGTGAGAGGAACTTGACTTTCGTTTAATGTTTGGATTTATATCATGAAGAAGAAAGTTCAGGAAATGACTAAGAATAGTACTATAGTCGATATAGTTATAGCACGAGTAGTATTCACTTCCGCCTTAGGGTGAAAACGTTAGTAAACGACTAATTTACACTTAAAGACACGATGGAAACTAATTCCAAAAATCTTCAGAGAAATGTTAGAACTTCTCTTAATCCTTCAATGACAGGCGTTTCGATACGAAACCCTGGAATGTACGAACGTCCGATTCTAATCCTCGGAGGTTTGCCGAAACTAAATCACTGATAGTTCAAGAAACCTAAAATCAACCGACGATGAAGACTTTTTCTATTCGGAGCTTCAAATGAAGATTCCACACGCATGCACCTATTTCTCTTGATGTTTCCAACCTTTCTTCAGAAGGAAGTTTTCTCATCCGACATCAACTGCAAAAAGTAGTTTTTCGGGTAAAATCGATTTACACCGACTTTGGATCGTTTGATTTAATTCGAAGAAACCCCTTTTGAGTTTTGGAATTCTGTCGCCAGAACCTATCTTAGAATTCACAGAGGAATGCGCAGGAAAAATCGGAATCGCGAAATTTTCATTTTTCCGCATTTTACAAAACCTATAATAGCTTGAAAAATGAAAAAAAAACAAAAAAAAACATCACAAACACACACACACACACGGCCGTGGGTTTCCAAGGAGGAAGGAGGAGAAGTGATTTTGCCGATTCTTGCCTGATTGTCCCACAGTTCGTTGCTACGCGTAGGCCTCGAGGTACTGATGCTTTTCCTTACCTCTGATCGTAAATTCTGTCGCTTTTCTCTATGTTTTTCTATGCTCAAAGTTTTGAGCTTTTTGTAAAACTGTCCAAATAACTTGATTTCTCTGTCTAAACTTATTCCCTGCGTACCCCTGAGCATGTTTAGCGGATTACATTTCGCCGAATCTCGTCGAATCGCCGCCGAACTTCAATTCTGCTCAAAATACCCATTTCTGACAAAGGTTCCGCTTTTTGAGTCAAAAACTCTCGACTGAGCTTAGCGTCAGTAGGATTAGTCGTCATAATCGTCGTTGGTATCGACCCCATCTAATTTGTTTTTTCGAAATTCTGATTTTGAGTTTCCGAGCTAAAAATATTGACCAAAATACCCCTGCGACAGTTTTCGACCCGATAATTTTTCTAAGAGTTTCCCTGGCCTAGATATCGCCTAAGAATACCTAGGAATCGATTTAGATCGAAGAAAAAGTTCGGAAACCCTATTTTTGAGAGTGGCCGAAACCTATTTGCTAGGGTACCGTGTCCAAAAATAATTTTTGGGTCTCTATGACCTGAGCTATAGCGTAGCTCTTTCAATTGTCGAAATTTTGGCTCCGGTTTCGTGTCATTCCGAGTTCTGTAGCTCGTTTTAGCGAACGAAGTCTCCGTTGTCAATTTGTGCTTAAATAGGAACTCTGAAGCTTTAAAAGCTTTCTTTACGATTTCGATTAGTGTTATTAGATAGTGTTGTTTCTAGTGAGGCTGTGTTGATGATTGTGTTTCCTTGTTCTAGGTTCACAACTTCCATGCACAACTTCTACTCACGAAGGTAAGGGTAACTCAGTTTTAGAGTGTCCTTGAGTCTTGCCTGCTTTTATCGCACTGCCTGCGTTGAGATGAAGATGTTTATATTGATTGACATTGGATTATGATTATTATGCTTGCAATGTTGTATGCTTGCTTATGTTGACTGTTTCTGAGGCTTGTGCCAAATGTTTTCTGAAGGCTTCGGTCGAGTAAACTTATTGAGACGTGTGTCTCCGTTTTCTGAGAGGCTTCGGCCGTTTACTGGTTTCTGTCATTGAACTGTGTTGGTATGCAATTGAGTTGATTTATGTTCGTTGATAATAGGAATAACATGTGGTTACTCTGAATTAATCATTGGTTTGGGCATTGTTGTTGACTGACTTGGCATATAGGCTTTGGTCCTTAAGTGACGATGAGATGGGTGTGGTCCCACGTGATTGTCCCGTCTTTCGAGGCGTTATAAAGTGGCAATGAGGTGGGTGTGGTCCCGCGGGATTGTCCCATCTTTCGAGATGTTCTAAAGTGGCGATGAGGTGGGTGTGGTCCCACGCGATTGTCTCGTCCGTAGTGGCGCTAAGTGGCGATGAGGTGGGTGTGGTCCCGCGTGATTGTCCCGTCTTGAGAGACGATATTGATCGATCCATTTTGATAGTAGCATATAGTTGCATTATAGGGAACTAACACCTGACCCTATGTTGTTGGATTTTAGTTATTGATTTATTGATATCTGACTTGATGTTATATTGTTGAGGTTATTATTATCTGAGTTAATCTATGTTCATTTGTTGATATATGAGTTTAGTTATGTTGCTGATTTTGTTGATATCTGGATTAACTTAAGTTGCTAGTTTATTTACCATGCTAGGTAATTAAATTTGAATAGCATGATTTTCTCTTTTATATGTGGTAGTTGCATGGAGTTAACCCTTTCTATTTGCTACTTGTTGTTTGGGCGCTTAACGCTATTAGGCGATGAAGATCCTTCCGCCGAAGCTTAGCTTCGGGTCGTGGGCGGTGGAGTAGAGGTGTGAGAAGCAGCTTTGCTTCTCCTTTATGGATTATGTTTGAGTCTCCCTTACCATATGAGAACTCTGTTATTAAAGCCTGAACCTTACTTATGGTGTTGTAAACTATTATTAGAGTATATCGGGAAACAGGTTATTTAAATAAAGTTATGATATGTTTCCAACCTTTTAGCCGAAGTGTTTAGTTGTTTTTCAGAAAAAAATTCCCTTGGTTTTTAGGGATTGCAGATTGGTCCTTAGACTTTATTAGGTTACTAATGTGACTCCTCAGTTGAGAAACCGGGGTGTTACATGAACTCCATTCTCCACTTTATTCTTCATGATTTTTTATACCTATAAATAGAATAAAAGATTGAACATGAAAAACCTATTATTTACACTAGTCCTATGCTAAATTTATTATTTACTAATTAAACTAATTTTAGGGATAAAATAACTACGGTTAATCATCAAATTAGTCCTTGTTTTGTATGCATATTTGAATTTAGTCTCTCGTCGAAAAAAAGTTTGATATATCCCTACGATTACTGCCAGTTTGATTTTAGTCCTTGTTGGACTATGCTAATTATTAATTACACATTTGGAAATTAATTTTTAATTAAAAATTACACGTGGATATGCCACGTCAGCTTTTCCTGTCACTCAACACTCTCACCGGAGCTCCGCCCTCCGACGATGACCAAAGTCAAACTGGCTGCAATCGTGGGGATGTATATCAAACCTTTTTCGGGCGAGAGACTAAACTCAAACAGGCGCAAAAACACATGGACTAATTTGATGATTAACCCAAATAACTAATAAGTGAAGCACTCAAGTTAGATAAGTTGCTAAGAAGATACTAAAGAATACGTTAAAATGACACTTATCACCTGGTCATGAGGATAACCGCTCGGGCGATATATCTCTTTGAAAATGATATCAACTACAAACCTTAAAAGTAAAATTTTGGCCGATTTCATCCTTCCATTGATTAGTTGTATTCATGACTCCATGTCTTAGGTCATTCATGTAGACGACTCATCCAATATGAAAGGAAGTGAAGTCGAAATCATTTTGTAAAACTTCAAAGGCCTCTTAGTTTGAAAATCTTTAATGTTCAACTTTATAACAGTAATCAATAAATCCAAATACGAGGCCTAAATTGTTGAACTCCGAATAGTTACGAGAACCAGGGAAACTTCCTTCATCATCAAATCAGATTGTAGTTGTTTCTATCAGAATTCAATGAGGACTCTCAGGCTAAGGAGCCGCTGCTTCAACGACTCCTCAACATGGTCAAGAAGCACAATGTACACAATGAAAGGGAAATAGTTCCTCCCTTCAATTCTATGCAGTTCTTGAAAGACGCCTATTTAGGCTTACCTTGCTAGTTATGATTTTTTAGATGATGAGAAATTAGCAAACAAAATCATCAATGGTTGGTACACCATGTTAATGCTCACCTCTACATAAGGGAATTTTCTGCTCTTTTTATCTTATACCCAAATCCTAAACAATGCTGATATGTCATGGTCGAGATCAATGAAGGGAGTTGCAGCCACCACCCTGGATGGTAGTCCTTTTGCCATAAAGGATCTATGAGTTGGCTACTACCGTCCTACCATGAATGCTAAAGTAGATGACTTCGTCAAGAAATGCAACACTGAAAGAATACACTGATCTCCACTAAGCACTGTCGGCCATGATATCCACCTTAATTGAGCCTTGGACATTCTGCATGTGGGGACTCGACCAACTTGGACATTTTCCTATGGGCTTAGGCCAGGTTCGCTTCCTTATTGTTGTTGTTCACTACTTCACAAAATTGATCGAAGTCGAATCTCTAGCCACCATTAACCTCAGCCAATATACAAAAGTTCTTTTGTAGGAATATCAACAATTCTTTTGGTGTCCCAAAGTCAGTTATCACTAATAAAAGAACCTAATTCATCGAAAAATGATTCAAGAGCTATTGAAGCAACTATGGATAAAAAAACACTTCACCGTGGTTAGCCACCGTTGACCAATGGACAAGCCGAAGCTGCTAACCACATGATCCTTTGAGCCCTTAAAATGAGGGTTAAAAAGAAGAAACCTGAAATTAGCCCGACCGGATAGACCATTTTTTATGGGCTTATTAGAGAACTCTGCACTCCATGAGACAATACTCTTCCAAGCTCAACTACGACTCTGAGGTCATGTTGCTTAAAAATTGGCGAGACATCTTAGAGGGACCAATTGTTTCTTGAATCGGATAATGATTGTGTTATAACCGAGAATCAAGACTTTTGATTTAGCAAACGGTGATAGATCATATCCGAGAAGTGGCCACGAAATACAGGATTTGTCTAAGGTACTATGCAAGGGTAGTTCCACGCAAATGGTAAAGCCGACATTAGAGGTCGCAACACTACCCATGGAAAGTTTGGCCCCAAATGGGAAGGCTCATATAGGGTGACACAAGTCACTGGAAAGGGAGCTTATCGGCTCTAGACTCTTAATGGGAAGATCATAAAGGTTTTGTTTCCTTGATTGTACAGTTTTTTCCTTAAACCTTTATGATTCAATTGTAGTTAAGCCGATACGGGTTTATCTTCCTCAGGGATTGTGTGAACATCAATTCCACTATCTTCACCAACATTTCGAAACACAACCCTCGGAAACAACATCAAATTTGATAAAGGTTTTTTTTTTCTTAATTGTACTGCTTTTGGCTTAAACCTTTATAGTTCAATCGTAGTTAGGAAGATACTGATTTTCCATCCTCAGGAATTGTGTGAACATCAGTTTGACTAGCCAAGCATTTATAAGCGAATAGAAAGATAGTTTGATTGAATTACTTTTTTGGTTTTTAATTAAGAAGAGCAATAAAAGAAGGTATGCCAAGGTAACAAAGAAGAAGGTGCAATGAGAAATTCATTCACCTAATCGTTAGATTGTTCTAAACTCAAACACTTTTGTAAAGGTTCATTTCACTAATGATGTCGAGAGTTATCCACCTAACTATCCATATCCCTAGCCAAGGTGAATCTATCATTTAGAATTCCTAAACGTAATCTCTTACCATCTAGAAACCTCAAAAGGAACAATACATCTCATATTATCTATCAAAGACATTCCCAATAACAAGTCTATTCTAGGACAAGGTACCCTAGGTTTGCAAGTCCTCGTTGTCACCTTAGAAACTCTTGTTAGAACTAAAAAACTCACCCTTCACATGGAAATCCACTATGACTCATGCCCAAGATATTCGCACCCTAACCGGACCCGTAATTACCTCTTGATCTCTTTTAGTCCATAGAAATGTAACACAAATCACTGATACTTGAAGCACAAAAAACAAAACTTCAACACATGAAGTTGTGACCTAAGACATAGGAGCTCTACATTGCTTGAACTAGTCATTCATCAATTCATAATTATCTTCTGATCTAATAATAAACTAGTGGTTCTCTTAGATTATCAATTGACTGGTTGGAATCATGAAGTGCAAAGAGAAACACCATACATGAATGATTTCCATTTACATCAATGAATGAGTTTACAACAAGCAATGAATCAAGCTATACAATATGAATACAAAAATAGAAAAGAAACATATACAAGAGATAGGAAATGAAGAGATGATGAAACCCAAATAAAGAAAACAGAACCATGACCATAGAAACTTTCCCAAGCTTTCCATGGCTTCCAAGATGAAACTTATATATGAATAAATCAATTAATTGTTTATTTTTCCTACAAAACTAAAGAATTTTTCAGCTCACGCGTGACTAATTACGTTACAAAGGAGCTTGAATGTTAGAGTTCCTTTCAAAGAAAATTCCCGTGCAGCCTACTTTGTGAACAACTTTCTATGCAACTAACATTTTAATCTACAACACAAATGCTTAAGAAGTTTGTGCACATCAGACCCCTTCAGCTCAAAGTTAAAAAAGGTGGACCGGGCGGGCCCCCTAGCCCCTAAAGAGGTCTCGTCCACAACAAAGAGTTGTCGTGTTTGGCATAGGCCTTGGGCATTTAGTGAGACCGCCATAAGGTGGTCAAGAATATATAAGGCAGTTGGGTCGAGGATAACAAGGAACAATTAGCTTAGGTGTTAGGGTTCTTATATAATCACCCTATAAAAGAGAACTTTGGTACCATGAGAATGAATTTTTGACATTTATCTAAAAACGACTAGGTTATTACCTCACTCTGCTTCTGCTAGGTTTGGGCATATATTTGTTATGAGTGTTCATTCCGGAACAAAAGGGAATCGCTCTAAGATGTCAACTCGACTGGGTAATTCCTTAATTGTTAGGAGGTCCTCCACCATCAACCAACGCTTGGCCGGAGTGACCCTCTAAGGATTACACCTCGAGAAAGGTTCAGATGTACTCAACTTAATCATGACTACAAGGAAGCCCTCCCTAGAAACTAGCTACTCAGTGCAATCATTCCTGACTATAACATTACCCCCACCAACCTAGGGGTTTGACCGTGGATGATTTTGGTGACAATCAAGAAAAGATCAAAGGATTTAAAACTTAGAAAAGAATCTAAGTGATGAGCAGTTCTAAGAATGACTCTAAGTACTTGATACTTAGGAAAAACTCTACGTGTTCAAACACTTACTTAGGTGTTCAAACAACAAAGCGCCTTGTCGGGACTAACTTTGGACGAGGGCAGCCTAAATAAACAAGATCTATGATAAATTAAGAAATTTCTTCTGTCGTTAAAATCTGTCACTAAATCCCATATTTCTAGTAGTGAAATCATCCCGCATGGTCATTATAGTATATGTTTGAAAAAGTAGTACTCCAGATTCTCCAACCAAGTTGGGGCTCCGCCGCCAGCATTGGCGCAAGTCGAGGGCGGCCACCACAAAAGACTCATGATTCAGCCATAAATGATCAATTAAATACATTAAAACAATGCACATTGGAGTTTGTGAAAGGGGTGCAAAACACTCAAATACATCGCAGAAAACAAAAAATCATAGGGTGCATCAAGAAACAACTATTGGGCAACCTGCAAAGTGTCCTTGGCTCTGCTCACAGTATCTATGTTTGTAGTTTTCACCTTACGTTCCTTTTTCTCTTTAAATTGTGTGGGTGTAGGCTTTTTTCCAACAGCCGACCTGGTAAAATACCCTTTAGCGGTGACCAATTTAGTCAGTTTACTCCTAATTCCGTAACGTTGAAAGGATGTCCTGCATGATGTCATTATCGTATAAAATATAAATAGACAAAAAAAATGTCATTAATGATAGCAACATAAATCGAAGCCTCAATTAAATAATGAAGTTTGTGATGGACAAATGTTAATAAATGAGAGTTTTTTAATAATCCTTATCTCAAGTGAATGTAAATTTAAACATTTTAACTTTGTTGTATACCCCTCTTCATTAGTTGAATTATATCATGATTCTATGCTATTTGGAATTTCTTTGAAATTTCATATTGAAAAGTAAAAATCAAAGGCAAGATTTGTAACTTATTTTCTTTGTACAACAATTAGCACTTACACTTGAAATTTCAAATCATGGTCAACGTAGAGATCAATGAAAAAGAAAGAAATAATTAATATATTCTAAAATATTGTACTTATTTCATATGTATAATCAACGTATACATTTAACAAAAGTCTTTAGCATTACCTGCAATTTTGTGGTACGCTCCAGGAAGGGTGGGATATATTTTTCTCATCTTCAGATAATGTCATATACTTTCTCCAATCATCCAGCAAAAGCCTAAGATCATTGATTTTGGTTTGTAAACCTACACAACAATTGGCATGCATTGTTGTGACCTTCTTAAAATCCCTGCTAGGCTCACAAAACCCTCCAAAATAGTGTGTACTGAGGAACCTAAACTTCAACTTCTTCTTTGAAACAAGAGGATCCAGTTTGATCTTATTGAGAACATCTTGAGTTTTCAAATTTGCTTCGCTAGAGTTGAACCAGAACTTGTAGAACCAAACAGTTCGTTCATTAGATTTGACATAGCTAAAACCTGAATTTGGTGAGTTCCGGATGTCAGAGGAGTTGCCATTGAACTCATCACAAGAAATTTGGAAATCGCCATCTTTGTAAAAATGTCTAAAGGGATCTCTAAGCCACATTATATCACAATCCTGCAAAAGGAGAAAACAAAACATTAATTAATTATTAGAATTTGAAAGACATAACTCTACCTCAAAATCTAACTTGGAAGAGGATTGTCATCTCATATATAAGAGATATCTCGTTGAGTATGACTCATGGGTAATGTCTAAGGGTACTATTGTAATTTGGAATGTTATTAGTTATATATAATGCTTGTAACACTGTAACTCCAGTACTTGACCTAATCAATAAGATGGAACTACAATGTGGTCGCAAACATAAGCACACTTTGCCGAATTGTGAGAACAAACCTCTTGCGTTTTCTATTATTACGAACATGTCTTTCTCTAGTTGTTCTAACATTGATCATATATGTGGTTGAGAGTTCCCAACTGTTGGATATCATTAAATATCTTAATAGAGACTACGGTCAGCCACTGCCGCCGGATTCCAACCCACGCGCCTCCCATCTCGCTGTGTTTGAAGTCCACATGCCTCATAAATATCTTATTAAATTTGTTTATTAACTTCGAATCCATATCTTATTTGTCTTTCTGATTGTGTGTTTTTCTTATCAGCAAAGAGTACAAATTCATTGAAGGAACTAGAAGGGATACTTCAATCCCTAATACAATGAAAGAGCACAAGAAAACAGAAAAAGAACTGGACAGAACAGAGTAAATAACAGAGCACAGCAAGGTCACTCAATAATTGAGTTAGACCATTGCAAATTTACAAAGCCTAAAACTCTCCATTACCCACGCCACGCAAAACAAACAGTGGAGGCCAGAATTGTGGATAGCAGATTGTGAACCAACAAGAAACCAGAATATATATGTGGTAAAGTTCAGTGCAGCAACGACACACACCAAGGCCACACTGTCTTCAAATTAAATGTGCATGGTAAAAATTTAAGAGGTAACTTGTAGCTAGAAAACAAATAATCAAAGACTGACATACCGTGAACACGAAGCTGTATCCCATTTGAAGGACGGATCCAAGAAATTCAATTTTTCTCCACACCATGTGTAGATAGGTTGGGGTCATGTAAATTGCTTCACTGGTGAAATTTCCACCGTTAGTTTCAATCTGATAACAATGTTTGTGCAAAGATAAGCAACGAACATATGCCTTTTGGTCCCATGTCACTACCACCAAGTGATTTAAAAGCTTCTCTGTTTGGTTCCCTCCAATGTGAAAACTCTCAAGAAAGAGATCAAATATGGAACCTGGTTTTGCCCATGCATCATTGATCACTGTGATTATCACTGTCTTATTCTCCATTGATGCCTCACTTAGAACATTCTCTAGCTTTGAATGATTGTTCTGGTCATGTAAAGATGAGTAAACATTAAGCTCTTGGAAAAACGAAATTCATATTTCAAAGAGAAAATTCATGAAACATATAGGGGGATACCGGGATACTATTGTATGGAAAAACTAAGGTCTGCAGTTTTTTAAAACTGTATTTAAAAATTGTTTTTAGAAATTTTTTCTAAAAACTAATTTTAAAGAAAAAAATTATTTTCCTACATTAAAAAATTTGTAATTGCTATATAGGATTTTTAGAAATGCCGCCTATTATCTTTCTAAAAATCCAGAAATTACTATACAATTTCATCAACAAATAATGTTTCAACTTAATGATGATAAACTTCTATTTTAGCATGATCATGTTTCATATCATATATGAAATGATCGTATAACCAAAGACTGTCAAGTGGTAAGAGCTAGGGGACATAAAGGTGGGGAGCGGAAGGTCCAGGGTTCGAATCCTGGAAGGGAACTTTGAAGGGATTTTCTAACTTACAAACAACTAATCACTAACATTTGCCTATAAAAAAAACATTAAGGGATTTTATTATATTTTATAATTAAAAATAATTTTTAAGCATATCTTTAAGTATTTTTTTCAACTAAAAGAAATTAATTGATGCAAAAATTGTTAAGAGTACAATCTACATAGAGATTGGCAAAGGAAAAGAAACCAACAAGTAAACTACCCAAAGAAATCTTTAAATATAGAAATATAAATAATAATTACATAATGATAGAATAGGATATTATTTATTCTCTTTGTAATTACGCCTGTAATTAGGGTTTAATATTTATTGTTAGTCAACTAGGTAAGTTGTATATATAGGGTATTTCATTATCAATAATGGTCACGGAATTGATTTCCTTCATGGTATCATTGAGCAGGTTCAGATCCCCTCTTCCAATCTGACCTAATCCTTTTATTTTATTTCCTAAATTCTCCCTCCAAACCCACCCACTGCCGCTGTCTCTCCCCTAGCACCCGCCACACCGCCGTCGCCGCAGCACTCCTCTCCTTCTCGCGCCGCCGCCGCCACAGGCCTTCCTCGCTGTCGCCGGTTCTTCCTCTCCCATCGAAGAACTCTCACCACGCTGCACAGGTCTTCTCACCTTGTGCCTGCGTGACTCTCTGCGCCTCCAGGCTCGTCGGACGTCCCGCCACCACCGCCGTCCCTCCCGCCGGCCACCGCTGTCCCTCGCGCCTTCAACCGCACGCCCTCCCGTCGCTTCCAGCCCTTGTTGTTGGCAGCAGACCCGCGTGCCCAGCCGGATCCGATCCAGGATCCAAGTTCCTTTTTTTCTTATTATTTTATTTCTTTCCGGTTCGCCAGGATCCAACTCGCCCGGACCGGACCGGTTCAGCCAACCCGTTTCTATGGCTACCTCCGACTCGACAACTGGCTCTCCAACCGGCGACACCACTACGGTTCCTACGCCCACTGCCACACCTACGGCCCCTTCGTCCCCCACTGTCAAGCCCGAGTTTCATCCGGCCCTTGCTGTTACTAACATCAAAACCAACATTCCTTTCAAACTCGAGCTCGACAAGGACCACTATGCTCTGTGGGCTTAATTGTTTGAAACTCATGCTCACGCCACTCAGGTGCTCTACCACATCATTCCACAAGCTGGTTTGGAGCCTCCTGCGCGCACCGATGCTTCCTATGCTCGGTGGGCTACTCTTGACTCTACTGTCAAGCAGTGGATTTATTCCACCATCTCCTTTGATCTTCTCTCCACTATTATGGAAAAAGGTTCTACTGCTATGGCTACTTGGAACCGCATCGCTTCTATGTTTGAGGACAATCAGAACTCTCGTGCTGTCGCTCTCGACCAGGATTTCATCTCCACACGCATGGAAGATTTTCCTAATGTTTCGGCCTATTGTCAGCGTCTGAAACATATCTCTGATCAGTTGCGCAATGTTGGTGCCCCAGTCAGTGACCATCGTCTTGTTCTTCAGTTGGTCTCTGGTCTCACTGAGCCTTTTCGTGGTGTTGCCACCCTGATCCGTCAGAGCGAGCCTTTGCCTTCTTTCCTCAAGGTCCGCTCCATGTTGATTCTAGAGGAATCTGGTCTCGCCAGGATGTCCGGTCCGGCCTCTCAGACTGCTTTGCACACCTCTGCTTCCCGTCCACAGGCCTCCGTTGACTCCTCTCCGCAGCGCCCCACCTACCGCAGCGATCAGGGCCACTCCAACCATCGTTATGGGTCAGGGCACACTCGCAATTATCAGGGTGGTTCTAGTAAACCTAAGAAGAAAGGTGGCTCCCGTTATCCTGGATCATCTGGCTCCTCTGGTTCCTCTGCTGCATCTCCTCCACCCTGGCGCCCACCACCGCAGGCATCCTGGAATCCCTGGGGTTGGGCTCCTCCCCCTGGTTGGGCTCCTTCCCCTTGGGGCATGCCTCCTTGTCCTTACCCCACATCTCAGTGGTCGCGTCCCATGGGTGCTCCGCCGCAACCCGGCGTTTTAGGTCCGCGTCCTCAGGCCTACACCGCTACTGCTTCTCCAGCACCCACTGATATCGCTGCTGCCATGCACACCATGTCCTTGACTCCTACAGACACCACGTGGTACATGGACACCGGCGCCTCGTCCCATACTGCGGCATCTCAAGGTACTCTCACGTCTTATTCTAATTTAAGTCATTTAAATCAGAAACTGATAGTTGGTAGTGGTCAGGGCATTCCAATTCAGGGTTCAGGATACACTTCTATTCCTACCCCTCACAAACCTTTAGCACTCAATCATGTCTTGCACACTCCGCGAATTATTAAAAACTTAATTTCTGTGCGACAACTCACTACTGACAATAATGTTTCTGTTTCTTTTGATCCATTTGGATTCTCGGTGTCTGACTTCAAGACGGGGATGCCTCTCCTGAGATGTAACAGCCTCGGCGACCTCTACCCAGTCACTCGTTCCTCTCCCTTTGCTGGTCTTGCTTCTAGTGTCTGGCACAATCGACTTGGTCATCCAGCTTCCTCAGCTTTAAACCATCTTAGGAATAATAAACTTATTTTTTGTGAACCTTCGCGTTCTAGTTCTGTTTGTGACTCTTGTGTTTTAGGCAAACATGTCCGGTTGCCTTTTCGTTCATCTGAAACTATTACTTTGAGACCATTTGATATTTTGCATAGTGATTTATGGACGTCTCTTGTTTTAAGTACTGCTGGTCATCGTTATTACGTTTTGTTTTTGGATGATCACACTGATTTTTTATGGACGTTTCCGATTAGCAAGAAATCTCAGGTTTATGAAATGTTTACTACTCTTGCTACACTTATTCAAACACAATTTTCAGCAAATATTAAATGTCTTCAATGTGATAATGGACGTGAATATGACAATGAATCCTTTCATCGGTATTGTGATGCTAATGGCCTTATTTTTCGCTTCTCTTGCCCTCACACTTCTTCTCAAAACGGCAAAGCAGAACGGAAAATTCGCACCATTAACAACATGATCCGCACCCTCCTCGCTCATTCGTCAGTTCCTCCTTCATTTTGGCATCATGCCCTTCAAATGGCAACATATCTTCTGAACATTTTGCCACGCAAGACTCTTCAGAATGATTCTCCAACTCAGCTGTTGTATCATCGCGACCCTTCCTACTCCCACTTACGTGTCTTTGGTTGTCTATGTTTTCCTCTATTTCCTTCCGCTACAATAAACAAATTGCAACCACGATCGACTCCGTGTGTTTTTCTAGGGTATCCGATGAATCACAGAGGTTATAAATGTTATGATTTGTCACACAGAAAAATTTTAATATCGCGGCATGTCATTTTTGACGAAACCCGATTTCCCTTTGCTGACCTATCCTTGACTCCTGCCCCTTCTTATGAGTGCTTCACCGAGGACCTCCCTCCTTCCTTGATCCACCATTGGCAAACCGTATCCTCCCGCCCACCTGACCCTCCGGTCCAGCCGTCGAGTCCCACTGACTCTTCGCCTCCCTTATCGGCTCCCGTCTCCCCTACCGCTTCTCCCTCACCTTTGCCCTTGCCTCCGGTCCCTCCTGCACCACCCGTACGGACCATGACTACCCGTAGCATGCACGGCATTTCCAAACCTAAAAAGCCTTTTAGTCTTTCGGTCTCTATTGATGACCCGTCCATCTCACCCTTGCCTCGTAACCCAAAACAAGCCTTATCCGATCCAAATTGGAAGTCCGCTATGCAGTCTGAATTTAATGCTCTTATTAGAAATAATACGTGGGAGTTGGTTCCCCGTCCTTGTGATGTTAATGTTATTCGTTGCATGTGGATTTTTCGCCATAAAAAGCAGTCTAATGGTTTGTTTGAGCGGTATAAGGCTCGTCTTGTAGGTGATGGCAGGTCTCAGATTGCAGGTGTGGATTGTGATGAGACATTCAGCCCCGTGGTGAAACCGGCTACCATCCGGACAGTTCTCAGCATTGCTCTCTCCAGATCCTGGCCCATACATCAGTTGGATGTCCAGCATGCTTTCCTGCATGGTGATCTCCATGAGACTGTCTACATGCATCAGCCTTTGGGTTTCCGCGACCCTCACCACCCGGACTATGTCTGCCGTCTGAAGAAGTCCCTTTATGGTCTGAAACAGGCGCCTCGTGCTTGGTATCAGCGATTTGCTGATTATGTTTCCTCTATTGGATTCCGGCACAGCACTTCATATCATTCTCTTTTCATCTTCCGGCAGGGTTCTGATATTGCCTACATACTTCTCTATGTTGATGACATCATCCTGGTTGCATCATCGCATGATCTCCGCAAATCCTTTATGGCACTTCTTGCATCCGAGTTTGCTATGAAGGATCTCGGTCCTCTGAGTTACTTTCTTGGCATCGCTGTCACTAGACATGCAGGTGGCCTTTTCCTCAGTCAGAGCACTTATGCTACTGAGATTATTGCTCGCGCCGGCATGGCCTCATGCAACCCGTCTGCTACACCGGTTGACACCAAGCAGAAGCTCAGTTCTTCCTCTGGGACTCCTTGTGAGGATGCCTCCCTATATCGGAGCCTTGCGGGTGCCCTACAGTACCTCACATTTACTCGTCCTGACATTTCCTATGCTGTTCAGCAGGTTTGCTTACATATGCATGCACCCCACACCGAGCACATGCTTGCCCTCAAGCGGGTTCTCCGCTATGTTCGTGGCACATTGACTTATGGGCTACATTTGTATCCCTCCCCGGTTGAAAAGCTTGTTTCTTACACTGATGCTGACTGGGGGGGCTGTCCTGACACCAGACGCTCCACTTCTGGTTACTGTGTTTTCCTCGGTGACAACCTCATATCTTGGTCCTCCAAGCGGCAACCCACTCTCTCTCGCTCTAGTGCTGAAGCTGAATATCGCGGTGTTGCTAATGTTGTCTCCGAGTCCGGCTGGATCCGCAATTTACTTCTGGAGCTTCATTTTCCTCTCTCTCAGGCAACATTGGTCCACTGTGACAATGTTAGTGCCATCTACCTCTCTGGGAATCCAGTGCACCATCAGCGTACCAAACATATTGAGATGGATATCCACTTTGTTCGGGAAAAGGTCGCGCGTGGCCAGGCTCGCGTCCTTCATGTTCCTTCCCGTCATCAGATTGCGGACATTTTTACCAAGGGCCTACCTCGGCTTCTTTTTGATGATTTTCGTTCCAGTCTCAGCGTCGGTGAACCTCCCGCTTCGACTGCGGGGGTGTGATAGAATAGGATATTATTTATTCTCTTTGTAATTACGCCTGTAATTAGGGTTTAATATTTATTGTTAGTCAACTAGGTAAGTTGTATATATAGGGTATTTCATTATCAATAATGGTCACGGAATTGATTTCCTTCACATAACTTAAAAAAATTATGGTTATAAAATATTATAATAAAATCGCTTAATACGCAAGCATTATATCTAGTTCAT
Organism: Lotus japonicus; assembly: GCF_012489685.1. Taxonomy (NCBI): domain Eukaryota; kingdom Viridiplantae; phylum Streptophyta; class Magnoliopsida; order Fabales; family Fabaceae; genus Lotus; species Lotus japonicus. The sequence continues at coordinate 60,545,811 of NC_080042.1, forward strand.
TGGATTTAATTTTTAGATTATTTTTCTCATTTTCATATGCTCATATTTTGTATTCAATTGTCGTCGAGCTTTAGTCGAATGGATGCAAACCTAATGGCTCTAGCTATTCCTCACACTAATCAAGAAGGTCACAAGTGAACACACCCACTTTATACATTCAGCGTAGGTGCATGTGACACATTTCATGTGTTATATATCACTTACCCGACTCATTAAACTCTAACTTCTCTAATAGTCAATGTGAATTAACAATATTCACAACAACAACAAAAATATAACAAAAACATTGAAAAATCAAGGTTTAATTTTGTTGTTGCAGTTTGACATAAAGAATCCAAATTGGCCAAAAGAAACAAAAAGAAATTGGTCAAAACCAATCAGAATGCAAGAGTGAACTAGAAAGAACATCAAGACCTAATATTCAAAAATCCAATTTTTTATTGGTTGCAAGAAATATAAACATCGAAACCTAAAACCCAAAATTTCAAAACCTCTCTTATTATTATTTGTTCTTCACTAATTCTTATTGCAAAACAAAGAATGACACACGGAAAAAAACATATAAAGAGAGAGAGGGAAGGAGACTCACCTTTGATGAGTCAATAACTGAGTGGTGTGAGATGGCAGGCAATCCAAGGGGAGAATTAGAGTCGTTGTATAGAATCATCCATAACATAGCATACCCAACAAGGAAAATGATGATTTGCATGACCCTCCTGATATAAGGGTGGCTGCCTGAGCCACCTGAGTTCCAGGCCTTGCTTCCATCGGCGACAACGTATTCCTCGGCGGTGATGTCCTTCATTTTTCTGATTTGGGGTGTTTAAAAAAATGGTCTCTCTAGCTTCTTGTGAATTAGACGCTCTATATATGTTATCTCTTAAAACTACATGAATTAAAATGAATGAACCTAACTTTATGCATATGTCACATGATGCATGTATTGAAAACTTCCTAATGTCAAAACCGTGTCGTGTTTGATTTACTGATAAAAACTAATATCAAAAAGGTGTGTTTGGTTTACTGTTAAACACTATAAAAATGAAAAATTGACGACTAAAAGTGCTTCTGGTGTGTTATTTTCTCGTTATGTCGGTAAAACAAATGAATTATAACAAAGACTAGATTTCGAATTGGAATGTTGTTGGAATAATAAAACTATTTGGAATGTATTTGCTTTGCAGTGTATCAAAAGAATGTGCGAAGAGTGAGAACAAATTGCAATATTAAAGTTTGGGTTTTTCTTATTATTTTAAAAAGTGGTCTATCCTCACAAAGAAAACTAATAAAGACACACGCATGAAAAGCTAAGGAAAAGTAAGTACAAAAAAATTTCAAGTTTAATTTCTTTACTAATAAAATTACTTTTATGGAATTTATGTATAAATTTTATTTATAAGAATTAATTCTGACACTCAAAATTTATTCACAATTTGTTTTCTTCTAAAACCCAGTTTTGACTTCAAAGTCTTGTATTATAAAGAATTTAAAACTTGAAAAAATTATTACTACGGTATTATATTAGATTTTATATATTATATATATTACTGTGATAATATAATATAGTAAAATAATTTAATATACTGTACTATATTATATTATATTATAATGTAATGTACATGTATGATAATATATATTATTAATAGGTACTATAATTAATAATATAAATTATTATAAATAATAATAAATATTGTTATAAATGCAGTCGAAGATAAATTTAATTATATATACTACAAAAAAACTTGTTTTTAGTGGCACTACATTTGTGGCATTTTTTGCATTTACCAAAAAATGCCACAAACTGATATTATTTTGGCATTTAATTAGAATGCCACTAATTTAATACCGCTTCCTAGTTATAATTAGCAGCTATTTGGCAACAAACTGGAATACTCTGGCATTTAATTGGAATGCCACTAATTCAGGACCGCTTCCTAGCTAATTAGCAGTTATTTGGCAACAAACTGATATTACTCTGGCATTTAAATAGAATGCCACTACTGCATTCCTAGCGAATTAGTAGCTATTTGGCAGCACATTTTCTAAAGTGGTCATTTCGCCTAATTACTAGTGTGCTAGAGAGACTGTGCAATCAAACATTCATTTCTTAAGTTTCTAAAAGCTTTTTACAACACAAACAAAAACTTCAAGTCAATTTTTTTTATTTATTTCTGCAAATATCATTTTCCCTTCTAACTTTTGATTTCTCTCCCTTGATCATCGATTTCTCGTAGCTTCTCCGTCTCCGAGCGAAGCGGCGAGAAATCGGAGAAGCGGCGTCAAATCCTGAACCGTTTTGGAGATAACTGTCTCAGGTGGCGGAGGATCGACGGCGATGTTGGTACCATTCCACCGGCGGCGTTTTTGGTAGAGAAGTTGCTGGATTGAGCGAGGAGGGCGACGATGATGGCGCTGGAAACTGTGAACTCGAAGACAGGGTTGCGGCGAGGGTGCGGAGGAAATTGGCGGAGACGTTATGTGCGAAGGGGATGCATGTTAGGGTTCAGGAAATTTGCAAAACGGCGATGCATAGTTCCAAGTTCGAAGGGTTTTTGAGCTTCCCTGCTTCCACGAGTAAACCATGACTAATCGCAGCAGGTTGTGGTGGTCTCCAGGTAGCTTCGATTGCTCAACGTTCCCTTCCTTGATTTATTGTGTTATTTTTCATCTTTTAACTCCAATCACTGGATCAGGTACCTTGCATTTGATACTCAGTATGTGTTGAAATGACAAAGATCGACTAACTGTACACCAACTGTTTGATGAAATGCCAAGCATTTATGCAGTATTTAGTTGTTTGTTCTTTGCTTGTAAATTTTAATCCTGTACATTTCCGATTCTAGGAACAAGTCTGAAGTGGTGGTTTTTCTCTTTATTAATGCTAACTTACATATTTGCTTGGATAATAGTTTCAGGGTGAAATTTTGTTTGATGAATTGGTTTTTTGGCCATTGAACTTATCTATATGTTCTCAAGTCTTGATTAGCCTTAAAGGTTTGGCTAGTTCTCTTGATAGTGAACTCGATTTAAACATGTTCATCTATTATATTCATTATCAAACTTGTTTTGACTTTAAGCTATGGTTTAACTTGTTTTGAAAGATCTTGGGCATGACACAGGGATTAAATCTTATTTTTGGATGTGACTTGTTCACTTGTGTTTTTTTAGCTACCACTGGTGTCGTTATTCATGTGGCAGTCTTTGTTTTGCTTTGGTTCCTTACCTTTGAGTTGGATTTTCCTAGGTGATATATAGGCATATGTTAGTTGATCCATGGACTACAGAATCATGTGGGTTTGATTTCGTGACAATGGAGACTGTTGACGATGCTGATCGATGTCTTAAGTATCTGATATTCTGATTCACTGTGTACTTGAAGGGCGTGTTATCACCGTGGAGAAGGTATACCTTTTGAGTAAAGTCTGATTTTGGGACTTGAATTTTCAATTGTTTTAATTTTTCTTCAAATCCAATGCATGGAAGATATATGGATGATTTGCTCTTTATGTTCGACAGTGTTTTGAAATTTTTGTGCTTCTTTCCATTTGAAGTTCCTGTGCCATCAGGGCAGCTGCGTGAAGCAACTCATCATCAAACTCTCAAATGACAACTAAACAAACAAATCAAATACAACAGTATCAGATCATTGGGGTTGTATGCCCTGCATTTCACTCTTTTTTCCCGCACTTATATCTTATTATTCATCTCCCTGAATATTAATGGTTCTTAAGTTAAGATTAAATACCTTATCTGACAATTGTAGTGTTAAACATGTTATTTTGATTTTTACATTAGTAGTATTATTGCTTACAGACCTATGCT